>NC_137903.1:48074308-48419392 GCF_963455335.1 Martes martes
GGCAGAGAGGCAGGCAGAGAGAGAGAGAGAGAGAGAGAGGAAAGCAGGTCCCTGCTGAGCAGAGAGCCCGATGCTGGGCTCGATCCCAGGACCCTGGGATCATGACCTGAGCCAAAGGCAGAGGCTTAAACCCACTGAGCCACCCAGGTACCCCAACATCCTTCACTTTGTGTCAAATAAAGATAACTTAGAACACTAACTCCTATAACATTTCCCCACCACCAGTACATATAGGCTCTCGTTGACTTGAATTTTAATGATATCTTTTTCTGTTAACCCTCTGAGGTATTCTTATGGCTGTTTTATATAGTTTTAATGTTTACCACATCTTTACACTTCCTTTGCTCACAATTTCTTCTTGCATCTCAGACCTTCCATCTGGGAGCATTTTCTTTCTTCCTGAGCTGTCTCCTGTAGAATTTCCAGTTTTTGTTTATCAGAAAATGTCTTTATCTCATCCTTGTTCACAAAAGATAATTCACCACATATGCAATTCTCAGGTGACAGTCATTTTCTACCACCACAGTGAATATTTTATTCCACTATCTTTTAGCTTTCCTCACTGAAGTTGAGGGATTTGTTGTTCTTTTGAAAGGTATTTGATGTATTTCTCACTTAAAAGAAAAACCCACGTATTTTCTTTGTCTCTGGTATTCTCCAGTTTCACAAAAATGTGTCAAAGCTGCAGAGTTCCTATTTATTTAGAATTCTTGAGATTTGTTGGTTTTCCTGAACCTGTAGGTTATTATTTAATCAATTTTGGAAAATTCTCAGCCATTATCTCTTTTTCTCCCTCATTCTGTGTCCTCTCCTTGGGGAAATCTGATTAGATACATATTATATATTCTTATTCTATCTTCTTCATCCCCTAACCTTTTATATTTTTCTTTTTTTTCCTGCTTCTTCTTGAACAGTTTCTATAGATCCCTCATCTCAGCTATATTTAATCTCTGGTGAAACTCATTGAATTTTGCTTTTAATTGTCAATTTTGTTCATTTCTAGTGATTATTTCTGTTCTTTTTTTTTTAAGATTTTATTTATTTATTTGACAGACCGAGATCACAAGTAGGCAGAGAGGCAGGCAGAGAGAGAGGAGGAAGCAGGCTCCCCGCTGAGCAGAGAGCCCGATGCGGGGCTCGATCCCAGGACCCTGGGATCATGACCTGAGCCTAAGGCAGGGCTTTAACCCATTGAGCCACCCAGGCACCCCATATTTCTGTTCTTTTTCTAATCTGAATAATCATTTGAAATCATCTCTTACTCTTTATTCGCATTGTCAATTCCTTCTTCTATTTTAAAAAACACGTTAAACTGACTATATTTTATATTCTGTGTAGCTGATTCCAATATCTGAGATCTTTATGGGTTGTATTCTATTTCTGATTTCTGCTTGTCCTTGCTCATGGTACCTTATTAATTGGTGTCCTTTGTGATTTTTCATATAAGCTCATATTTCGTTGAGGCCAGTTGAAGGTGAATTCCTCCAGAGAGGATTTGTGTTTCTTCTTACCAGATGCTAGAGGGCACTGCCAGATATCTGCACCACTCTGTTCATGTGCATTTAGGCCATAAATGTGGGAACATGCTTGTGTGTATGATTTCTCAAGAGAAGTGTTTATCTCCTTTACTCAGTGCCAAGATTTGAGACAATCAATTTTCTTTCATAATGGTCTAAAACCCTTTATATATGGGTGTTTTCTACACTTTAATTTAGCACCTGATATGGATTGGGACTTTGATTCTGGTACTCAGCCTTCTGGGAGACTATGTAAAGGGTAGTGTGAGGTCATCAGCTTAGGGTGGTATAGGCATTGGGTCTGTGATGCCTTCACTTTTCTAAAGTGAAAGCTAGCTTTAAGGCTTTGCTTATGTTTTGGGGTTTTGTATTAGTTTGCTAGGGCTGCTGTAACAAATTACCACTGACTGGGTGCCTCTAAGCACCATAAATTTTTTGTCTCACATTTCTAGAAGCAGGAAGGTGTTGACAGGGTTGGCTCCTTCTATAGGCTGTGAGAGAAGTATCTGTTCCAGGCGTCTTCCCTTGCCTTACAGAAACATCACTCCTATCTCTGCTTTCATCTTCACATGGCATTGTCCCTCTGGGCATGCCTATGTCTGAATTTCCCCCCTTAATAAGGACACCAGTCACATTGGGTTAGGAGCTCAAGCTAACCAAGGTCAAGGTCAAGCTTCCAGAATGACCTCATCTTAACTAGGTACATCCACAATGACCTTATTTCCAACGAAGGGTACTGTCTGAGATACTGAGGATCAGAATCTTAACATGAATTTGGATGGAAACACAATTCAACCCATAACAGATTTCTTTTTACTGCCAGCTTATCAAGACATTTAAAAATGTTATTCACAGTGTATGGGATGCCTGGGTAGCTCAGTCAGTTAAGCATCTGCCTTCGGCTCAGGTCATGTTCCCAGGGTCCTGGGATCAAGTCCCACATTGGGCTCCTTGCCCAGCGTGGAGCCTGCTTCTCCCTCTGCCTACTCCCCTGCTTGTGCTCTCTCTTTCTCCCTGACAAATAAATAAATAAAAATCTTTTAAAAATTAAAAATATTTTTCACAGTGTAATTTATACAGCGTATTTTTTTTTCCATGGAGAGGACTGGTTAAAGTATAGAGCCTACCGTAGTGCTGGACACCCACAGATAAAATTTAGATGGTGTTGAAAAGGTAATTGTCCCTAATAGTTTTACAAAGGCTGCTTCTGTCTTTTATACACATGTGCATTTTGCAACCGTGTTGCATTGCCCTTGAGGTCTGGCCGCTGCTGCATACCAGCCACCTTGCCCTCAGGGAAAAGACTCAGAAGCTAAAGCTGATCTTCAGAAAATTTTCAAGTTCCAGGGCCACGTTAGGAACCAGTGTTTCCATCAACTCTGTATTGAATGCTCTCTGCAACTATAGCCCATACCAACCATAATGGTAGTAATAAAGAAATCTCAGTCATCAAGGATAAATTCTACCCTGTCTGTGATGTATAAGACGATAGAGAAATGCAGACTACATTTTAGAAAGCTTTTCATTAAATACCATTAAATACCAAGTATTCATCAAATACCATTAAATACCAATACCATTAAATACCTGAATCTCCTTTCAGAGAGCTGAGGATTCAGCCTCAGCTCTCTGAAAACTTTGCTTAACCAGACGCTTTTATTCATTTAAGGTTACCCGTTGACGAAAATTTTAACAATATTTTTCAACGTTTTACTTATTTATTTGAGAGAGAAAGAGTGGGAGCAGAGAGAGGAACAGAGGGAAAGGGAGTGGGAGAAGCAGACTTCTGTGCTGAGTGCAAAGCCAGATGCAGGGCTCAAAGCCGGGCTCCACGCGGAGCTCAACAGAAGGCTCAGTGAGACACCAGGCTCCACGTGGGGCTTGATGTCACAACCCTGAGATCATGACCTGTGCCGAAACCAAGAGTGGGATGTTCAACTGACTGAGCCATCCAGGTGCCCCGGCAATGTTTTTCAAAGTGTGATCTGTCAGCCACTTGCTCTGAATGAATATGGGGTCAGGGTGGGGTGAGGAGGTGTTAAAACATCAGATTCCCTGGCTTTACCACAGACTAACTAAATTAGAATTTCTGAGGAGGGAAGCCCAGAAATCTGTATTTTAAAGCGGCATCCCTTCAAAGTTTGAGAATGGTGGCTGCCTGGGGTCTTCCTCTCAAATGTAAGGTTTTTTTTTTAAAGCAACTCAATCTTTATTTTTTTCTTAAGTCATATTCCTGGTAGAGAGTTAGGATTTTTATAATACAAAATCATTGTTTGAAGTGGTATTCAATAAAACTGTTTAAAAGTAGTGCATGGCCACAATGTCCTTAGCAGTTTTATGATAAAATCAAACCATTTATAATATTGTAGCTAGGATACCACAACTTCCTTTTTGAAAATGACCTTAAATCTAATAGCAAGTACAAGTGAGAAATATTTTATTTATTTACTGAGTCTTGCATTTCTAGTGTGAGCCTTTTATCTTTCTTATTGCATTATCTAATCGTACGTAAGAGCTCACTCGGTCAAGCGGTACCTGGAGTATGAGTGTGGAGATGATCTCCTCTAATAAGATGAAATAACTCTCCCCTTCTGCCTGTGTCCTCACCTTCTGACTACTGTAGGGGAGGAAAAAATTTCCTCAACCCTCTTAGGGTCCCTGCTCAGTCTGAAAATTAGACTAACAGAGACAGATTAATAGGATAAAAGTATACAAATATGTTTAATACACATGGGAGAATTTATAATGGGATGAAGACTTAAAGAAACAATTTCTCTTGAGTGCTTTTAATGCGAGGTTTGATAGAGAATGGCAACCTGTGGAAAGACCTGATAGACCAAGAACTATGAGCTAAAGGTAGTAAACTGAGGGGAGCTCAGCAAAGCCTGTTTTCAGATTCTTTTTGGTGTCCGTCTTGGAGGTAAGGATGCTCCTCTCCTCCAGGTCTAGCAAGGGCACCTCTCACATGAGGGGATTAGGGTGGGAGAAGGTCAGGGAGATCTTCCAGTTTCTGTCGTTTTCTCAAACTACTTCAGTTTAAAAATTCAATATGCCAAGGTGCCATATTTAGGGGTAGTGTGTTCTGAATCCTGTGTTGTCAAACTTGAGTTACCTAGAGGCACCTGGGTGGCTCAGTGGGTTAAGCCTCTGCTTTTGGCTCAGGTCATGGTCTCAGGGTCCTGGGATCGGGCCCCACATCCAGCTCTCTGCTCAGTGGGGAGCCTGCTTCCCCCGTCCCCTCTGCCTGCCTCTCTGCCTACTTGTGATCTCTCTCTCTGTCTGTCAAATAAATAAATAAAATCTTTAAAAAAAACCAAAAAACAACACAACAAACTTGAGTTACCCAACTGCTGCCTTGAAGCATTGTATAGATCAGTAAGAAGAATTAACAGTCACTAAGGGCTCCCTGGGTGCTCCCATGAGTGTAGGAGCAAAAGGAAGTGTGCTATTCACTTTACAGGGATTAACTCAGTGATTCTTCAACTTCCCATGGGTGTCAGAATCCCCTGGAGAGCCCGTTAAAACACAGATTACTGGGCTCCATCCGCAGAGTTTCTGAATCATTAGGTCTGAGTGGGGTCCTAAGAATGTGCATTTCTACCATGTTCTCTGGTGATGCTGTTGCCGATATTCCTGGTCTGGTGGCCAAACTTGCAAAAGCACAGTATTAACTCATTTAATCCTCATAGCAATCCAGACACAATTATTTTTATCATCTTCATTTTATAGATGAGGATTCTGGCTGGGAAGACAGCTGGTGATTAATACAAGACTTTAAACCCAGGCAGTGTGACTCCATCTAACCCACTGTACCATGCAGCTTCTCAGTTGGCAAGTACTTATTAAGCACCAATTGTTCATCCATTATTTAACTAGTTGCTATAAGGAAAATCTAATCCAATTCCTTATTCAGGTCTGCAGGAGTTCAGGTTAGTCGCTTCTTACTGAGCTTGACACCAGCATGTTTCACTTTGTAATATCTCTCTGAGAGGGAAGTGAGCTGCTACACATTTATTGAAATTAAGGTGGCAATTGAGATGCAGAAGTTAAATCTTTTTTCTGCTTTTCAACATGAAGTTGTGCCTTAACCCAGATGGGTTTTCCTGTGGTAAATTGTGTACTGTGAAAATGCTCTCCCAAGTCAATTTTCTTGGCTTGTACAAAAATACAGCTGAGAATAATTTTGTGGGGTATGTTGCAGGGGTGGGATTGAAAATTCATGGTACTTATGTATTACCATCTCTTTATGTTTTAAGTACTTAGCCTTTTTCTTTTCTTTTCTTTTTTTTTTCTTTCAGCATTTTGTTATGCTTGTTGGATTCCTATATTGGCTATTGCCTGGAGGGAAGTCCTGACTTGACCTGATTTTTTTAGCGTTTTCTTGTGGAGACCACAAATTATACTTTCAGTGACCACCATTCGGCTGTTAGGGGGACATTCCTATTTTAAGGGGCTCCAAAAGGGAGGTGAAAGAGAAGGAAGTTGGGAAGGAGCAATGACATCATAACACCCAGTTTCAGACCAGGCTACTCCCTCCTGAGTTCCCTTTCCTGTGGGGGATCGGGGCATGGCCTACGCAAATCCCAACTAAGAAAAGAACTGAGACTTCTCTTCATTTGTACTTGCCTGTTCCTTCCCCAGCTTTCCAGAGAAATTAGAGGACTGCCCAGACTTCCCAACTGCCTAGATTGATGACAATCATTTTTTTTTTCTAGTTTGGTCCATGTGTATCGGGGATAGATGACACTTTAAGGGACGAGATGAGCAAAACTTGAAACAAAAGAACCTTTGTTAAGTGTCTACCATATCCAGAACATTGTTCTAGATTCTGGGCAGTGGGTGGGTGGGCAGGGAGCAAACAGAAACCAAACAACCACTGCCTGTAGACAAGACTTGGGTTACCTTTCAATAGCAGAAAGTTTGGGGAATTGTTTTCTCCTAATTTTCAAGGACAGATGGAGTAACAACTGGAAAGTAGACCAGAAACGTCATTTTACTTCATCCCATCTCACTTCAAATCAACTCTTGCCCAACCTGAGGTGTCTCTGTTCCAGAGATCATGGCTAATCAGACCAGATGTGATCCTGTAACACATCTTAACCACAGTCCTTTCCTTCGTCAGTCCCTTGTGAGGGGGATAACAGTTAAAGATCTCCCCTCTTCTTTCCTTCACTACTCTTTAAGACATCAGATAAGATATATTTTCAAATTTTGGGAACCAAGAGCCTTCCAGCAAAACTGTAGACTCCTTTAGGCAATGCCAGTGAGTCATTCTTGCCAAGACGATAGGTAGTTTGCATCTGTCTAGCATTTCTTGTCAGAGGAAGCTTGACATGCACAGAATGAGCTGTACTTCCTGGCACTGTGTGCCCTAGGCAAGAACCACAGAATTTTGCAACAAGACCGTTCATTAAGGGCATTCAATATTGCAGTTGGGGCACTTTTCCTATGTGCATTGTGTGTGTGCTGTGCTGTGTGTGATGGGGGCTACACCCCAGCTTCCTGCCTGGCCTCACTACATCAGTATAGGCACTGTGTTTTATATCTTTTGTGCAGAAGCAGGTCATCATAGTTCGTGTTTGTCTTTAAAACGAACAAGTTTACCCATTTGTGTGCTGATGGATAAACAATATTTGAATGGAAAAGGGGCACCTGGGTAGCTCAGTGGGTTAAAGCCTCTGCCTTCAGCTCAGGTCATGATCCCAGGGTCCTGGGATCGAGCCCCACATCGGGCTCTCTGCTCGGCAGGGGGCCTGCTCCCTCCTCTCTCTCTCTGCCTGCCTCTCTGCCTACTTGTGGTCTCTGTCTGTCAAATAAATAAATAAAATCTTAAAAAAAAAAAAAAGAATGGAAAAGAAATACTGAATTCTGGTTGGCTGAAACAAAAGCAAAACTTACATTATTTCTTACGTAGATACCTCGAAAGCCAAATGTTCTTAGGATTGCCAGAAAGTTCTAAATATTACTAATGTTATTAATTTTGAGGTAGGTTGATTGATATTTATGGTTCAGTTGGGTTGTGATGAAATATAGGAAAATTCCCAGCATAGATGAGCGAGTGGCTATTGGACTGGGAAGGTGTCTAAACTTTTTCCATCTCTGGTTTCTCTTCTGACTTCTAGTTCCATTTTGGTGTTTTTTTTTCTTTTTTAATTTTTAAAAAGATTTTTTACTTTAAGTCATCTCTACACCCAACATGGGGCTCAAACTCATAATCCCTGAGATCAAGAATCACATGCTTCACTGACTGAGTCATGCAGGCACCCCCATACTTGGTGGTTTTCAATGAATACAGTACTGCTCTGCTCATACCATTTATCCTTTCACCAAGTCAAGAATCTAAGTCTCCAATGATCTCATTAAGATGTTCGTGGGAAGGTGAATTCCATAACTGAAGAGAAGGGAATGGAAATTAAAGTGTTATAATAGAGAGTTAACAATTGGGGCTAAATAGACGGTTACACATTATATTCTTCAAATTATATTTCTTGTCTTCTTAGTTTTTCTCCAAAGAACATTTCCTATAATTACAGCACTACTTTTACTGCCCTTTGCTTCTTTCTGCCTTAGAAATAAATCCTGTGCCAGGAGCTCGCTTGGGGCTCCTTAGTTCAATTTTCTGAAGGCATTGACTTATATGTCATTTCCCCTGGAAAGCGTTCCTTAATTTATCAGGGCTAGATGAAAGTTTCTCTGATTTCCTTCTTTCTATCTGTGCATTCATCTATCCTTCTTTCTTTCACTCTATTCCTACTTCCAACATAGTACCAACCATATTATATCATCATTGACTGTTTACTTGTCTGTCTCCTAAAACTAGAATCTCCTAGAGGCCAGGCCAGTGCACATCTCGTTTCTAGCAACAGGCCTGGGGTATAGTAAAGATACACACATTTTCGTATTTTTGAACTGAGTGAAAGAACATAGGGCAGGAGTCATTGTTTGAAGAAGGGTCTAGAAAAGTTAACAATAATTAACAAAGCTAGTCAGTGTTTTGGAAGAGGGTTCAGTTTACTTGTATTAACAGCAAAGGCATTTTCCTTGCAAGATTCAGCTTTCCTGAGTATTTCCTAAATAGTATTTCCGAAATACCCAGGCAGTTTTTTGCTTATTTTCCATTTCTCCAAAAGTGCATCAACTTTGCAACTTTTTCTCTTGCTCCTCATCCTTTGCTGTCTTTCCTGTTTAGTCTTTCTTCTGGATAGAAAACCATACTTTAGGCTTATTATTCAAATAATTTGTGAATATCAATTTTACTAGTCGATTTCTGACCAAGGCCAGCCAGGCAAAGTGATTATTGTGCCATTATTTAAATGAATTATTTTGCCAGCTATGCCTCATTAAACATCCCTTCTTTTGTTTAAAAAAATCTTTCTTGGGAAGCCTGGGTGGCTCAGTCGGTTAAGCATCTGCCTTCAGCTCAGGTCATGATCCTGGGGCCCTGGGATGGAGTCGCACATCAGGCTCCTTGCTCAGCAGGAGCCTGCTTCTCCCTCTGCCTGCTGCTCTGCCTACTTGTGCTCTCTCGCTCTCAGACAAATAAATAAATAAACAAAATCTTAAAAAAAAAAACCCACTTTCTTATCTTTTATACATGTTTTCGTTTTACACACAATTATTTTTTTAAAGACTTTATTTATTTATTTGCCAGAGAGAGAGAGAAAAAGAACGAGCAAGCACACAAGCAGGCAGAGAGGCAGGCAGAGGCAGAGAGAGAAGCAGGCTCCCTGCTGAACAAGGAGCCCGATGCAGGACTCGATCCCAGGACCCTGGGATCATGACCTGAGCTGAAGGCAGCAGCTTAACTGACTGAGCCACCCAGGCATCCCTATCTTACACACAATTCTTTAGAGTCATATTTGTAACTGTAATTTTAACGTTGCTTTTGAATAAGTAACCTAATAAAAAAAAAACCCAACATTTCTTCACCTCTGTGAAGGAAAGACTTTTCCTCTCACATTACAGTGGCTTCCAAGGCCCTCTAACCTCCATGAAGTTTTACCAGAATAATGCCAGGGTAGGTATCTTCCTTGAATCCTTCCCTATTCAAATGTGCAAGTCACAATTGTTCATGGACTAAAATTATGCATGTAGAAAGTATTTATTTATTATTAGATAGCTCATAGAGGAAGAAAATGGAAATGAAATATTTTGTATATTATAGCTTGTCAGAGATATGATTGTAAATTGTAATGGTGAAATACTGGCTAACATTGCTAATATTTATTGAGCACTTACCATGTGCTATGTGCTAAGGCTGACAATAGTCATATGGATTAGTGTTATCCTGAAGAAATTGAGGCTTGGGCAGGTAAAGGAACCTGCCTAGGATGTGGACAGTTAATCAAGTGTAGACTCAGATTTCAAATCTTAATGTTTGACCCCAAAAACCATGCTCCTAAATGATGTGTGTTTAAGAGCTTGGCACCTAAAGGATTACATTCAGTTTTTCCTGACACATTTCAAGAGGGATTTTAGAAAGTGGTAATATGAGTCACCAGTATTTGAGGGAATACTGTGCTAGGTAAAGTAATGGGTGTTTGATATACGTCTCTCTTTTTATCCCAATGACAATATTAAGCAGAATTGATTTTTAGCCCCATTTTGCAGATGAAGAAACTGAGACTCATGGAAATTAAGAGATGTGTTTAAGGTCATAAAACTATGAGGTAGCTAAGCTCGATTCATACATAAATCTGAGTTCTTGCTGCGGCAATAGTGAAGTGTGTTCAGGAAAGTGTTGAATAGTATGAGGTCAGGAAACCAGGTTGTATTCTGAGAGAACTGGGTATGTGCAGCCTCACAATGATCCATGATATTCTGTCACATAGAAGAAGGATCGGACGTATTTTATTTTGCTCCAAAAGGCAAAAGTGTTCCTTGTAAATGTAGGTGATCCCAATTCTAAAATCCCAATTGCAGTTGCTTGCTTCTAGGAGTCTTATTTAATTAAAAGTAGAAATTGAATCTATAATTCAGAATCACTAACAACTAAATGTGAGCTCGGTTAAAGCCCCTGAGTGACATCTACCACATGTAACATGTATTTTTGTTGTATGAGAAGGAACAACGCTGCTAGAGTGACAGAGATAAAGCCTCAAGTCTGCTCCTTATCTGCCAGAATGAAAACAAGAATAATCTTATCTTTCTTGTCTTCCTCGGTCTAAGTAGGAAGTCGGTAGTTCTGAAGGATGATAAGGTTGACTGACGGGGTAGGAGAGGGGAATTGCTTCAGTGTTCAAGCCTTCATAAGACAGAGGACATTGGACAAGTCCACTAATAACACCTACTGCAGTATTGTGATGAAGCGAGTCAACGCTGAACATGAAGTTCTTGGAACTCCTTACAGGAAGCATATACTGTTAAGTTAATAGAAGTTGGTGAGAGGTTGAGCAGCAGTGGGAGGTGATGTGAGCAGGATCGGGAGACCCAGTGTGGGTCAGCCTGAGGGTTGGCCATCACTTCCCATCACAATACAGTGGTTGATGTGAGCCAGGAAGCAGGAGTATTTAAGGATAAACAGGCAGGACCAAGGGAAGGTCTGCAGGTGGTTCTTCAATGTGTACTTTGGCATGGTCTGATATTGACTTGGTGCAAAGAAAGACCACGAGAACCTTGTCATTATTTCTTCTCTTTGAACGGTAGATTAACTGTGGGTGTCCTTGCACCTGTGGGAGAAAGAGTAGAAAATTTGCTTTTCTTTCACATAAAAGAACATTGGAACACTTGGTTTCTATGGTACCATAAGACTACATAGTTCTAGGTAAAGAGATGCTGGGGAGGGTGGCTTTGTGGGACACACTAATTCTACTCGAGGATATAGAACCAGGTTAAGGATGAAGACCTGCCCTTGCCCAGTTGCCTGCCTGCCTTCCACCTTTCCTCTCTCCCTCCCTCCCTTGTGCCAACTGATACCCACTGAGCCCCTTTCGTATATCGAGCACATGCTAAGTGCTGGAAATCCAGTGATGTACAAAGCAGATATGATCCCTGCCCTCTTAGAGGTTAAAAGCTGGTAATAATAAAGAAAAAAATGTAGTTACAAATTGAGAAGTGTATGTAAAACATGCACTAAAACATTATAACAGAAGGACTTGCTTTAGATTGGTTCAAGAGAAGGATTCTATGAAGGAGTAACATGGCGAGTTAACCCTGAAGAATGTAAGGTCTAGGACAAAAGTTGGCAAGTTATGGGCTGTATACCTGGCTCTCCCTCTTCTCTCTCATGCTAAATCTGGCCAAATCTGGCTATCTGTTTTTATGTGGAACATTGGCCACACCATTCACCTGCCAATTGTAGGGGTGCTCTTGAGATAGAATGGCAGAGTTGAGTAGTTTCAACAGAGACAACTTAGGCCTGCAAAGCCTAAAATATTCACAATTTTGCCTTTTACAGGAAAAGCTTGCTGGCCACTAGTCTAGAAAATCCTTGAAAATAAGAGTTACAGTATTTAGATGCATTTTTCAGGCAATGTGGGCCATAGACTTTGCAAGAGTGAGATGTTTGAGGGCACAAATTATTTGGACATTATAGCCTATGTCTCCTCATGAAGTAGACTTTAAGCCGACAAGAAGCTTTCTCCAAAACTTGACATTACATATTTCAAACGGATTTTCTGTTTGCAGAGAGTGCTGTGACGTGATGGTCATAAGCTTACATGGCTTCGCCACTTAGGAGCTTTGTTACTTACCCTCATTATTCTTTAGTTCCCCCAAATAGTTCTTGTGGAAACGACATGAAATAATACGATAAGACTTAGTACACTGACTATAGTCAGTAAATACTTAGACAGTAAATACTATAGACAGTAAATACTAAATACTTAATACATGTCATGTTATTATTTTTCATACACAAAAATATCTTCATAGAGAAACATCAATTTTTGTCATGTCATCCCATACACGGTCTTCATGGCTTTTCTTTGTTTCATTTTCTTATCTAATAAAAAATTTTTCATGATGTCTGAAGATATTTAAGGGTCGTGATGCTTAAGTCACAATTTTATAATGTTTTGAAATTTTTAGCATGTTTAGGATTTTTTTAAAATGTTTTACTCTGGAAATTTGAAGAATCTGCCTACTTTGTCTCCCGCATCTCCTTCCCCATATGCTTTACTTAGGGATTGTGTGCTTAATTCCCTTGCTGATTCCCTTATCTCTAAATGCCCCTCGAGGTGCGTCTTCCTCCTCATGGCTCCCTCAGCCTACAACCCTGCCTGTATTAACTCTATAGCTCACATTCCAACCCCACCCAACACTGTGGTTCTTGGGTTTATTTTTAGCTATTCCCGAAAGGGCCTATTTTCCAACCTTTTCTTATTTTCTCTCTCTGGGTTGTATAGAGTCCTTATACTGACCCGGCCATTGTCCTCCTCCACGTTATCCCACCTCCCCTTAGCTTATTCTGCCCTGAAGTTCTGGCTTTTGTTCCAACTTCCTATGGCCCTGATGTGCAGGAGTGCCCGCGTACTGATTGGTTATCACCTGGAAAGCCATTATGCAAAGAGGTAGCAAAGGGGAAAGCTGACTGCCTTGCACACTCCCACTCAGCTGTCCCCTCTACTGTTCCAGACCTTAGTTCCCTGCTGAACAGAGGCGTTCTCACCCTGCTGTTCATGAAACTGGCACCTCGACCTTCCCTAAAATGCCTATTGGGTGGCCAGCAGCCACCCAACAGATATCTGGTGATGAGCATTGCAAAGCGCAGCCCCTGTGCAGAACAAGGGAGCAGACTTCCGCGCTGCGGTGAAAAGAAACATCGGCTTGATTGCCTCGTCGAGGAAGAAATCAGAATGGATAAACTAGAAATCAGGTAGTGAGATGCACTGTGCTTCTGCTTTCTGATCCTTTTTGGTTTGTTTTGGTGGGCTCCGTGGTTACTGGGGAAATACAAACGTAGGCTTGTGTTCTCTGAATCCAGTGGCATAGGAAGCAGAGGCATCAAATCAGAGAATCTAAGAGACCATGTGCCCCATTGCCATCACTGATAGATAAGGTAACAGGGAGAATTTACCCAAGATCACATGAAGGCAGAGTGGCACTGATAAATGCGGGTGGGCTGAGGACGAATTTGCTGGCAGCAGAGGGTTTTAACGAGCCAAATCGCTTTTTGAGACAAATTTTGTTTCCCTATTTTTTATTTAAAAATTTTCACATCTCTCTATCATCTGTATATCATATATACATGATATAATATGTAATATGATATTGAGGATATATATATATAATTGTATAAAATGCATAAATTCAATCATATCATAAATGCTAGACTTCTTTTTTTTTGTTTGCTATCTTCTCTCATTCTTCCATAAACAACATTAAGAACTCTGCGTGTATCTTTCTGTGTGTTTCTCCATGTATACCCATGCATATATTATAAGGTGGTTTTTTTGTCACTGATTTTTTAAGAAGTAGTACTATATGATATATACTTTTCTATATTTTGTTTTTTTTTTCACTCAATAAAGCCTCATGGAAATCTATCCAAGTCAGTCAACAGCAGTAATTCATTTATTAGTGTCTCTATAATATTCCACGGGTCACAGCCCACGTTATTCAACCATTCTCTTGTTGATGGTCTTAACTTTGTTTCTACCTTTACCACTCTGATCCACGATGAAATAAATATCTTTGTGCATGTTATCATCGTGTTCTTATTTCTATGAGGCGATGTTTAGGAAGTGGAATTACTAGGTTTAACATTTAGCAAGTGTGGTTTTAATTTTGTCAGTGTTGCCAGATTAATTTTCAGATGGAGGGTAAAATGTCACATCTCCGCAGCGTAGGAGAGAACTCTTTTCCTGTATCTCTATAACCAAGAGGCCTTTTGTTCTTTTTCTGCTTTGACAAGCTGATAGGGGAGAGTGTGTCTTCTTGTTACTGAGTGCCCTTTCCCTGACTTCCAGTGAGTCTGAAAATCTCTGCTATCTATTGGCCTCTGAGATTTACTTTTATGTGACTTGTCCCCAGTGCTTTTTGTCCCTTTTCATGTGTATCTGTTCATTCATTCTTTTATTCTCTCCCTCCTTTTTGTGGTTATTATTATTATTTTTTTTTTGGTAAGAGCTCTGGGAAAATTTAGATGTTAAAACTCTTTTCTAGTTCTCCACTTAAAAATATTTTTCTCAAAACCATGGTTGTTATTACTGACTTACCATATTGTCATTAACCATTAATTATGATGCATTTTGCCATGCAAGGATGTCTCATTTTCATGTAGTCAAATACATCCATCTTTCCTTTATGGGTTTTGGATTTCCTGTCTTTGTTAAGATTTCCCCCGCCCCTAGGTTATATGTGTAATTTCCTTGATGTTTCTTGAAGTTTTTATGTTGTTTTATTTTTAGCATTTCAGTGTGCATTCCGTCTGAAAGTCATGTGTGTATATGGATATCGGTGATCTGAAATTTTCTCTTTAAATGGATAACAGTTGTGTGAGCACCATTTATTAAATCTAACTTTGGTCACTTAATCTGTGAATTAATCCACTACCCTTGCCCTATAAAATGCATACATATTTTAAGGTTATCTAGGTATTCTCTCTTCTTTTTACCTGTTTATTCCCGCATTAATGCACTTTTGATTCTATTACAGTCAATTTTTGTTGGATGTCCTTATATCTGATAAGATAAGCTTCTACTCACATTTCATTCATTTTATACTTTTCTTGCCCGCATTTAGGCATGTATTCATATTTGTGTTCACATTCATTGTAGCTAATTATCCTCTAATGCCTGTTGGGATTCCAACTGCAATCACATAGATTTATAAATGATTTTACAAAGTATTATTAACCTATTGCCTGTCTATTCAATGGAGGATTTTTAAAATATCATTTTAAAGACCAGATTCACACTGACGGGGATAAACTGAATGTTGTAATATGTGCTTTTCCCGTCAGAATCAAATAAAGGGTACAGTTAGGACCCGGAGTGAAGGAGAGGGGGAAAGTCACCAGCAGCCGTAGAGAACATACATGGTGCCGGGCTCTGTCCTCAGTCCCTGGCTCATAGAATCTCACATAATACAACAGCACCTTGGTAACAGTTAGAAAGCGCCTCAGCCTCTTGGACTCCAGAACCCACCACCTTACACTGTCTTTGGGAAGCCTTTGCAACCACATACTGTTACATCTGCACCTGATATAAATTAAAAACTCTGAGGCACCTGGGTGGCTTAGTGGGTTAAAGCCTCTGCCTTTGGCTCGGGTCATGATTCCAGGGTTCTGGGATCGAGCCCCACATCAGGCTCTCTGCTCAGCGGGCAGAGAGCTTGCCTTTCTGCCTACTTGTGATCTCTGTCTGTCAAATAAATAAATAAAATTAAAAAAAAAAAAACCTCTTTCTGCAGGTTACCCTGAAGATTTCATAATTTGGGTGTTTAAAAACAGGCATGCTCTTCGATGAGGACAGGTCACACGTGCTCTGTATGGTTTGCTTCTGTACTATGGATCATGTTCTGCCCTTTGCCTTGAACACCTGCCACGTCCCACAATTCAGTACCCAGGGCAACATCGCTATCCCAAACCAGAGACTCCTTCCTCTTCTGAATCCCCATGATCCTTTGCTTTTCCTGATAACATTTGTTATACTCTTTATTGTATTGTGGATAATTTTGCATTCTTGTTACCAGTATTTACCAAATTGAGCATCTGCCATGTGGTTGTTGGGGGTGCTGGTGAGCAGATGGTGTCTTTATCATTATTTGCCACACAAAACTTGGTGCCTGTAAACCAAATCTTACTCCTTTGTATTCAGAGAATTCCTCACAGTGACTCACACATAGAATATGTCCAGCCAGTGTTTGGTGAGTGAATGAATATATGGTAAGGAGTAGACCATGGGAGCAAAAATTCTGGTTAAAATGTAATTTTATCAATTTTACATCAATCATCACTTTTTTCCTAGCTTTAAATTTTAAAAAATGCGCTGTATTTGTTGCTTTTTCAAGACCAAATGTCCTTGGTCCAATTTTTCTAAGTTTGCCAGAATTGGTTTTCAATCAATCAGTCAATAAACAAACAAACAAATAAATCTCTTTTTCTCCCCTACTGTACTTTAGTTCCCATAATAAGATTGGAGATAAAATGGGGATCAACGATAAGCCCACATCAATAGAATTCCATTTGAAAAAATGAAAGTTGGATCAGTTTTCTCCAGCTAGCATGTAGGTACATTTTTTTTTAAAGATTTTTATTTATTTATTGACAGACAGAGATCACAAGTAGGCAGAGAGGCAGAGAGAGAGAGAGAGGGAAGCAGGCTCCCCGATGAGCAGAGTGCCCGATGTGGGGCTCGATCCCAGGACCCTGGGGTCATGACCTGAGCCAAAGGCAGAGGCTTTAACCCACTGAGCCACCCAGGCGCCCCTGTAGGTACATTTTTTTAATCTAAAATTATGAGATCAAACTTATAAAACAGGTGAAGAAGTCAGTCAGGAGCCTAAAATAGATTATATATACATATACATATGTGTATATACATATATATTTAAAGATTTTATTTATTTATTTGAGAGAGAGAGCATGGTTAGGGGAAGGTGCAGAGGGAGAGGGAGAAGCAGACTCCCACTGAACAAGGAGCCCAACGAGAGGTTGGTGGGGCTTGATCCTAGGACCCAGGGATCATGACCCGAGTCGAAGGCAGACACCTAACCGACTGAGCCACCCAGGCTCCCCGACTCCTATATTTAAACTAAGAAGTGAGTGAGCATAACTGAATGGTTTAGATTTGTGGAATCTATAATTAGAAAAAATGTGGGAATAAATCAGAAATAATTAGTATTCTTTTTTTTTTTTTTTTTTGAGAGAGAGAGAGACTGTGTGTGCAGGCACATGCAAGCAGAGGTGGAGGAGGGGAAGCAGAGAGGGAAACTTAAGCAGGCTTCATGCCCAGCACGGAGCCAGACACGAGGCTCCATCTCACAATTCTGCGATCATGACCTGCGCCAAAATCAGGAGTCAGACTCTTAACTGACTGAGCCACCCAGGCACACCAATAATTAGTATTCCTAATCCTTGATACTGAAGAAAAACAAACTTTTTCAAGATTGAATATTGCCAGTATAACTCAGTTTTCTTCTATAGTGTAATAAACATTTATTTTAGACTTTTGATTTTGTCTTGCCTGACATACTTACCAATCAACTAGAAACATAGGTAACTGAATATTTATACATTAATTTAATTAGAAACCATGTGGATTTACACTGATCAGATCTATATTTGTTTATTAGGCAAATATTTATTGAGTATATACAATGTGCCAAGCACTGTTTTAGGCATTTGGGATATAGCAATGAGTAAAATAAAGATGTCCGTTCCTGTGACACTTACATTCTAGTGAAGGACCAATGGTGGAGACAGAAAATAAATCTTAAACATAATAAATAAGCAAATTATATAATATGATAAAAGGAAATAAGTACTATGGAAAAATAATCCAGTAGGTTGGGGAGCCCAAGTGTGCTGGAGGTGGAGGGGTGAGGGCAGCCTGTGGTATAAAATAAGGTCATATTAAATATGCTGAGAATTGGGGCACCTGGGTGGCTCAGTGGGTTAATGACTCAGCCTGAAAGGAAAGGTCTGGGGAGACACAATAATGACTTTCAAATGGTATTTCTAACTCTACTGAAGACGTTCCTCGTAGGAATGTACTCAACTGTAACATGAGAAATCTAGGTTACCCATGAGGGAGAACTGCTTGATAATGAGAACTCTTGTGTTCTAAAGGGAGATATATGGAAACATGGAGGGAATGGCTGTTGAATGACTTACACCTGATCAATTGCTTAAAAAGATTTACTTATTTATTTTAAAGAGAGAAGGGCAGAGGGAGAGGGAGAGAGAATCATAAGCAGACCCCACACTGAGTGTGTTGCCTGAGAGGGGCTCAACCCCAGGACCATGAGATCGAGACCTGAGCTGAAACCAAGAGTCAGATGCTTAACCAACTGCACCATCCAGGCCCCCCAGATTAGTTTTAATTTGTAAACCCAAGTGGAATGCACTGCTTAATAAATACTGGCTTTTACTATTATTAATAATGATCATAGACCTGGAATAATTTACATGCCCTTTCAGTTATGTAATAAATAAATGCTTGTCCCATTAGTAGAGAAATGAACTAGACGTTAAAAGCTTATTCTAGTTTTATGATTCCATTATGTCTTTTTTAATAGTAAAAATACCATGAAGACTGTGAACCCGCAAGAGACATTTACTTAAAACTAACACATCATCCTAGGAGATGTACACACATGCTCCCTCTCCCTCCCTCCCTCCCTCCTTCTGTCTCCCTCCTCTCTCTCATACATTCAGAAACTTTGACATTTCCAATCCAGGAATTGAAGTTGGGTTTTTTTTTTTTTTTTTTTTTTCTCTCTTTCTCTGTTTTCCCATGAGGGAATTAGGTCGTTGGGCCACTTCTTCCAAATAGTTTCATGGAATGAGTTAATTACATCATGTAATTCAAGGTTATAGCAACTACTAAGATTATCTACAGTGGGAATGGGGGGACACCTAAAGCCATCAAGCACTTAAACTGCTCTTTCTTTTTGGCGAGGGGTAAGAGAAGGGTGACCAACTTGTTGCTATAAATACAGCAGATTGTTGTAAGGCTGTATCCTGTTTGGAAATGATCTCATCTAACATGTCTGTTGGTGGTTAGCAGTTTTCCACCACACGGAACAGGACTAGCAAGACATGGCATTGTTGTTAGAGAACCCTCAAGGTTAAGGCCACAAGGATTCCTCAGTGCCCTGAAGGCAGTGTTTATGAATGAGATATAATTGTCAAGGGTTTTAAATTCTAACCTTAATCTATATAGGGACTCATTATAAGTCATCTTATTTCTTATTTTTGTGCATTACTCTAATTCTGGAATTGTTCTAGTAGATGACCTATGCTATGTGTATGATAATGAATTAGAGACAGAGCCGGTTTTTTTTTTTCCCCTTTTTTATTGATTTAGAATAGGAATCGATCTGAATTAGATCACCTTTGTAACAATGCCACTTAATAAGTCTGAGGTGTGCAGTGAGTGGCACACTCTCTTTTATTACCTCCTCCGCCCTCCTCACTCCAATAAACAAGAGAACTCTGAAACCACGCACAAATTGTAGACCTGCGTGGTCTCATACGGTGGCCACTAGCCAAATCTGGCCACTGAGCACCTGAAATGCGCTCCTCTGAAATGAAATATGCTGTTGAGTATGAAATACACACATTTCAAAAAATTAGTACCCCAAAAAAGAGTGTAATACATCTCATTAGTAATTTTTATATTGCTTATGAATTTTGGATATATGGGTTGATATAAACTATACTATTAAAATTAATCTTAACCATTTGACTTTTCTGATGTGGCTACTGTAAAACTTACAGTTGTGTATGTGGCTTTTGTTGTATTTCTACGGAACAGCCCTGGTCTAGGGCTTCTTTGCCCCCCCACTTCCCCTTCCTTTACTCTGGAGACTTCAAAGCCAGTATTGATTACTGTTTGCAGACTAGGGATGGTTGTGTGTGTGTGTACATTTGTGCACACAAGTGAGTGTGTGCCAGCCACAGAATGTTCAGTGGGAAGGGTGAGGAACAAAGGACAGGAAGAGAAGCGAGCAGTTTCGTTGGTCTGAGATGCCATCACTCTCACTTAGAGTAAGGAAGGAAGACTGGCTGAGCAGAAGTTAGCTCCCCACAAGGCAACTTTGCTCTTTTTCAAAAAAAACTAGAGTGAATCATTGCAACATCAGACTCCTCTGAATTCAAATGTAAATACACAAAAAGCTTCTGTAACATCTGTACAGAAGCTAACATGAAGTTCTAAGAATTAGCATTACAGTTGCTTTTCTTAGTTAACAAAGATAATCAAGAACTGACCTATATTCCAACTGATAGTTCTGATTTGGGCAAAGGCCATAATGTGTTTTGTTCCTCAGCATTCTATAAAAGAGAAGTTTCTGGCTGAGATAGAATCTTTTAAGGGACTTACAATTTGGACTCAAATATGCAAACTACTGTGGTGGTTTTTCTGGAAAACTGAAAGATTGTATAAATCACAATGCTTTTATTAAATTTTAAATTATGAGATATCAGGCAGATTGTACTTTTTCAAGGAAAAATATGGGGAGGGGATATGTTACAGATCATGCTCATATGACTGTCAAATTCAATGATTCAATGCTTTATATAAGATAGATCAGTTTCAAAAAAAGATAGATCAGTTTCGCTGTAGTCTTGCAATATATAAAAAATGGCAAATTTGAATGATTTTACTATTTATTAGCTTAATTAAATAGCTCATGTGGTAAGTCCAATGGAAACAACCATGAACTGAACTGTGTAATTCAGGTTAGTGGAAGGGGAAGAGGAGAGTCCAAAGAGATTCAGATCAGCTCTGTCCACTGGGAATGTAATGAAAAGCACATATGTAATTTTTTAAATTGAAGTATGATTGACAGACAGAGTTGCGTTAGTTTCAGGTGTACAACACAGTGATAGGAGAAATCTATACATTTGCTCCATTCCCCACAAATGTTACCATCTGTCACGATGCAACACCATTATGGTATCATTGACGGTATTCCATGTGCTATACCATTCATCCCTGTGTTGTATTCACGCTATAACTGGAAGCCTGTATCTCCCACTCTCCTTCACCCTTTCTGCTCCTCCCCCCACCCTCTCCCCCCAGGCAACCATCAGTTTGTTGTCTCTGCTTATGGATCTGTTTCTGCATTTTGTTTGTGTGCTTATTCACTTGTTTTGCTTTTTAGATCGCACATATGAATGAAATCATATGGTATTCGTCTTTCTTTCTCTGACTTATTTCACTTAGCAAAATCCCCTCTAGGTCCATCCATGTGTTGCAAATGACAAGGGCTCTTCCTTTTTATGGCTGAGTAATATTCCATTGTAGATACACCACATCTTCTTTGTCCATTCATCTATCAATGGACTTATGTTGCTTTCATATCTTGGCTGTTGTAAATAATGCCTCAACAGACATAGGGGTGCGGGGTGCCTGGGGGACACAGTTGCTTAAATGTCTGATTCCTGGTTTAACTCACTCAGGTCGTGAGATCACGCCCTGAGTCATGCTCCGTGTTTGGCATGGAGTCTGCTTGAGACTCTCTCTCCCCCTCCCTCTGCCTCCTCCCCTCCCCCACCAAAATAAATAAATCTTGAAAAAAAAAATAGGGATGCATATATCTTTGTGCATTAGTGTTTGTTTCCTTGAGTAAACACCCTGTACACAACATATGTAATTTAATACATCTAGTAGTCATGTTAATTATTTTCTGCAGCCCAGCGAAAGTTGCATATTTGAGAGAGAGAGAGCGAGGTTTAGTGGGAAGAAAAGGATAAGATGGTCCTTCAGCTGGACCTTTATGTCCCCAGGATATATAGGACCTTTATATCCCCTTTGCATATATATCCTGGACCTTTATTATATACACAGGATATCCTCATGGATAGTACTACCCAAATGTTGGTAAACTAATTGTATTTGCAGTTTATCACAAAATCACACATTTCACAGCTGGAAAAGGAGAACTAACAGCCTCTCATTTCAAATGTGATAAATTAGGCCCAGAGGAGCAAAGGAACTCACCTCAAGTCCCATGGCCAAAAAGACACCCAGTCTGGATTCCCACCAGATTGTTCTCTCTACTATTCCATGTTGTCTCTGTTTCGTTGAGCCATTATTTCTGTGTTCATTGGTCTGTTCAAAAGAACATTTGGTGCCAGGCACTGGGCTGTGGCTTTGGGATACTGTGATGAATATGACAGTCCTTATCCTTGAAGACATTGTGTGTGAGGGGACACAAGTTCATCCAGTTTTGTCTCAGTGAACCTCCAGGTTCTGATGCATGTCATACTGTGTCATCCCATGACCTTGCTCCATTTTCATGACAAGCGGGGGATAGTAATACTACTTTAAGGCACATTTGTGACAAGCCTGAAAGGGCTCCAAGATGTAAGGGTTTTCCCTCCATTCATGAAGAGGAGACACTTGAAGGAGGCAGTGGAGATGTATTCTGAGTAAACCACACAAAGCAAAACCTTTAAGGAGAGGAAAAGAAGAAGAATGAACTAACTTCTCAGTTAATTTACTTTACAGACCTCTCAGTGTGGACCCTGAATGTCTGGACCATAGCACGTGCCATGATTTGGTGGTTGCCAAGGGCTCACGAGAGTTCTCTGAGGTTCTAAGAGGCGAACTGCCACAGAACATTTGGACTTTGGAAAGAGAAATATTGCTCATGGTCTTGAGAGGACTGGTATTAAAAAAATAAAAAGACATTAGATCAGCACAGATCTTCCTGAAGATAACAGCGTAACACTTCATAAAGTTTGAGCCACAAATACAAAAATCCCCCGTGGCTCACTTTTTATTTCTCATGCATTCCCTTTCAATATTATGGGTGAATATTCACATTGCTTAATCAGGATATATGTGTAATTTTATAGTTTTGTTTTTGCAATTAAAATGATCTTTAAACTACTTTTCCATGATGCCTATGAGTCATCATAGTTGTTATTTTAGTGACGGCGTAATATTCCATTCAGTAATCCTATCATGTTTTGCTTAAATTTGTTATTAGTCAAGTTATTAAACAAGATGCTCCTTGGAACGTTACTGAAAATAATTGTGAATGCTTAGAGTTTTCCCAATAAAATCTCCTGTTTACTTATAAAGCCACTTTCAAAGGATCCCTTAGTGAGACAATGTATGTTCATGCAGTTCTAGGCTTTCAACCACCCCAATAGCAAGATGTTTTCCGAGTATCTTTGGTTTTAAGCAATTATGCAAAATTGGTACACACTCTGGGCTCAGTTAACCTAGAAATTAAAAAGAACTCTGGGGGCACCTGGGTGGCTCAGTGGGTTAAGCCTATGCCTTCAGCTCAGGTCATGATCTCAGGGTCCTGGGATCGAGCCCCGCATCGGGCTCTCTGCTCAGCAGGGAGCCTGCTTCCTCCCCCCTCTCTCTCTGTGCCTGCCTCTCTGCCTACTTGTGACCTCTGTCTGTCAAATAAATGAATAAAATCTTAAAAAAAAAAAAAAAAAAGAACTCTGTTGTAGTACTTCCCGTTCTTGTAATAGGTTGGGAGTGTAGACACTATTTCCATTGGGACCTGCCTGCTAAAGCTCCCAGTTTTAAAGAAATGATCTGGTCCCTAAGAACCTGAGGACTAAGTTGTATACTGCCCCTCCAGACTGGGGCTGCCATCCCTACTTTTTAGGGAGACAATGAAACATGGGTCAATTTAATCTTATAGGCCTTTGGGGAAAGGTTACAAATACAGAAACAGACATTTTATCTGAGACAAAAGTAGCTACTACATCTGCTGTCGTTAGATGTTTTAAATAAGATTAGGTCCTTTTTGAAGTTTGAGTCTGTATGAGATTTATTTCCTGCGTGTTACTTTTGCTCTCCTTTGATGACCCAATAAAACGAGCTGGGTATTTATATGACCTTGGGTAATGACTTCAACTTCTTTGATTTTGAGTTTTTCCATTTTCTGCCCAGGAGTGATTACATCTGGCTCACCTGTCTCATGAGGTTGCCATGAGACCCAAATGAGATGTAAACTGTAAAAACTTCTGACAAGCGCAATGTGGATGCTATTATTAATCACCGGTAATGGCGATGAGCGGAAAATCCCCAGATAGCATCAGCAGACGGTGCTGCACTCTGTGGGTGTGTCAGATGAGACTATAGTAAAGTGCAGCCAGTTAACCCCAGTGATTTCTTCTCCAGCGTCAATCTGGCCAAGCCCTCCCACTGTCTGCCTTACTTGTAGACAGCGTGCCCCCATGCATGTGGGTAAGACTAGGCAAGGTCTTTGGAGCTCAAAAGACAAAGGTCTTCCGTAGACTCAGTCTGGAAGAAATCTCCCTTATACTTTTGTGTGCTGCACTGACAAATTATAACAAGACCCATGGGCAAAAAATCATTTCCGGGAATAAGAGAAAGTGTCATCAAAAATGAAGGACAAGTCTGTGGCGAGAGGAGCATCTTCCCTATTTATTTAAAAACTCAGACTTGCTTTCAATTGTGTCCAGGTTGTGTGGTCAAGTTTTGCCTGCCGGGAGTAAGCCACACAGCTCCCCACGATGACAGCGGGAGGCACGTGACCCAGTTTCTGTGGTCTGAGCTGAAAGATGACCTGTGTGTGCACTGCCACAACAGCCTATAAACACTACAGAGTGAACTCTTCCTAAAATTCACATTTTAAAGAGGAAATTAGATCGTTTTTCATTTGTTTTGCTTAGGTTTTTGAGATGTAATTATTTTTTTTCCTGCTGAGGTCATTTCAGCACTATCTGCAGAAATGGTTATTAGGGTATTAGGAGACAGTTCTGCACTCACGGTCTTAGGATAAGAAGCTCCCGGGACACCTGAGTGGCTCAGTCAGTTAAGCATCTGCCTTCGGCTCAGGTTGTGATCCCAGAGTCCTGGGATCGAGTCCTGCATTAGGCTCCCTGGTCAGTGGGGAGCCTGCTTCTTCCTCTGCCTGCCACTCCCCCTGCTTGTGCGTCCTCACCCCCACCCCCTTACTGACAAATAAATAAATCTTAAAAAAAAAAAAAGAATATATAAAGACTTACAGAGTTGTCCTAAGCAGAGAGGAAATATTAATTGTGTTATTGTTCTGGCCTCACTCTGTCCCGATATCTAAGGCACACAGAGCGACTGATGAGCTCTTCCAGCCCATGGAAAGCATGTTCGATGAACACAGCTCTGGGACAGCAGAGTATGTTAATGGTATTCAGAAAGAAGCAAATAGTCTCTTTTCCCTTATCAGGATTTTGAAGACGCCATCTTTACTTTTTGGAAGAGATAGGAGTGGGGGCCATCTTTATTTTTTTAAGGTTTTGAAAAAAACTTAAAGAAAATGGGATCATTTATGCTAAAGAAAAGAAGGTTACCACACAGGAGATATAGTCCATATATCCACTGAGAACCAAAAAAGAGAAAAAGAGATTCAACCAGGGTCACAACCGAGGATTTCTGTCTGGACAATGATGATTGCTTCTGAAACAAGGGGTTGCTCCCAGTGGATAGGGATCTAGTTTGAAATGATGTCCATGGGGTGCCTGGGTGGCTTAGTTGGTTATGCAACTGCCTTCAGCTCAGGTCATGATCCTGGAGTCCTGGGATCAAGTCCCACATCGGGCTGCCTGCTCAGCGGGGAGTCTGCTTCTCCCTCTGACCCTCTCCCCTCTCATGCTCTCTCTCTCACTCTCATTCTCTCTCAAAAAATAAACAAAATCTTAAAAAAAAAAAAAAAAAAGAAATGATGTCCGTATGAGCCTGCCCAAAGTATTTCCTCATCCACGTACCCTTTGGTAGAGCTTCAGTGTGGTGCTATTTGTATGCACCACTTTAAGTACAGGGGTTCATTTGTGTTTTGTGGGTGAATAGTCAGTTGGCAGAGGGGACATTTCCTAACCCGATAAGGGGGAAACAATTTCTCCGAGACTCTAGGCATTCAAGAGTTATGGTCTTCTACTGTATCTCTTTCTTCTATGCAATTTGTTTTTTCTCAAAATCTAGCCTGTAAACCTCCTTGCAACAGAATTACCTGAACAGCTTTTTAAATGCAGATTCCTGGGCCCAGTCACAGACCTGCTGAATTGGGATCTCTGGGGCAGGATTAAGAATTACATTTTTAGGGGCGCCTGGGTGGCTCAGTGGGTTAAAGCCTCTGCCTTCAGCTCAGGTCATCATGATCCCAGGGACCTGGGATCGAGCCCCGCATCGGGCTCTCTGCTCAGCAGGGAGCCTGCTTTCTCCTCTCTCTCTCTCTGCCTGCTTCTCTGCCTACTTGTGATCTCCTTCTGTCAAATAAATAAATAAAAATCTTTAAAATTTAAAAAAAAATTGTTTAAAAAAAAAAAGAATTACATTTTTAGCAAACAGATGGGTGATTCTGGTGTTGGAGAACCGCTCCCCTTATGTTGGGTAGAGGAATTGTTCTCAAGGTGTGCCCGTGGACCTAGAGCACCAGCATTGCCTGGAAGCTTATTAGAAATGCAAATTCTTGGACCTCACCCTATACCTTACTGAATCTGAAAATTCTGGAGGGGGGGAGCTCAGCAATCTGTTTTGGTAAACCCTCCAGGTGACTGTGATGCTCACCAAAGTCTGAGAAGCATTGGAGTATGTAGGTCAGTTTCCTTCTCTACTTTTTTACAAGAGTAAGAAAAGTACTCATTAGGAAAAAGACTCATTAAGAGAGAATCTGATGAGTCACAGACCTGAACCTCTGAAACAAATAACACATTATATGTTAATTTAAAAAAAATTTAAAAAAGAAAGAAAGAATCTGTTTCATTTACAATGCTTGGGTTTTCTCTGTAACCAAGAAATCTTGGTTGGGATTGAACTTTAAAAGGAGATTTAATCTAGGGGCACCTGGGTGGTACTGTTGGTTGAGTGTCCTGCTCTTGGTTTCGGCTCATGTCGTGATCTCAGGGTCGTGAGATCGAGCCCCACCTCAGGCTCCACTCGCTTGATGTGGAGTCTGCCTAAGACTCTCTTTCCCTCTCCCACTGCCTCTATTCCCCAAACATGGGTTTGGACACACACACTCTCTCTAAAATAAATAAATCTTTTTTTTTTTTTTTTTTAAGGAAACTGAATCTAGTCCCCCCATCCCTCCCTCCCTCCTTCCTTCCCTCTCTGCCTCTGTCTCCTTCCCCCACCCACCTCTCTCTCTCTCTTCCTTTCTTATGTACCAGGCACTGGGCTAGGGATTGAGGATGCAGTAGTGAACACAAACTACAGTTCCCTGTCCTCTTGGAATTTACACTCTAGGGGAAGGGCATATACCAAATGATTACACTAATAACTCTGAAATTTTAATTCTTTTTTTTTTTTAAGATTTTATTTATTTATTTCACAGAGAGAGATCACAAGTAAGACTGACACATGGAAGAAATTGAGATTGGTTGATAATGCAAGTAAACAGCCTCAATGATGGGTGATGGCTGAAGGGCTGACATCCTAGAGGAAAATCTCTAGGGTCCCACCCTGAACACATTTTAATTATTTTAAAAAGGAAAGATAGGGGCGCCTGGGTGGCTCAGTGGGTTAAGCCTCTGCCTTCAGCTCAGGTCATGATCTCAGGGTTCTGGGATCGAGCCCCGCATCAGGCTCTCTGCTCAGTGGGGAGCCTGCTTCCCCCTCTCTCTGCCTGCCTCTTTGCTACTTGTGATCTCTCTCTCTCTGCCAAATAAATAAATAAAATCTTTAAAAAAATAAAATAAAAAGGCAAGATAGATAACCACAGGGCTTCCCTTAACTGTGAGTCCTGAGCAAGTCAGTGATGTGATACAGTTGTACACGAAGCATGTAAAACTTTAATAATTGCCTTGCTAAAATCTAGATACAGGATGTCTCCAACAGCTTTCTAATCTGCCAATCTAGTATGTCTATGCAAAGGAAATGGGTTAGCCTGTCCTCACTTGTTCTAGTAATCATCACTTCCTTTTGTCTGTTGACAAACAGTCTTTTAGTATTTATTGACAAGTCAAGAATACGTGATATGCACTACTTTTACTCAAATGAGGAATGCAACCCTTTTCTAAGTGGTTAAAAATTTCTATCAAAACAATATCTTCAGGGCACCTGGGTGGCTCAGTGGGTTAAGCCTCTGCCTTCAGCTCAGGTCATGGTCTCAGGGTCCTGGGATCGAGGCCCACATCATACTCTCTGTTCGACAGGGAGCCTGCTTCCCCCTCTCCCTCTGCCTGCCTCTCTGCCTACTTGTGATCTCTCTCTCTGTCAAATAAGTAAATAAAATCTTTTAAAAAAACGACAACAATATCTTCACTAGAACACCTTTCTTCCATCCATTCGAGAAGTCCTTCATATCCTCCGAGTGAGTCTCATATCTTCAGCAGATTTTTTTTTTCAAAGATTTTATTTATTTATCTGACAGATGGAGATCACAAGTAGGCAGAGAAGCAGGCAGAGAGTGAGGAAGGGAAGCAGGCTCCCTGTGGAGCAGATAGCCCGATGAGGGGCTCGATCCCAGGACCCTAGGATCATGACCCGAGCCGAAGGCAGAGGCCCCAACCCACCGAGCCACCCAGGCGCCCCGAGTCTCATATCTTCATATTTTCACCTAGAGCAATACCGTTGTAATTCATTCTCAGATCCGTGGATCTCCACGGACAGCACATTTTTTTCTTGGCTTATCCTTCTTCTCTTCCTGGTAGGCCCGTATCCACTAACACAAGTAAGATTTAGTCAGTAGATGAATGTACTTTTAAAAATACATTTTCTTTTCTTTTTTTAAATTTTCTTAAAAGATTTGATTTCTTTATTTGTCAGAGACGGGGAACGCAAGCAGAGGGAACAGCATGTGGAGGGAGAAGCAGGCCCCCCGCTGAGCAGGGAGCCCAGTGCAGGGCTCCATCCCAGGACCCTGGGTTCGTGACCTGAGCCGAAGGCAGATGCTTAGTTGAGCCTCCCAGGCGTCCCAGTAGCTGTATATTTTAGTCTAGAAGTTTACGAAATACAATTCAGGGACTTCTAAGTAATCCTGAGGTTAATGCTCATAGAGTTATCATTTATAATATGACAAATATTTGTGTAGGTTGGTTATGAATATATTTTTTAAAAAATGTAATAAAAACTTTTATTACCATTTCATGAGCACGGACTCCATTCATTTGCAATTCCAGTGAGGCGTTTTCTTTTGTTTTGCTTTTAATTACATCACATTCTGTCTGATCCTGTTTACTCACGTGTTAAATGAGTGGTTTGGACTAGATGATTCCTTTTTTTAAAAATTTAATTTATTTTTTGATAGAAAGAGCATGAGTTGGGGGAAAGACAGAGAGAGGGAGAAGTAGACTCCCTGCCGAGCAGGGAGCCTGACGCGGGACTCGACCCCAGGACCCCAGGATCATGACCTGAACTGAAGGCAGATGCTTAACTGATTGAGCCACCCAGGTGCCCGTATATGATTCTAAACTTTGAGAAGGAAAGGAAACTTTAAAAAATAACTTAAAAATTAAACCACGATACACACCCACACGTGCAAACATACACACATGTTCACGTGCATACATGTCAGACTGGTTGGACGATTAACTGCATCATCCAGGTGCCCTACCTCTCTTATTTTTATAAGAACATGTGACTCTACAATTAACCTCAAAATAAAAAGTTTAAAAATTAAACCATTGAGTGTTATTACAGGACTTTGGAAATACATAGGCCTGACTTGACCACTTATTAGCTGAAACAAATTGTTTTGTCTTTCTGAACTCAGTTTCTTTGTCAGCCTTGAAGTGGGAATATTAATTCTTCCCTAAGGGGATGGCTGGAAGGATTATATGAGATGGTGTGTGTAAACATCTTCCGTGGTTCATACTTACATGGCCAGGATTCGATAAACGTTGGTTGCTTTTGTGTTTCTTCTCCTTTGCCGTAGAGGAGAAACTAGGGCAAGCAGCCTTGCTGTGCTCTCCCAGGAAGGACGACATATGACCTGAAGCTGAAGACAATTTAGAAGTATACATTAGCGAGATGAACCCCATAGCAGTGTAGTGAGTAATGCTATTACATAACTTTTACAAATCACCAGGCGGATCAGCTAACATGACTTGGCGCAGTGAACCGATAAAATAAAATAACAGCGCCGCTTCCAAACCCAGCCCGAGTCAGGGAGTCCCAACCCAGCAGCCAGAGTCAAAACCCAGAATGACTGCACAGGCCTTAGCGCTTTGGCGTGTCGGTTGACTCAGATGTGCTGTAAATCTGTGCCAGTGGAAAAAAACAAAAGCTGGCCCCCTGGATAACTGTTCCCCCGAGGGGCCTAGAGAAGCTTTCTTTGCCTTGCAGAATCCTTAATCATGTCTCCCAAATATGAGTTTTCCATGCGACTGCACAGATGAGAAATAGGGAGAGACTAAGGTCCTGAGGATGTGACTGTCGAATGAATGGCCAAGATGCGTCTCCCACATGTCTTCTAAAATGTTTAGAATTTCCCAGGGATCTGTCCTTGTCCGCGATCTCATGAGTATTTTTATCAGTGAGTTGGATAGAAGTGACAGAAGGCAAGCCCACCAAAATTTTTAATGATACAGAGGTGAAAGGGAGTTTGGAAACAGAATTATAATTTTTTGAAAAAGATTTTATTTACTTATTTGACAGAGAGAGAGATCACAAGTAGGCAGAGAGGCAGGCAGAGAGAGAGGGGGAAGCAGTGAACAGAGAGCCCGATGTGAGGCTCGATCCCAGGACCCTGAGATCATGACCTGAGCCGAAGGCAGAGGTTTTAACCCACTGAGCCACCCAGGCGCCCCCAGAATTATAATTTTAAAATGATTTTGGCCGGCTCTGGGGCACTGAGTTGATCATAGTAACTTGTCATTTATTAGGGGTTACGTTAAAACCTGTACCTCAACATCAAAAGCAGAAGTACAGGTTAGGAAAGGATTAAATTGACAAAAGTTTTATGTGAAAAGTTGTAGGGATTTTATTTGCCTATAAGAAAGGTATGAGTCAATGGTGTGATGTGTTTGTGTTAAAAAAAAAAAAAAGAAGAAGAAGAAGAAGAAGTTAAGGACCAGAAAAGGGAACGTAATCTTTTACTTTACATTATTTGAGCAAGCCAAATTTAGGATGATATTGATTAAATGGAATTGGTTACTAAGGGAAGGAAGAAAAAAGAGAGCTAAATTTAAAAGATCCCCAAAACTATATTGTTTAAAGAATGGTTGAGGGCCTGTACCCCTGGGGCTAAAAATACATTATATGTTTATTTAAAAAATTTAAAAATTAAAGAAAAAAAGAATGGTTGAGGGAAAACACGGATATTCAGCTATTTTTTTTAGAGTTAGCGTATAGAAGAGGAGTAAACTTGTCTATTTTGCTCTGAAAAGCAGAAATGAGATTAATGAGAGTTCATGGAAACAGATTTTGGCTCAATAAAAGGAAAAATTTTCAAATAATTAGAGGAATTCCGTGACTATTTCATAAATTGTGAGCTCTCTGTCACTGGAAACAGTCAAGCTAAGGCCAGATGAGCGTCTGGGATTCCGAAGGCTTCCAGCATGGACCCAGAGCTCCGGCTAGGTGACCTTTAAGACCACTTCCAGCTCTTATAGTCTATGGTTTAAGAAAGCATGAATGCCAAGGCCGCTCCTGACATGCCAGAGCTACTTTTTCAACTCTTGGCTCTGATTCTGACCAGCTGTGTGACCTTCAGCTCAGAAATTAACCTTTATTTTCTTTCAGTTTCCTTGTCCGCCAGATGAGGGATCTGGATTTAATGATGTCTAAGTTCTCTCCAGCACATCTGTCTCCTTGAGCGTTCTCATAATGATAATGTGTTGGGAAAGTACATGGAGCTGATAACCTGCCGTTTTTCTAAGTCGACCTACAAGGAGAAGGCTTAACAACCAAAAGCCGTGGTTGATCCTGGGGACCCCTGTACTAAACTCTCAGCTGTTGTTGGCAGGAGAGTGGGTGATTGTGATCCTGGAATTCGTTCTCATGAGATCGATGGCAGGAAGTTGATCAAATAACTGATAATCCGGTTTTTCTCAAACACCTGTACGTTCTGGCTGGGTTCAGCAACGCCTCTGCAAACAAGTTGGGAGAAATGAAGATCGTATTACCATCGCAATGCAGTTCTATCTTTTACAAAGCAAACCTTTGTTCTTTATTTCCTTAATGATCTGGCAGTTGCTGTTGAGTTTGGCTTACCATCATAAAAGCTAATATCCAGAAAATGGATTTTATATGCCAGTTACTGTTCTAAAAGTTTTGTAGAAGTTAATTAATCAGTTTATAACCTGAAAATCTAATGATGAATCAGTAGCGTAGATCCTTTTTTTTATCCCTGTGGAAAAGGAATAGTTAAAATCCAGTTTAAATCCATCCTAATGGTAGAGAGTCGAGAATTCAGCTCCCTGCCCTCATTCCTTCAGGCTTTCTTGCTGATGTTCAATTACTGTAATTTCCTGTGTGGTTCGTCTGATTACGAACCCTTCTCTTCTCTGCCTAGATTAAGGTGTCTCATCCACCACTACTACTTTCCAGCTCTTCTCTCTCCTCTTGGACTTCTCTCTGACTCCCACGTCATTATCTCCAAATCCCATTTCTTCTGTAATTTTTTTTTCCAAAGATTCTTGCAAACACACATAGGGCGACTACCCTAGTTTGCTTTGATATAGTTATAGGAGGTATGAGTAGGATTTCAAATACCTCCTCCAGTTGCTGAGGTTAGTAGGGGAAGAAACAAGTAAATGTATGCTTTTTGTAAGGACAGGAAGAATTTAAAACCTTATTCCCAGGCTTGTGGGTCTGGCAGTCCTCACTCCGTCAAGTACCACATTTTCTTCCATCTCTTTGTTTCCTTGGGTTGGAAATGAAAACAGCTGTTAAAAATAAAAGCCCATGAGTCAATCTTGAATCTCAATGTATAATTACAGTTTCCATCTCTGGTGGTAAAGTCCCTCCCAGTGTACTGAGCCCTGTATCACAGCCCCCTTGTTGTCAATTTCATACCAAGACTTTAATTTGTGCTTTGCAAACCTCTAAGATTAAACAGCAAATCAATTTGCCAAGCCGGAAAAAAATAACAAGGAAGAAAATACTTCAGTTTAAAAACCTGATTCTCAGACATGCTCTTTTTCTGATTTAGATCTTGAGCGGATCTCTATGTCGATGTTAGAAAGGTCAGTTACTGTCCCACATTTTTGAAGGTAGAGATTTGGGGGCTTTGTGGTATCCTCACTGTGGAGAATGTTGCTTGAACTCCATAGAGACTATGCCTCGAAATGTATTTTCACGGTACCAGATTCCTGAGGCCTATGACCTCGAAAACCAGTCTTAAAAGAGTCGTCTACAGCCCATGGATCATCACCTTTTGGAGCAGATGGAGCCTTCTCTGTTTCTGCCTCGTCCCTCCTTATCAACCACTCGGTCCTTGACTGAGTAGTCCCATCCTCGAAAGCTCCGAAGGTCCCCAGCAAGTCAGTAGCCTTCAACTGGCTAATCTAATTCGCTCTATAAATACAGATCATAGGCTATTAGCAAGGGAATTTCGCGTCCTACAGGAGGAGAAGCAGGAGGCAAAGCAGGAGGCAAGAGGTTTGGTGCTTTCAATCACTTCATTTAGCCTCAGTTCCCCTTTCTAAGACTTGATTTCTTTATTGTTAGATTAGATTATGTCTATGATTCATTTCCCTGAAAAGATTATTATAATTCTGTCATCATTATATCCTCCAAGAGCTATCTTTGTATATTGAAAAATTGCCTGGGTCAGTTTGGGCTGCTGTAACAAAAATACCACAGTCTTGAAAGTTTAAGATCAAAGCACTGGCAGGTCCAGGGCCTGGTGGGAGGAGGGAAGTGGGGGGAGGAGCTCTCTTCTTATAAGGGCACTAATCTCATCACAATAAGGGCAGTAATCCCGTCATACCTTCCTGGCCTGATACCTCCCAAAGGCTCTATCTCCAAATATTATCATACTGGGGATTAGGGTTGCAACATATAAATTCTGGGGGACACAAATATTCAGTCCACACCAGAAATGAGGATATTGTTATGCACGGTGTGATTTGTGGAATTCTGGGAAGGCTGTTGAGCTCCTGCTTCCACAACCACACTTAAAATCCTGCTATTAAATATTTCCTCCCAGATAAAACACCTTTTAAAATCTAGTATGTTTGGCTATGAAAAGAGTCCAGATGTCCGTGGACAGATGAATGGATAAAGGAGATGTAATACACACACACACACACACACACACACACACACACGCACACACACACACACACACACACACACACTGGAATATTACTCAGCCATCAAGAAAAAGAAATCTTACCATTTGCAAAGACATGGATGGGACTAGAGGGTATTATGCTAAGGGAAATCAGAGAAAGAATTGTATGATTTCATTCATATGTGGAAATTAAGAAACAAAACAGAGGGTCGTAGGGAAGGGAGGGAAAAAATGAAATCAGAAAGGGAGACACACCATATGAGACTCTTAACTATAGGAAACAAACTGAGGATTGGTGGAGGCGAGGTGGGGGGGGGGACGAGGTAACTGGGTGATGGGCATTAAGGAGGGCACGTGACATGATGAGCACTGGGTGTTGTATAAGACTGATGAATCCCTGAACTCTACCTCTGAAACTAATAATACTCTATGCATTCACTAATGGAATTTAAATAAAATAAAATAGAATAATAAAAAAAAATCTAATCTATTTAGAAGGGCAAACCTGGAAAACTAGTTCCACATTTTTGAAGGTAAAGATTTGGGGCTTTGTATAGCTTTTGAGGTAGTGTAGCGCGGTGCTGATAAAGGGTAGTGTCATCAGACTGGAATCAGACTGCTTGAGTTCACACACTTATGAGCTGTATGACCGGAGGCAATTAATCTTTCTGGGCTTCTGCACCATCTATATAATCAAGATGATAATAACACTCACCTCAGAGGTTTTTGTGAGGTTTTAGTGAAATGTGTAACATGTTTAGAAGAATGGTATCTTGTTACATGGTTGCTAGCCATTGTCATTCTTTGTTTGCATCAAGCAGCATATTATATGGATGTCCTTTTGACAGAAAGTTGCTATCAAGTCGCAAAGAAATCAGAGTGTTATTCAGGGAATGGGGAGGGATTCCAGGGGACACACAAAGCCTTGTGCAGGAATGGTCTGCCATAGTGCGGTGCTACCTTTGGAAGCAGGAAGCCAGTAGGTGCTTCCATGCCCAAGGGAAGCATTTACAAGAAAGATAAAGGGAGATTCATCTTCTTCTCGTCCTAGCCAGTCTGCCCAGCAATGGATAGACTGAATCTGCTGCTATAGGGAGCAAGGAGTGTGATTCAAATCTGCACATGAACTTTGAATTCGACACCTGCTTGATTTTTGTGTGTCTCATAATTTTCTCCCTTGTAGTATTCAGGTAACGTTAGGTCCCTTGAAGAACCATGGTAAAATGTATAGTCTTCTCTGCTAAACACCCTTGCCTTTTTCTCTTAGATTACATGAAGCAGACGACATTCGAAGCCCAAGCGTTTCTGGAAGCTGTCCAGTTCTTCCGGCAGGAGAAGGGACACTATGGCTCATGGGAGATGATCACTGGGGATGAAGTCCAGGTAACATGGCTCAGAATTTTGGATCCTCTTCCCTGTCTGTTGTGGGAGGTCAGAGTCATATTAAAAAAAAATAATAATCAAACAAAAAAGTTGCAAGAACGGAAGATGTGGTTCCAAAGGCCATTTCTCGAATCATCTAGAAGCATTTGATCCACAAACTATTAGGGACCCTCTCCAAACACTTCCATACTGGGCATAAACAGGGCATCTTGAAACCCTGCAATGGCGGTGGGGAGAGCTGCTTCTACTGCTTCTGACACAAAGCATGATTCTTTGAATTGGCCTCATGCTTCTAGACCATAAGCAAACATGATCAGTGTGGCAAAGTGCATAGTGTGCGGTGGGGCCTTAGGTCAGTGGACTCGGGTTAAATCTGGCCAAGTTATTGGACCTCTTTTTGTCTCGGGTTAGTCCTCTGAGAAAGAGAGTAATGATAATGTTTACCTCGCAGGGTTCTGAGCATTAAGTGAGATGTTGCTGGAAAACTCTTTGGCACATGCTTGTCTTTACTTATGGAATGATCTGTGAACGAGTCAGGGAAACACATTTTAAAAGCATTAGACAGTTTTCTATGCATTTTATTTACTTCTTCTAGTTTTCTATCCCCTGTAGCCTGATATAATTTCCCATGACCTTGATTAAATGCTAGTCATGGGCTGAGTACCTCCATTGGCTTGGTACCAGGGACATTGCTTACAAATCTCCAAGGAAACTGTGTCCATGAGAACACCAATCACATGGCTGATTCAGCCAGGAGGAGGAGGCTGGGTATGGCATTATTTAATTAGAGGCACACAGGGTCCAACAATGCTATTCTTTAATTTCCCCTCATCTCCCCAAGTGCCTCTTTTGGGGGCCAGTGGAATTTGTTATTAGGAGACACTATTTGGAAGAGACCAGATGGGGCCTTGCCTTCGTATGGTCGTTAAACTTCTAAAGCCAAAAACATTTGCTTGTGATGATGGGGCTGTTCTTCATTGTATAACCATATGACTCAGAAGCTTCTTTTTTTTCCCTCCCCTTTGGAGGATTCTAAACTCATTTATTTCTTAGCCTGAGACTTATCCCAGCACTTTAGCCAATTCGTGGTTTCTGATATTTGGGGGAAGCACATCCATTTATCAACCTGAGAGGATTAAGCACTAACTGTACTTATGCCAAAAAGAAAAATGAAAGCAAAAGGGGAGGCTGAAGCATTTGATGCTGATTAGCCTACCATGGAAACCAACATATTTAAGATGTATACCAGTATTAAAATGCCTTTGTGTAATGCTTTTTAATGCTCAAATCCTAATTCTGTTCGTCTTACTGATCTCGTGAGGTTACCCGTATCTCCATTCTGTAAATGAGAAAGCCGAGGGAGGCATATAGCAGTCAAGTGACTTGTCCAGGTTTAGTCACTGAACAGCTATTGAGCCCCTATATGCCAGGCACCATGCTGGGTGCCGGTGACCCAGAGATGGGTGGGACAGGACGGTCCCTGACCCATACAGTTGATAGCTTCAGGGTCACATGCTAAGTGGACAAATAGCGAAGGAAATGATGGTTTCCAATTTCTGGTCCAGTGAAAGATCAACACCAACTGTGGGAGTCTACCAAGTTCAACATTTTTTTTAACTTCCCAAGTTTACCTATGCTCCTTGCTTGATCTTTTCTTTCATTTGAAATCTCATGACAGCTCACAGGCCTTCATGATGCCAATGAAAGCAGGTACTTAATGAATCCTTTCTTTGCATGGAGTATCATGTTTCCTTTGTTGACTTTTTGCCTTTTGTTTTGGGTTGATAGGTGCGAAGCGCTAGAAGGTGCGAGAGAACTAAATGACTCATCCCTTGCCATCGTGGTGAGGCAAGGCATACCTAGAAACATCCAGAGAACGAGGCAGCGTTAGAACCGTGTGTGGCTCTGCTCATATATGGACATCATACAGCATTAGCACCGAGCAGTGATAGGAAGGTGCTAATTTTGCAGTATAAAAAAAAATACCGTAAGTGGGAAAGCAGAACAATACAAAACAAAACAAAAACAGAGAAGAGATCAGTAAAAACTGGAGTTACCAAGTGACCCAGTGAGAAGTTTTGCTCCCCCAGGAATCTGAGTATCTATGGGGAAACCAGACTCCTAAAGTGTGAGCACTGAAGGGCATTTCAAGGACTGTCTGTCCAACACCCTCCAAGTGAAAGAAGGAGCATTCAGAGAGGTTGGCTGAGGTCACAGAGCCAGTCTGGGATGGAAACACATCTTGAGCCATGTCTGGCTCTGCCTGGAGAAGCGGGTGAAAGGCAATAGAAGGACATGGGCTCCAAAACCCCCGTTGGGGGGGGGGCTTCCGTGTTACCTCACATGTGGAGCTGCTGTAGCGTCTGTCCTAACGCTCACCAGAAAAAGAGATCAGGGGCCAAAAACAGCGACCAAGTAGTTGCAGGAAATGGCACGACATAACCGAGTTTGAGAATATGACATCTTTTGTTTAAACCACTGGATTTATTGGAACTTTTTTCCTATCTGCTGAGCATTTGATCATCATTTTGTCTTAACCCCCTCTGCCTCAGGGCCTGGTACGCAGAAGATGTTCAGCATTGTTAATTATTATCTTCATAGTAATGACTCGCGTAGCAAGTCTGGGGGGCCCTCGTGGCGGTGGTTGTCAGGCAAGTGTCCAAGCAGAGCAAATATCTTAGGATAATTTGCCTGCAGGTGATTAAGGTGAAAATATCTATATACCAGTGGGGCGCCTGGGTGGCTCAGTGGGTTAAAGCCTCTGACTTTGGCTCAGGTCATGATCCTAGGGTCCTGGGATCAAGCCCCACAACGGGCTCTCTGCTCAGTGAGGAGCCTGCTTCCCCCCCACCCCCCCCTCCCGCCTGGCTCTCTGCCTACTTGTGATCTCTGTCTGTCAAATAAATAAAATCTTTAAAAAAAAAATCTATATACTAGTAAGAACTTGAATATAGTTCCTACGGTATATAAAAATGCATCAGATGAGGTCGTGAAAGAAAGCAGTTTGCAAAATGTAAACTACTTTCAGTTACTTGGTGTTTATTACTTATTACAGTAACATATTTATGTAATAAATATGTACTTATTATTTTATAAGTATGATTATAAATTTAAATTTGCCTTTATCAGGTGAGCTGAGAAAGTAGCTCATAATTCCCACAGAACAGGTTGTTTCAAGACAAGAAAACTATCCACATTTTAGGCCTTCTCCATACATTTCAGAGTTGTCTTTTATCTAGTGACCTTGACTGTGACCCCTTTAAATGATTCTTTAACCGATGGCCACTCAGTAATATAAAAGGCACAAGGTCGGCAGCCTGGTCAGACCATGGGGCCAGTCTCAGGAAGAAAGGCAGGCTCTCTGGACTTCACACCTTCCCCACAGTGTCAGCATCTGGAAGGTAACCCACGGTATGGCCTTCAGGGAGTGAACCTGGGTTTGTTAATTTTGACCTAATGGCATGTTTGGTTTCTTGTATGTGTGATGGAATTTTAAAATCTACACATCAGTAGATCTTGTTCTGAGCGAGAAGGTTGAGGACCCCCTTCATGAGTATGGTTCATTTATTTGACTGGCTACATTCCCTAGAATAGCCCCAGGGCTATGGACCCCGCTCTTGAAGAGCCGACCCAGGTGGGGAATCTCAGAGCGGACCCTGGGCAGGAGTGGGGTGGCACAAGGCTGGGGGCGGTGGGGTGAAGGGTGGAGGAAGGGGTTACTCAGCGTTTGGATGGCACAATTGGGCCTCAGCAGTTCGAGGCTCTGCCTGCCCCGTGGTGTTCCCAGGCCCCACACCCTTGCAACCCACTCCTATTCCCCTCCTTTCTTTTCCCCAAACGTATTTCCTTTTCAGGTCCCTAACTTATAAAATAGAACTCAATTTCTTGGAACATTATATGGGAAAGACTAAAAGAAAACTATAACCTACCCAAATGGAATATTTTTTTTCCTTTGGCCTTCGTAACGTTTTCTTCTTTCCCAACCCCTTATTGCTTATGCTCAGACTCAAACTAATATCTGCAAAAGGATGAGTTAAGCAATTATTATGACCCTGAATTTAACACTTTCAACTAAGATAATACTTCCCATTGATTTTAAGTCCTGCCTCAGTCTCCTTATTTTCCTAGCTCATTCTCCCTGTGCTACACTTCCATCAGTCTTGGGCAGATGTGTTCCAACTAAGGACTTACTCCTCTGAGCAGGATGTGGGCAGGATCCATGTTATTAATGACCTACTTGAATCTAATTGTTGGACCTGCTAATCTCCATGGAGCTCGCACATATCACGTTCCTCTCAAATTCCTCAAAAATTCTGGTTCACCTCTTGACTGCTCCCAGAGAATGGTTAAGGAAGAAAAACATTCCCACCAATGAATTACCAGGACTTGGGGAAATCCTATCCCCATTATAATCTTTGTCACACCACAAAGTTCTACATCGCAGGTGACAGGACCCCACTCCCCACACCAACCTGAGCAGCCTTCTCTCCCAGTGACCCCCAGGCACAGGGGGATTGGACGGCTCACTCACCTCCATCCTGGGAGTGTTCCTGGACCGTTCAGCTAAAATGTTCCACCCTGCTCTAACAGAGCCCTTGGTGAAAGACGAGATCTAGTGAACTCATGAGCATTTTCACTAGCATGGGGCTGACCCGTGACCTCAGGACGAGATCTTCTCTAATTCCCAAAGCCTAATTTGAATTTGTATGAGAAGGAGGTCAATTATTTTGCACAAATATTATTTTAAATTCATAGAATGGATGTCAAATGATTCTCCATTCCCCAAATTACTCTTTTTCTTTTGTAAATCTTGTCTTGCAGGCTGATATTGAAAAATACCCTGTGAACCCCAAAAGATTCATAGTAAAACTGAATCTGAAAAGCAAATCTCCAGTTCGCGGGGAGGAGGTTGGTTAAAGAAGGAGAAGTTGGTGTTACATGGAGCATTGTAATATGTGTAATATGTGTAGTACATGGTCAGATTTTTGAAAACACACACACACACACACACACACATTTTCACAGAGCCAACCAAAATTTTAGGAGTGACTTGGGAGCAGATTTTTTTTTAAACATTCTGAAGACTTTAGATCCCCTCACCCATGTTCTGTCACCCCACAAATGTCCAGTTGTTCCAAGTGTTTGTTGCTCCGTTTTTTTCTCTAAATTTTAAAGATGATGGAGGTGGGGTTCAGGGCACAGCATGAAGACACACAGATCCCAAGGGAGCTTGAGGGGGAGGCGTGATGGTCTCAGAGGACACATCAAGACCTCAAGCCACCAATACCAAGTCATGAGGGTGCTAAGGACGCCCTTATCCATAATTAAAATTTTGCCTTTTATCTCAAATGCACTAGATTCTTCTAGTTTCTAAAGAAGTGTGAATATGAGGAATTTGTCCTTCTGATGGTGAACCGTCAGCAGACATTACTGTTCTTCGCAGATATTCAAGAACGTTTACCCTCCAAGATTGTCTTTAGTTGAGATTTCTGTAGCCTCAGAACCAGAATGAAACTATCAGCTAACGGATTTGATGTAACCCGGGACAATCTTAGGTTGCCAGGATCAGCACGGCCGATCATGCCCACGTCAGCTCGCCCGATGGTCAGATTGACCAGTCACCACCCAACTCACTCTGGGGCTGTCTTCCTCTCCCCAGATCCTGAGTAACCTGGTGATGGAGGACCTCCTGCCAACCCTTCAGACGGAGCTTCTGCCGAAAATGAAGGGGAAGAAGAATGACAGAAAGAGGGCCTGGCTCGGCGTAAGCCATGACTTTGCTATGTGACTGTGCTATTCAAAATGAACATCCCTTTCCCTCCTTTTTTGTATAGGGCAGTTTCTTAGTTTCTTTCTTTCTTTCTCTCTCCCTTCCTTCATTCCTTCCTTTCCCTTCCCTTCCTTCCTTCTTTCCTTCTTTCTTCTCTTCCTCCTCCTCCTCCCTCCTCCCCCCTCCCCCTCCTCCTTTTTTTTTTTAATAATTCCTTCCCTGGGTGGAGAATTGCCTACTTTGAGTCTGCTCAGTCTCACTTACATGAGGACTAATCCAAACAGGCTCAAATCTGGGAAGAAGAACGAGTGTGCCTGGAGCCATGTTTATGTTAAGAGAATCTGGGCTTAGCCCTCCCCGTTCTACTTGACTCCGGCAGGCGCTCGCACATGACAGAGCCCCGATTTCTGTGCTGTTCTCTGTTGCAGCTCCTTGAGGAAGCCTACAACCTGGTTCGACACCAAGTTTCAGAAGGATTAAGTGCCTTGAAGGAGGAGTGCCGTGCTCTGACGAAGGGCCTGGAGGGAACCATCCGTTCAGACATGGATCAGATCGTGAACTCGAAGAACTTTTTAATTGGAAAGATCAAAGGTCAGTGGAGATAATCCAGGCTCTTACAGCTGAATGAGCTGCGCACGCCGTCATAGTTCATGATTCCGAGGAAAACTCAACTGGCAGAATTGGGAAGAGGCGATACCGGGTGTAACGGTCGTGGGCTAGCGAGGGCCGGACCTTCCCCAGCAGGCTTCAGTGACACAAGGTGGAGGAAGGAGCGTTTGCTTCTGGCCTGTGGTGCTGCCTGCGTATTCTGATGCCCTGCACTCCGCCCCTGTTGGGGTGCTTCTCACACTAATTGTATTGGCTTCTGTGTGTGCCCCTTCTCTACTGTAAGCTGTCTAAGAACAGGACCCTGCAGTCCCTGTTTCACTCAGGCATACCCAGGGCCTAGTACCGTGCCTGGTATATGCAGAGTCTCAGCAAATACTTGAATGGATGAATAAACGGATTTTCTCTTCACAAGAAGAAAACTCGCTTAGCGTGGATAAATGTGGATTCTAGTCACAAGGGCAACATGGCCGGTCAGGTGTACTTGGGAGGGTCACTTGACCTCCATGTGCCTTAGTGTCATCCTCTGCAATCAGGAGGAAGGGTCCCTGAGATTGAGGCCTGTCAGCGGTAGACCCTGACCTGAATCGGGCCCACTGCCAATTTCTGTAAATAGCATTTCATCGGGACACAGCCGTGCCCGTTCATTTATGTGTCACCTGTGGCTGCGTTCATGCTACAAGGGCAGAGTTGAGTAATCGGAACCGAGACCTCCTGGACCTCAAGGTCGAGCATGTTCTCTCTCTGGCCATTGGCAGAAAAGTGGTTGCCTGTGCCCTAGAGGGCCTCTAAGGAATTGCACAGGATAACATGTTATCAGCTGAAATGTTACTGTTAATTCCTACATCCCAACAAGCACCGCACCCCAAATGTCATTTCCGAGAAGCACGTGGACTCCTCTGGGATGGTTTAGCAACAGTCTTATGTTGTCATTTTTCAGATTCTTTTTTTTTTTAAAGCTTTTTATTTATTTATTTATTTGACAGAGAGATCACAAGTAGGCAGAGAGGTGGGGGGCGGGGAGCAGGCTCCCCGGTGAGCAGAGAGCCCGATGCGGGGCTCGATCCCAGGACTCTGAGATCACGACCTGAGCCGAAGGCAGAGGCTTAACCCACTGAGCCACCCAGGCGCCCTCATTTTTCAGATTTTTCACTCACTTGCTCATCTGCTCGCTCACTCATTTAAAAAAAATAGGTACTAGGTGCTTTCTGAGCAAGGTGCTGGGGCTTTAGCAATGAACAGGGGACCCAGCTCCTGTACTCAAGAGACTTAGCACCTGACCGGGGCTGTCTGCTTGGTGGATTACGCTCTGCCTTTCCGGCCCTGTTCCCACCGCAGCCCAGCTCGCCTCTGAGCCTTTCCAAGGGTTCTTCTGCGAGAGAGTAGAGAGCGGGCTTGACGACGGCATGGGGGTGCGCGTCTGTTTCCGTGGGGTCTGTCCCTGCCATACCCTCCAAGGCACAGACAGATTAGCCTCAGCGCTACGTGTTCACTATTATCCATGTCTCTCATTCCTCTGTTAGCACAACTGATGGAGAATTGACTATATTCGAGTGCTCATACAACCTGAAACCTCCAGCACCCAGCTCCCCAGCTCACGCCCAAATTCAACCAGTTTCTCTCTCTCTCTCTCTCTCTTTTTCCTAGTCTCTGTGGCTCCAGTATATCCCACATAAAAAGGAAAAACACTCTGCCCTAGACTAGTCTTTGCCTCCTAAAAGGAACTTTGAAAGGAAGTCACGATCAAGTCTTTTTAAAAGGGAATGTCAGAAACACATTTTAACCAAGGCTCTGGTTCTCCACCTTTTTAAACAATAAAGTACAGTTGAGCCTTGAACAACACAGGTTTGAACCGCACGGGTCCACTTATGGGGGGGGGTGTATAAATGCAATCCAGTACTGTAAGCATATTTTCTGTTCCTTATGATTTTCTTAGTAACATTTTATTTTCTCTAGCTTATTTTTTTAAATTTTATTTATTTGACAGAAAGAGGGGAATCACAAGCAGGCAGAATGGCAGGCAGAGGCAGAGGGAGAAGCAGGCTCCCTGCTGAGCAGAGAGCCTGATGGATGTAGGGCTCAATCCCAGGACCCTGGCATCATGACCTGAGCCGAAGGCAGATGCTTAACCGACTGAGCCACTCAGATGCCCCTTCTCTAGCTTATTTTATTGTAAGAATACGGGATATAACACACACAACATACGAAATATGTGTTTGTCAACTGTTTATGTTATGGGTAAGGCTTCTGGTCAACAGTAGCCTATTTGGAGTTCAGCTTTGGGGGAGTCAAAGGTTATACACAGATTTTCGCGACGGTGGGGGGTGGTCAGCACCCCTAACCTCTGCACTGTTCAAGGATCAACTGTATACTTCGGACTACATCAATAAAGTTTTGAAAGAGCTTTGGGAGTACGAAGCAGTGATCTCTCCATTTCCTCCCAAATGACTCTTGATGGTCAAGCAACCAATCTTTTTAGTCCTGCCCAACAAGTATTTCTTCATTCAGTAAGCATTTATCCTGCTCCTGCTGAATACAAGGGCTACGAGGATTCAAAGAAAACAACATGATTTCACAACAACAGGATATGAGGCATGTTACAGATTCTGAAACAGTGGGAAAAGATGGGAGAGGTACCACTGGAGAAGCGGGAACCGAGGACGCTGTGGTTCCCAGCCAGGGACTAGGTCAGCTTCAGAAAACACTGCGGGCTCCTGTAACAATAGCGCTGTTTTCGTGTCCGTTAATAGGAAAAAGGATGATGCCGGCAGGTGGGACAAGGGCTCACAGTGAGTGAGGGCTTCCCGAGGGCCACCTACAGCTCCAAGCACCTGAACACAGTCAGCCCACATCATCGTCACCCCAACCCCCAGGAGTCATTCGTCCCATGATCCGCACCTCCCCGATAAGAACACCGAGGCAGAGATTAAGTAACTTGGCCCAGATTCCAAAACTGAGTCAGGCTCCAAACCCCTCTAATCCCAACTCTTTCCATCTTTGTCCCTCTGCTCCGTGGCTCTGCCACAGCTACCTTAACTTCGGGATGGTTTGTGAGTCCATGTTTATCACAACGGTGTCTCTACAGCCTGGAAGTTAGCAGCGCATGTCCGGGTGGGGTGTCAATTGTATGCCCTCCAGAAGGAAGCAGCGACAGGCCGCCCGCCACTCAGGGAGCTGGGTGGTGGTTCCAAGGGCATGCGACTGTCTGCGTGGGTGAAGTGTGTACTGGGTCTTGAACCGGTGAGGGAGATGTTCACAAGCAGAGCAGGAGGAAGGAAGGCCCAGCTGAAAGGAGCACAAAAAAGAGGGAGGAGGCTGCAACCCGTGCTGGCACACAGACATCAGCGGCGAGCAGAGAGAGGAGAGCAGGGTCGCTATGGCCCCTGCCTGTGTCCATTTCCTCCCCTCTCAGTAGGTGAATCTCACCAGCTGCCACTAAATCTTTACTGCATATGACCTGTGTTCACGATTAGTCTGAAATTTCTATTAGGTGCTTTTCAAATAGTTCTTCTCTCCAAGTTCATTGATAAATATGTCCTTTATTCTCCTGACACACAATTTTGCATTTGGTATCAAGCAAGTCGTTTTTAGAAGTCACAGATCATTTCATATTTAAATCACACAATCAAAAGGGTTTTTTTTTCCCCCTAGCAGTTTATGACCTCTTTAATATTTTATATACCAAATATTTGTGAGTTACTCATAATATGAATAGTCATCTCAGATTCTCCAAGTAAGGGGTAGTCTGATCCTCCATACCTGTGAAATATTTCTGTAAACTGAGAGAAGAATGGGCCCCATTCATCGCCCTGTAAGCACGTTATTTGCCAATAAAGGATTAAGAAATACACTTGAAGTGTAGTCCCTGATCCATAAATTAAGGTGTGACTTTGGTCAAGCCCTGGGACATCTCCAGGCCTCTGATTGTCCATGTATAAAATGGAAGGATTGAACACCCAGATATGCTTGTCCTTCTGTTCTCAGTTCCGTGATACTGTGACAAGGGCCAGGTGACTTTCCAGCGCCACAAAGCTAACCTTCCAGTGTACAGAGCAAGCTCAGGTCTTTTCCGGCTCAGCCTTCCCTCACTACGTGTGCTTTCAAACCTGGCTAGTCATGACCTTCACCTTAGCACTTTAAAAAAAATGCAGATTTCTAAGTCCTATCCGGACTTTCTGCTCTTCCTCTTTTATTGTTTTTTTTTTTAAAGATTTTATTTATTTATTTGACAGAGAGACAGTGAGAGAGGGAACACAAGCAGGGGGAGTGGGAGAGGGAGAAGCAGACTTCTGGCTGAACGGAGCCCAAAGCAGGGCAGACCTCATGACTGAGCTCCCCAGGCCCCCCAGTGTTCTTCCTCTTTTAAATCAAAGAGTAAGATTTGCCTCTGGGAAGTGTGGTTACATTTTTTCATCCCTCTTTATGATTTTTTTGTGCTCTCTATATTTTTGTCATCGTGCATGTTTTCTGTGATTAATGGGAAAAAATAACCTTTTAAAAAAAAAACTTGGGGGTGGGAGTGGGAGGTGGGGTGGTGTTTGTTTTCAATGGAATCTGTTTCTGTCCAAGAAAAAACTGTGTTCAAGTTTTAAAAAAGTCTCTTGAGGAGGGGAAAGGGGAATTGAATTATATGAGCTGATTAACTTAGAGAAATTAATTAAAACTTAATAAGTTGATATGTACAAATATTGAATCATTACGTTGTACAGCTGAAACTGATATAATGTTATACCTCAATTTAAAAACTTAGTAAATCGTGTTTTTTAGAAGACAAATTATGCACACAGAATGGTAATGATGAGAGTTAAGAGGTGGATTGCCAGCATTTTCTGTTTCTGTTCAGCATTGTGTGATCACAGGGACCAGCCAGAAAAGTGCACTTCATCCCTGGGCCGAGGAAAGCTTGGGGAGGGGAGGGATGGTTCGTTCCAGTTCTGCAAACATCTGATGGTTTTCCATTCTGGGGACTGCTGGCACAGGACTCTCTGTGCTGGTCTGTCTTGCTCTTTTGAGCTTGCCTGGGCTGTTAAGTGGCTCTCTGGGGCACTGCCCACCCCTGGTCTGGCTCCAGGGACTTTGAACCCAATTTTGCCCATAATAAGTGATGGTTTTTCTGCCTATTTCCTATCTCAGCCATGGTGGCCCAACCCGCAGAAAGAAGCTGTGCCGAGAACGTGCAACCGTTCTTGGCATCCATTCTGGAGGAGCTCATGGGACCAGTGAGTTCAGGATTCAGTGAGGTGCGCTCACTCTTTGAAAAAGAAGTGGATGAACTTAGCCAGGACTTTCAGACCACCAAAGACAGCGCCCAGCTTAAGGAGGTAAGATATGGAGCCAAGGAACTGAGTGTGAATGGTCCGCCTGGGGCTGCCTTTTCCTTGGGCCTTTTTCTGCATTTGTGCACTCTTTACTTTCTTCCTCCCTTCTACCTACTCCCCCCTTCTATCCATTCATCTATTTCTTCCATTCAGACGGCCACCCCATTCATCTATCCATTCACCTAATTTCCTTTATTAATGGTTTTCAAGTTGCAAAAATAATAATATGCTGGTGCAAGTGAAACTACATATTTTATATATGTAATATATTATATATGTAATATATTATTGTAATTATATTATATATAATATATTACATATATGTGCAATATATGATATATTACACATATATGTAATATATAATTATAATAATATATGTAATATCACATGTAATATATTATATATATTACACATATATGTAATATATATTAGAGAGAGAGAGAGAGAGAGAGAGTATATATGGGCAAATTGATCACCTGTGATGTGGAAAGACATTAATGTTCAAAGACAATGGCCAAGAAAGAATTCTTGAGACGTCTTTGGTGCAAAAAGTGGCTTTATTAAAGCACAGGGACAGGACCTGTGGGCAGAAAGAGCTGCATTGGGGTCGTGAGGAGTGGCCCATTATATACTTTCACGTTGGGAGGGCGTTAGGGATGCGTAAGTCTCTGAGGAATTTTGGAAGCAAAGTTTCCAGGACCTTGAGGGGCTAGCTATTGTTAGGGAAGAGTCATTTATTACCATCTTATAAAAACCTGAGTCGTGAGACCCTCCAGATGTATATCGGTGGGTCTTATGCTTGGGGGATGATGGCCAACTTGTGTCTTGGAGGGGTAGAGATAAAGGAAATTTCCAAAGGAAAGTTTATGTGTTAAAGTGACTCACAGGATCCTGGGTGTTGGGCGTAGATTGGCTTTGGCCCTTAGCGAAGAATTAACATTGAGTCCCTAGAATAACGTCATTCTGCATGTTCCAAGGACTTGTCAATGGGCTGTAGGGAGTAAGGAAATTTAATAATTTTTCTCTTGTTTTTGTTTCCCACATCAACCCATGTCCACCCCCACTTCTAGGCTACCTCCACTCCAGACCCCCTGAATTAACAAATACAAATTAACTTAGAATATGTTTTCACATGCTTGTTTCTTGTTCATACAAATATAGAAGCATATATCCTCATTGATATAAATTGTGTTTGTTGATTTGTTTCCAAGAATACAGACTCATGATGAAAACAATGTTTCTCAAAGTATGGTCCCCGGACCGGTAGGGTCCTTCCCCAGCTATTAAAAGTGCAAATTCTCAGGCCCCCACCAACAATCTCCTGAGTCAGAAGCTCGGGGGGCTCCGGCCCGGCATTCTGTTTCACAGGCCTCCCCAGGATGTGAGGCACCCTCAAGTTCAGGAATCACTCACATCACAAGGCAGCTTGGTTTGCACTGGACACATCACTGTCAGTCCCTGGATCAAACCAGATACCTCTCTCTTCTTTTTTTTTCCTTTCTTATTTATTTATGCATGCATGAATATGTAACTATACATAAACAAGATCATTTCATAAATACGTTGAACTTCTTTTTTGCAACTTTTTAAAAAAACTTGCCTCTACCTTCTCTCCCTCCCCCACCACCCACCTTCCTTCAAGTAACCAGTGTTAACATCTTAGCCTATACCATTCTGTACTTTTGTACTTTTTTTTGTACTTTTTTCTGTACTTTTGTTCTTTTTTCCCCCCTGCTTTTTTTTTTAGATTTTATTTACTTTTATTTTTGTGTAAGTTTTTTTTTTCTTTAAAGATTTTATTTCTTTATTTATTTGTCAGAGATCAAGAAACAGCAAGTGAGCACAAGCAGGAAGAGCAACAGGCAGAGGGAGAAGCAGGCTCCCCGCTGAGCTGGGAGCCTGATGTGGGACTCGATCCCAGGACTCTGGGATCATGACCTGAGCTAAAGGCAGCCGCTTAACTGACGGAGCTACTCAGGCGTCCCTAGATTTTATTTATTTATTTGACAGAGAGAGAGCACGAGAGGGAACATAAGCAGGGGGACTGGGAGAGGGAGAAGCAGGCTTCCCGCTGAGCAGGGAGCCTGACCCAGGGCTTGATTCCAGGACCCTGGTAAAATGACTTGAGCCGAAGGTAGACGCTTAACGACTGAGCTACCCAGCCTTCCCCCCTGCTTATTTAGCTATAAAACATAAACATTTATTGGCTGGTTTTTTTTTTCAGATTGTTTGCTTTTTAAAAAAATGGGATCATATTACAAATCCCACTCTTTATCAGTGTTCTCATTCAAAAAAATACCTTGTGAAACTCTCAAGTTAGCTGCTTTAGCTTTAAATCATTCTTTGTAATGGCTACATAATATTTCATGTCTGAATGCACCATGATTTATTCAACTATCCAAATGTTGCTGGCATCATGGAGAAAACTATAATAAATAACCTTCTTACATAGAGTATACTCTGAAGCTTTCATTCCTGTGCGATAGATTCCCAAGACAGGTTTGCTAGGTTGAAAGGTGGGATCATTTCTCCTGTTAACAGATGTTTACATTTGCATTTTTTTTAAAAAAAGGATTTAAATCTTACATTTCCATCCACCGTGTATGACAGAGGACTTTCTTCCCCAAATGCCCATCAGCAGTAGGCATTACCACTCCTTTAAACTTTGGCCTGTCTGATAGGAGCAAAGCAGCAACCCATTTTTCCTCTCTTGTCTGCTTAATTGTTATTTCTTAAAAATAGATGCATTTCATGTTGTGTGAGGAGGGACAAGTTTGATCTTGGGCGTTTGATCATTAATTCTACCTTGGTGTGGCTCCCCGCAACTCCCTTCTCAAGGAGAGTGATGTGTTCTCTTTACACAGTAGGAACGGGCCCTTTAGGAATTCCTACTTAGAGACACCTAGAACTCGAGTCTTGTCTCTTTTCTGTGACTTGAAAATCAGACAGCATGTCCTCTGTAATTCACAGACACCCTGTGTTACTGCCCAGGTCTCCCAGGGCGTCCATTTTCAGCACCTGCCTGTCCTCTTTCTCTGCCCACCCACCTGTTTCTTCTAGATATCCAGATTCAGGTTTTTAAATTATTTGAAAATCAGCTTGGAAAATAGAAAGCATTCTGTTGGCAAGGACACTCACGGTGTAAGAGTAGGTTGGTGAAAGCTGACGTCTTTAGCGGGAGGAGATCCGTTGCTGCCTTCTTGCTGAAGCCCTATGGCTTCATCGCTTGTGTAAACCAGAGAAGGAAGGATCCTAATTTTTAACTGGATGCCTCTCCCAGGCCAGACCTCTTCCTACCACCCACCATAGAGAACCTATAGTAGAGGAAGCCCCCATGAACCCTGACAGAGCCTCAGAGAACTATGAAGATTCTGGCTTCATTCCTAGAGTCTGGATCAGGGTCCAGGGGCATCCTGACCTTGTTAACGTAGGCTTTGGAGGTCCTCAGAGCCCAGGAGAAATTCCAGAAACCTGCCTACCTAGTTCTCGAAGTCTGCAAGTAGAGCCCAGAGTCCATCAGGAGTTAAGATTGGAGCCCCCAAGTGCTTCCCTGGGTCCTCCCATCATCCAGTGGGTTCTTCTCAGTCTCTAGCAATAGGGCTGAGTCTTCTCAGCCCTAGCCATAGACCTGCCCCAGGGACCCCTGAAGGAGGCAAGTAAGACAATTGAAATGTCATAAATCTAGTGGCCTGAGAAGTGATTCACTCTACCAACATACGTTTGATCATTTAGTATTTATGTAATACAGAATATGCATGTAATCTTGTTCCTGAGTTTGAAGGTTTTTAGTGTTTCCCTTCCCCAAAACGTAGCATCTAGACCGGCTCATGAATCTTCCACTGGATTCCATGAAGATGGAACCTTGCTACGGTAAAGTCAACCTGCTCCAGGAGCGTTTGCAGGATCTCAAGAGCCGCTTCCGATTCCCCCACGTGGACCTGGTGGTCCAGAGGACACAGAACGACATGCAGGAGGTGGGAGTGGCCGGGGCCCTGTGGGGGGTGAGGATGGAGACAGCAGAGAAACAAGGGCTGGCCCGAGAGACTGGGGTGCTGGTGCGGCTCTGGCCAATGAGGCCCATTTCTGTCGTCATCATGTTGAATTGAGGATGTCCTTGGTCCTTTCATCTGGCTTCATCTTTCTTCCATGTTGATGAGCATCAGAAAGAAAAAAAAAAACCATTTCAGGGAAATCAAGTAGCATTAATTGGCAATTACTTGATTTGTCAAACCAGCACTTTTCACCTCGGCTGCACATGAGAATGGTCTGGGAAGCTTTTAAGAAATGCTGACGTTTCAGCCCCAGTCCCAGGAATTTCCCCCCATCCGCATTCCCACTGCTTCTAATACGCAGCCAGAATGGAGAACTACCGGCTTATGTTAATTCCCTAACCTGGTTAAGAGTAAATCAATCAATCAATCAGAGCTTCATATTTGGATCTCTTGGGTCTACTTGATAGTTTAACTTTGTTCCCCCCACAAGGAACTTTTTCTCCACAAAGAAGCACAAATTCTTTCCGTATTATAGTACTTTCTAAATGAAGAAGGGTGTGACCACTAAAGCCAGAAGAGCTCAGTTCTATTTCAGGGGTGTCCTGGGGGGAGATCACTCAGGGGCTGGGTGCTGTGCCAGATCCCCCCCTCAGAGACAGATGCTCAGATAGGTCACTACAGTGTTGAGAGTGCTGGACAAAGCTATGTGTTCATGCTTTGGGATCAGAGGCTTGGGGAAAAAAGGAACACTTGTTCCTTAAAAGTTATAGGGCGGATTAAGTGAGACACCTTATTACCTAACCCGGGAGTTGTGAAGGATTATAGATGCACTGGGGGAGCAAAATCGGGCAATGGTTTAACAGAAGTCCCTTTGGTCATCCTGACCCTGGTGAAACTGATACAGGTACGAGTACAGAGAATGAGAAATCAGAATTATTTCTGTTTCCTACCCCGTGGGCACATCAGCCGCTGTAGCCACCAAACCCCATCCCGGCCTCCCTTCCAGCCCGGCAGAGCAAGGAAGAGAAGTGAGGGGGTAGGCGGATTGCAGAGAGCTGTGCTGGACCGGTTTGCATCCCCCGAAAAGCGGAAGTGCAGGATTAAAGCCCCCAAGGAGTAACTGGAGAAGCCTCCCACCTCCCTTTGTCAACCCTATGGACCTACCCAGGACAGGGGTGATGACATACAAACTAGGGGAAGGGGTTGACCGCCAGAGAGGGCGGTATTCTCAATCCCATGGCCTCTATGGGTTTTGCAGCTCAGAGCATAGGAAGAAGAGAGGAGGGAAAAAATACGTGTATGCATATGTGCATAGGTGTGTGTGGTTCCCAGACTCTCATGGATCCCACTGTGGCCCATTTATTTCATAACTAGGTAGGGGGCTGAGGACCTGTTGCCCTGGGTGGCCCCAGATTAGTGCCTGGGGAAGGGGGCTGTGATGGTCATCCCCACCCTGCCCTGCGCCGGGTGGAGACCCCAGCCTCTGACCGGGCGCTGTCCCGTGTCGCTTTCGGTTTCCAGCTGATGGAGAACGCGGTGTTCACCTTCCAGCAGCTGCTTTCCCCGCACCTCCAGGGAGAGGCCGCCAAAACTGCTGCCGCCATCGAGAAGGTTAAGCTCCGAGTCTTAAAGGTAAAACCGGTGTCTCATTTGTGGGAAGCGTAAAACAAGTGGGACCCCCTGCTTCTTTTGTTAAGTGGAAGATGCCGAATTCTGGCTTCCACTCTCCCTGATTGTAATCCTGCCCCCTTTCCCCGCGGAGGCAGCCATGGCTACCGCCCCGCGGGGCCCCCAGCAGGACTTTCGTGCCTGCTCTGCCATCTAGTGGCAGCTGTAGGGACCACAGGTCCTCGGGATTCTTGTCCATCCCTCCAAGTGACCTGTTCTTGATAAGAATGATTGCACTTGATATTTATTGGCTGTTCACTCTAAGCAAAGCATTGTGATAGAGATTACAGAAAATGTAAAAATAGGCAAGGCACAGCTTCCTTCTTCAAAGAGTTTACAATATAGTAAAACCCATATAAATCAGCCAACATTTCTTAGGAAAAAAAAAAAGACAGAGACACCTGCCATATGAAATTTTTGTTTGTTTGTTTTTAAAGATTTTATTTATTTATTTGACTGAGACAATGAGAGAAGGAACACAAGCAGGGGGAGCGGGAGAGGAAGAAGCAGGCTTCCCGCTGAGCAGGGAGACCAGTGCGGGGCTTGATTCCAGGACCCTGAGACCATGACCCGAGGTGAAGGCAGATGCCCAAATGACTGAGCTACCGAGGCGTCCCTGAAATTGTTTTTGACGTGCTTACTGATTAAGTATATATATCAAAATGGTTTTAATAATAATAGGTTGCACATATATGATCTATTTTTAAAGCTTTTTTGTTTTTAACCTATCCTGTTTTGTTTGATCCTCACAAGGACTTGTGAGATGATCAGAATATGTCTCCATTAAAAGGTGAGGAAACTGACTCACTAAGAACTAGTGTGATTTACTTAAGCTCAACAGGCTAGTCAGTGGTGAGCCTAGAGCTAAAGCGATTCTTAAATTCAGTCCACTAATTTCTTAACTACCTATCCCCCTAAACAGTGTCTTGGAGAAGAAGATCAAAATCCCACAGAGCCTAGGAGGTGGCCCCTAAATTTTAGACCCAATCCTAATACCTCATAGGTAGTAGGAAACAATGGCAACAAAATCATTGAAATTAAAAGCAATATTTATGGGATGCCTGGGTGTCTCAATTGGTTAAGCCTTTGCCTTTGGCTCAGGTCATGATCCCAGGGTCCTGGATTCGAATCTCACATCAGGTCCCTTGCTCACAGGTAGCCTGCTTCTTCCTCTGCCTGCTGCTCCCCCTGCTTGTGCTCTCTCTGGCTCTCTTTCTCTGACAAATTAATAAATAAAATCTTTTTTAAAATTAAGAAAAGCAATATTTATTATGGGAACACAAGTAATAATGAACTTGTAACTGGAAAGATAGTATCAATGTCAATTTCACTTCCAGTGTCAGGACCCTTTATACCTCCCTGGACAGTCCATTTCTTCTCTGGACACTTGGAACTGCAAGAATGTGCTTCCTAGTGTGAACCCAAAGCTGTCACCACTGGTGATTCTAGTTCTGTTCTCTCCGTTCATGTCCCTCTCCCACATAGTGCCTTTGGTTGTTTGAATAGAGCTATAATTTTTGTCCAAAGTTATCAACTCCAGTATAAATGCCTTTGTCTCATTAACTATTCTTTATTCGGCCTGACCATTCTGCTCACATGCCTGTGACTGTGTTCCATTGTATCTGTGACCCTTTTAAAGTGTCATCTAAAACCAAACTCTGGTTTCTAGGTTTGACTGTTTCATGCTAAACTTCTTCGGTTAACATGCCACAATGTTAAAGTAGCTAAGAGCCAGGCCCTCCCTCTCTTTGTGGAAATCATTACAACCCACCCATCCTGCTTTTCGGATGTAAAGTGAAAGAAGTAGATGATCTTGGCTCCTACGGGCCCACCCAGGACAGGGGTGATGACATACAAACTCACCCGCCATTTCTGTCCCCAACTTCTTTATAATGCAGAAGTTACTGTTGTGATCTTGCCTCAGTTTCCCTATCTATAAAAGGAAGGGTAAGATGGGTTTAATAGTCATACCCTCCACCCAAAGTAGGAGAGAATTGCATAGTAAGATCTTTGAGACCTTGGAAACACCATCAGGAGCCTCAGAAATAGGGGGGAAAGGGAAACCAGTGAGTGACTGAGTTCTTGTTTAAGCAAAAGTTAACAGATTGCAATGTTGCTATTCAGCATATGTTTCCATCTCTGTATTGACAGCAATATGATTATGACAGCAGCACCATCCGGAAGAGGATATTTCAAGAGGCACTGGTTCAAATCACACTTCCCACCGTGCAGAAGGCACTGGCATCCACGTGCAAACCAGTAAGAGGACGGGTTACTCCAAAGAGCCTGCTTTTACTGCTGTGAAGTCCGAGCAAGGTCTTTCGCTAGGATGTGCTTGCAGACAGTAGACTAGACCAGGGTGGTGTCGGCAAATGTTTTCTGCACATGGTCAGATAGTAAAGATTTTAGACTTCGTGGGTCATACCGGTTTTGTTGCAACTACTCAGCTCTGCTAAGCGCAAGAGCAGACACAGGCAGGACGTTAACAATGGGTGCTTCAGTGTTCCAATAAAACTTTATTTATAAAAGCAAGCAGCTGCCGGATTTGCCAACCCCTGGACTAGACAGACTCTCAAAGGTAATGATCTGACTTTGAGCCAAACGAAGGGTTGTCATAGAGCCCCTGAGGACAAGAGGTGCTCCTCATCATAGTATGACTATTGGGTACCACGTGTCCTCTGAAACTCGACCACGACATCCAGGAAAAGACCTTAAGTAACACAATTATAGAAGGATATATGTTTTTTAATGTTTGTTTGGTGAAGCCAATGAAATGGAAACCATTTAAAGCTGCTACCAGTGACAGCCGTGATTATGAAAGTGTGACTTGGTCTGCAGAGCAGAACCATGGGTGAGCCACCTGTGGAGGCAGTTTCAAGACCTGAGTTCAAGTCCTGGCTCCTGCATGTATTGACTCTGGGACCTTGGACGAGTCACTTTTCCTCTTTCTTCACCTAGATTCCATCTTCTTGAAAAGGAAGATGATGTATTTCTCAGTACCTTTAAGATTGAGGAGAGTAAATTATTAATATTTGATGAGTGCTGACCATGTGTCAGGCACCATGTTAAACACTTTGTGTGGATTATCTCAATAATGTCATGACAACTCTACGAGGAAGTACTATTTATATCCTTATTGTACAAATGGGGAAACTTGAGGATTAAGTAATGGGCCCAAAGTCACGGAGCTGCTAACCACTAGAGTTGAAACTGAGCTCCCACTGCTGATAACACGGTGTGCACTCAGCAAATGGTATATGCTACTACTATTACTATTTCTATATTTCAGAAATGATCTATGAGCTGGATATTTTGAATGCCTTCTCCCTCTTGGAGCAAATCATAAAGAGCTTATTAGAATTTAAAAAGGACTTTTGGGCAGTGTAGAGGGTCTCCAAGAATTGGAACATCAAAATCCTTTGCATAAGTTCTTTTACTGCAGAAATTTCTTTGGTTATTTTTATATTCTATAAATGCTTTTTTTCTTTAGAGTCTTGGCATATCTAGTACCTGACATTTATTTCTGGGAGTTTGATCAAACCACAGGAATAAAGAATCTGTCTCTACGATGGTCCTTTGGCCATGTGGGGAAGGAAAAGTTTAGCCACCCAAAGGATGACTTAGTCTGCTCTGGATGTGTCTGCTCATAGACATTCTCCTTAGGGTGTTTCTCAATCCCAAAGGCCATTTGGACAAGTGGGGCCCCCATTTGGGGGCCTCAGAGCCACCTTCTCCCAGGAGAGGGAAAAGGCAAAGAAAGTCCCCCTTTCTTGCCTGTTCCCCTTTTCCAAGCATCAACAAAGTTGTACCCAATCTGTAATGTGCTATTGTGATTTTTTAATCAAGAGAGATTGGTTTCCAAAGAAACTGAGACCCCAAGTTTTCAGTAATGAAGGATATGATTTCAGTGCCAAGAGATTTCTTAAGATCTGGATTTACAGAATGGGTAACTAGGGGACTATCTGCTCCACTGAAGGATTCTTTATTTTACTAACATATGTTTTCCTTGGTTCTTTAAATCACAGTTTCCTAGATCTGTGGTACTCAGTCCAGTGTGTATGTTGAAATTGCCTGGGGAGCTGTAAAAAAAAAAAAGAAAAAGAAAAAGAAAAAATAATTCAGATTCCCCAAGACCCGCCGTTAGGGATTCCAATTAAATTGCTCCAAGGAATTAAACATCTGTCACGGTTCAATCAGTCGGTATAGAGGACCTATGTTATAAAGCTGGACATGTCACAACAGTATAAACATCCCTAGAAAATTGTTCCTTTCCACACACTTACTTAGCTGTTGGAAATTTTTTTAAAAGATTTATTTATTTATTTGAGAGAGAGAGAGTTGTAAGCAGAGGGGAGAGGCAGAGAGAGAGAGAGAGAGAGAGAGAATCAAGTGGACTCTGAGCTGAGTGGGAGCCCAACTGGGGACTCAGGCTCACGACCCTGAGATCAGGACCTGAGCTGAAACCAAGAGTTGGAAGCTTAACCGACTGCGTCACCCAGGCGCCCCTAACTGTTTGAAATTTTAAAGGTCTTCTGTTTACTTGGCAAACATGTATTGACTATGTATCAGATAAAATCCAGGCCAGCGTCCCTGCCTGCCGGGGAGTTCGTAGCCTACAGCAGCGAGCAGGCAGGGATGAGCAGAGCTGTAGCCCATGGGAAGCTCACGTCTTTTCGATCCTTTGGCTTTGCTCTAGAATAGATCTAAAGGGACCCCATTATGGCCTGTTGCGATCTGGGCCGGGGCCCCCAAGACCTAGCACGGAGTTGTCTACATTTGGTGACTCCTGATCTCCTGCTGAAAATCCTGTCCCTTCAGGCAAAAGGCCTCAAAGCCCTCTGCTAAGGCCCTGGCCGCTGGGGCCCTTTGAGCACCATTAGCTATAAGGATTTTTGAGTTAATCACTGGCATGTGATTTGGTACATCTTGATCCCTTCTCTGTCCTCATACCCGTAACTGGAATGTGATTTGGTACTGTCTGATCCCTCCCTCAACCCCAGGCCATCTGGAAACCCTTGGAGAGCAGGAGGGGTTAAAGGATGACGCATGTCTGGGTTGCCTTAGAGGGAATAAGTGACTGTCAGGGGCAGCTGGCAGGAAAGAGGAGAATGTTCCTGAAGAGTTCTTGATGGGGGCCTCCGTACCCGGAGAGGGTCCCCTTCTAACACAGTTACACAGACATCTAGCCCAGGACCAGCAATTTCACTTCTAGGTATACAACAAAGATTAAAAAAAAAAAAAAAAAGTCCTTAAATCCAAAAAAATCATGCACAGGAATGTTTAAAGCAATTATATTCATAACATCTCAAAAATGAGCAAACGTGCATACCCTCAATAGGAGGATAGCCGAACAATTGTAGTTTATCCATATAATGAATGCCTTCTATCAACAGAAGGGAACGAGTTACTGATACACGTGGCAACACGGATGAATCTCAAAACCAAACACACAAGAATATGTGATTCAATTTACATAAACTTCAAAAATTAGAAAAACGAGGGACACCAGGGTGGCTCAGTCAGTTAACCGTCTGCCTTTGGCTCCGGTCGTGATCCCAGGGTCCGGAGATGGAGCCCTGTGTCCGGCTCCGTGCTGGGCATGAAGCCTGCTTCAGATCCTCTCCCTCCCCCTCCACTCCTCCCCCCCAACACGTGTTCTTTCTCAATCTCAAAAAAAAAAAAAAAAATTAGAAAAACAAATCTGTTGTGGCAGATATCAGAGTGGTACTTATCTCTTGTTGGGGGTGTAGACTGGAAAAGGGCACAGGGTGCTGGAAATAATCTCTGTCTAGATCTGGGTTGTCGTTCCAGGGGTATAGTTATACACCTAAAACCACTGAGATGTACTTGTAAAATGTGTACATTTTACCGTGTGTAATTATACCTTGGTAGAGTACTATTGGAGTTTAAAGGGGGGATAAAAGGAAGAAGGAAACATTTGGGTTGTGATGGAAAAAAAGGAGGCCTTGAGACCCACGGACTTGGAGACAGGGCCTTGAGATGATTAAAATCTGTATCGTCTACACCCCTGGAGTACACAGAGCGTGTGCGCAGTACGGGACATCGTGCCTCGGTGGTTGGGGGAAAGGAAAGGGGATGACCAGTGACTGAGTGCCCCACACTCCAAGGAAGGGATCTTGAGGGTGACTCATGCTCCCTGTAAGTTCCCCACACTCCAAGGAAGGGATCTTGAGGGTGACTCATGCTCCCTGTACCTCCTCTACAAACTGGCGTCACATGCCTTGTCCTCTGTCTTCCCCTCTCTCGCCCTCCAGGAGCTCCAGAAATACGAGCAGTTCATTTTTGCAGATCACACCAACATGATTCATGTGGAAAATGTCTATGAGGAGATTTTACATCAGAGCCTCCTTGATGAAACTCTGAAAGGTGAGGAAGACTTCCTGGGTCCTGGAGGGAACAGCAGACACAGGGGAGGACCCCTTCAAGGGGACCCAGGGAGGACCCAGGGAGAAGCACCTGTTTCTCAACAGGTGTGAAAGGGGAATAGGAAATCGCTACTGGTTTCTTGGGAAGACAGAGAAGAAAGGAGAGGAAAAAGAGGGGGACACCAGCCTTGACTGAGAGTCATGATCTGACACACGCTATGTTGGCTCATTCAGTATTATTCCTTTGAATTACAAATAAGAACTCTGGGAGACAGAAATTTTAAGCTTCATTTTTCACAGAGAACTGAGGTTTGGGGAGATTAAGGCTGGACTGTCTCATGAGCAGCTGTCTTCCTCCAGCTGCTCCAGACAGAACAAAGGAAAACAGGTGCTTGTAGCCATAGACTCCCAACCCCTCCCTGGGGCAGGAGGAGGTGACCCCAGGAGCACGGGTTGCCAGCTGCCTCCTCAGCACATTCCTCACGTCCTGTCAGCTGGACAGAAGCAGACACGGGGCGCCGACACAGTTCTCTGTGAACCTTGTTGGGACTCCAGCACCCACTGTCCTGTGGAGTCAGGCCTTGCTTGTGATAGGACCGTGGACAGGACAACTTTAGTAGAAATATGCTGGACAGGGCTGTTCCCCAAAACCATAGGCCTGAAACGTGCCTGGTCTCCATGGCGAAGGTGTGAGGATCACCAAAAACCCTCCACAAAGAAAACAGGCAAAGCACGACCCCAGTAGCTAATCCAATGAGATGAGAAATGTAGAGACGTCAGCACGGCGTCTGACAGGAAGGGCTCCCTCAAGCCCACTGCCATTCCATCATGGAACCTTTCCGCCAGTTAGGCAAAGGCTCCCTTTCTGCAGACACCTGACTGTCGTCCGTCCAAAAAAATTGCTGTGATATACCGATTTTATCGGAGTAGGATGCTCTACTGCTTATTCCCGGAAATTTCTGCCGAATACACAAATCTATGCTCTCTCTGACGCGAGGGGCGCCCCCTTGGAAGTGATAACATTGGGCACCACACAGCCTGCACAGCTATCGTGGAGGCCTGTGGTCAAAACTGTTGGCTGCTATCGTTGTCATTGTTGTCTTGAGTCCTCTCAAGTTCTCTGGGACTGAGCTAGAAGCACATAGGTCTTCATTCTAGACACTACAGGTCAACAAGGCTCTCTCTGCATGCTTGGTACTGAGTACCCAGCGCACATTCAAGACTGGACTACGAGAAGCAGCAGAGAGATGTAGGCCTGCCCCTGCAGCGGGGTCTCTGTGGCTGATACAGACAATACTATTCTAGGTTGCGAGCTCCTTGAAAGCAAAAGCCCTATTTTATTCATCTTTGGGTTCTCAGAGCCTGTCCCATAACGGTTGCCCAATGTGCATCCATGAATGAGTGGAGGAGTGAATGAATGAACATGGCAGAGGTCCAGAGTAGAAAACGAGTTTGTGGGCTTTGGTCATGAAGGAAGGAGACCGGAAGGGGGGGGGCGGTATCAGCTGGAATTTGACATTGAGAAATGTGGGTAGTCAGAAAAGCTGGGAAGGGAGTTTGACTTCTGGATAACATCGGAAAATGCAGGGTGGCCGGGGCAGAGGGTCAATGTCATGTTCTGTTTTCTGGTCTCTCCCAGTGATAAAGGAAGCTGCTCTCCTGAAGAAACACAACTTATTTGAAGACAACATGGCCTTGCCCAGTGAAAGTGTGTCCAGCTTAACGGATCTAAAAACCCCCTCAGGGTCAAACCAGGCCAGCCCTGCCAGGAGAGCCTCGGCCATTCTGCCAGGAGTTTCACAGAGCGAGACACCGAGTAACGAAGTGTTCCAAGAGTCAGGGGAGAAGCAGCAGCCTGGGGTCCCTAGTGCATTGGCCAAAGAAGAAAGCCTGTCTTTCCCTGTCCCCACCCCTCCCCCAGATGGCACCAGACAGGGGACTCCTTCAGGCGTGGATGGCCCTGCTGTGGCTCTTGTGACTACAGAGGACGTGGCAGGAGCCCTGGGCACACCTTCGTCAGAGCTGGAGTTTGGAGGGGCTCCTGAGGACGGAGAACCCACCCACGAAAAGCCAGAAGCCAGCTCTGTCTCGGGCTCCTTAAAGGAGCTCAGAAATTTGTTGACGGTGACCATTGAAGTGCCAGTGGACTTGGCCACCCTCGAGATTGAGAACGCTTCCCATGAAGAGACCCGTGCTCCCCCAGAAATTGCAAAATTAGAGGAAACAACCCAGATCGACACAGAGGCCGATCAAGCAGTTGCCTCCAGTCAAGACAGCTGTGAAGGGAGTGAAATCAGTGGGAGGGAGGCCCATTATTCCCCTCCGGGGGTGGAGGCAGAGGCTGGCAGGGTGGAGCTGGGGGGATTGCTGGGGGCTCAGCTGGCCTGTGAAGGGCTCACCGACGATACCAGCAGCACAGGCCCCCCAGAGCAGCAAGCAGAGGCCGGGGAGCCCACTGAGAGGGAGCTCACAGGTGGGGCTTCCGGACCGGATGCCCAGGAAGGAGAAGGGGTCGAGGCCATGGTGGAGGGTGAGGCCAGGCCACAAGAAGGTTGCATTTCCAGTGCTCACCACACCTGCCTCAATGAGAGTCAGGGTTCAGCGGAAGAAGCCCTGGGAGGGACCAGCAGCCCGGCCCATACTACCGCTGCCGGTGTGGATACGGAGAAGGTTAAGCCTGCTGGTGTTCATGAGTGCCAGTGGGTAGTGGAGAACGCTCCAAACTTCGATCTGCTCGGTTCACAAGAGGCGGGGGAGAGTACCCTAGGGCAGCCCTCCGAAGAGTGAAAGGGACAATTTGGCATAAGGATTTCTTTGCACAAACTCAGCCAAAGGTTAATAGGTATGGGTATGCTTAGGGGTTGCACACAGATTGTTACCAAAAAAAAAAAAAATTTTTTTTAAGTACTTCCTTAATGTGTGTAATGAAAGCAGAGGAAGTGCACACAGGCCATGCACACTGAGGCAGACCTTTGTGAACTGAACTGCTCTACCGTGATTTACAGCTTTAGCATTTTAGTGGGACGTGTTCGGGGTTCAGGCAGCTGAGGATGTCGGACGGAGTCAGTGGCGTTCCAGTAAAGACAAGAAAACAGTAGGCGCACAGTTCCCAATACACTGCACGTTTTCCTCTAATGTACTTCGAGGCTTTTTAAATTTTGGGTAAGAATGCAAATGTATATTGGAAATCCGGCTTCACCAACCACTAGCAACCTCGCTGTCTCTGAAGGGCTCAGGATCCATCCACAGTCAAAACTGCGGGCAGGGGTCGCTGGAAAAGAAGGGCGGCGCCTGAGAGATTAGGCCCCAGAGAGCCCTGGGGAAGCTGAGCAACAATGGAGGAAGGTTGTGGTCTATGGGGCTGTCTGAGCCTGTTACTAATTCTGCTATCAATTTCTAGTTAATTAATCACATTGATTCTTATTAATTAATCACCTTTGGGGGAAATTCAGATGAGGCAAGGAAATTTCCTTGGTGTGTTTAAGCCTGAAAGCATTCCAGACTAGCCTTCGACTGGGCGGACGGGCCTTAGCTAATGGTTGAGTGTAAAAGACTACAGGTTAAATAAGCATTACTCGAGTACCTGCTGTATGCCATGGGCTGTGCTGGGCATAGTGACAATAGCAACAACAACAATGAAAAAGAAGAAGGAGGAAGAGGAAGAGGAAGAGAAGGAGGAGGAGGAGGAGAAGAAAAGATAAGGTGCTTTGTCTGGCCTAAATTTAAAGACTTACAGGAATTTAAAGGAAAAAAATATGCCAAGTTTCAAACCAGGACAAGCTTGTCTATCCATTGAAATGGTCCTGATTTATTCCCAGAAGGGGAATAAAGTGAATAAATGGGAAAGAAAAAAAGAAGGAAAAAAAGAGGAAGGAAGGGAGAAAGAAGAAAATGAAAAGCCCAGATGTACATCGTCAAGTTCCAATCAAGTTTCAAAGATGTCGCCAAAAGCGGAAATCATTTGTTTGGTCATTCAGTAAGTTAACTGAGCCCCTGTGATGTCCCAGGTGCTAGAGATACTATAGTGAAAAAGACTCTGTTCCTCTTTCCTGGAATTTACACTTCCATGGAAATAGACACAAATACATCTCCTCAATGGATTGTGACCTAGAAATGTTAATGTTAGAGAACTTACTTGCAGAAGATTAAAAAGCTGTGTTCTATTATCCTTCCAAAAAATACCATATCATTTCCTAGAAGTTTAGTCCCAGGTGGTACCTCTTGACATTTCCTTCCACAAATTTTAATATCAGATCCCAACATACTGTCCTAAAAGCTTGTTTTGATCATCCTCAGCAAGTTTATATCAGCTGTTTAGAGAATTTGTCCCACAATTTAACTCTTCCAGCAGGAACTAAAATCTTCCTCTCTCCAACTCCCCATGAAGAATTTCTAGGTGATAGGGGCACCTGGGTGGCTCAGTGGGTTAAGCCTCTGGCTTTGGCTCAGGTCACGATCTCAGGGTCCTGGGATCGAGCCCTGAATCGGGATCTCTGCTTGGTGGGGACCCTGCTTCCCCCTCTCTCTGTCTACTGCTCTGCCTGCTTGTGATCTCTCTCTCTGTGTCAAGTAAATAAACAAATAAATCTTTAAAAAGAAAAGAATTTCTAGGTGATAAAGAATGAATAATAATCAGTGTCATTATAGTCTCATATTGAATCACATCTATGAAGGGTCTCCTTAGAGAGAAAGAAGGTAGAGTAGAGACCCCCCTCCCTGTCCTTGCAGTACCCAGTGCTCACTCTTATCCTTGCACTGAGCTCAAAGTACTGAAATTGTGTCAACTTCCCATCTCTTCTGGGGCTTCTCTCTTCAAGGACAGAAACTGGGGTTTATTAATCATGTGTGCTTCCTGCTAGAGATACACAGCCTTGAGTAATGGCTCCCTGCCTTCTCAAGTCATTTTCATGTCCCTAGTGCCTTGCACAAGAACCAGCTGGTGTCGAGCTGCCCAAGACACGTGAGACCTGCATACCCCCTACGCTACTGTGCTGGGGCTATCTGGGGCTTGCTGTCAGGCAGGGAGACATTTTTAATTGGGCTTTCTACCCTTGGGGAGCCTTCCCTTAGGTCAAGTCCAAAGTCCAAGAGGCAGACAGCCAGATGGTCAGATGCACTGCCCAGTAAGTCTGGGAGCCAAAGGAGGAGTGCGCAGCCCCACCAAGGACCGCCCTTCTCTTCAGGAGAACGTCAGCGAGCAAGGAGGTCCCAGCCTTGCTCCAACCCATGCTGGAGCTTCCCAGGATCCTTCCTTTGCTCACCTCAGGGCTTCTCAGACCCCTTGGAAAATTAAGAAATTTTTCCAACCCTGAAAGAAAGTAGATCTACATTGGATGGATGACTGTCAGTGCCCTCCCTTTACCCATCTCGTGGGCCAGAGGGCACTGGGCACTACATGGTAGGACATACTTGAGAACACAAAGAATTTTTCTGTACATATTTCACAAGAGACAAGTTCACTAGACTGAGTGGGATGATTGTGCCATCTGAAGATGGAACAGGAAAATAAAGTTCATTAAAAATACTTCTTATTCATTTTAACACGTTGAATGGAGTAACTTCATAATACTATGAGTTTGTCTCATTTTTAATAGACTTGTATATGTTGCTTCAGAGGCTTCCAGGTTAGAGCAAGGTTATTATAATTTAACTGAGCAGCATGCAGATCTCCTGCGGCTGCTCTGGGGAATCTCTCCTCTAGGCAAATCCATTAGAAATGCATAAAGCCTCAGGACATGGTTTTTGGGAAAAATTCCATGACTTTAAATGAGTCATGTAACTATTGACCTTTAACAAAGAGAATATTTGCCTTGAAAAAAATTATCTTGTCATTTTTTTTTCCTTTGCAGCTTAGAGTGGAGATAGTGGTGCCTTGAATCATGCAGAGAAAACTCTTAAAAAAAAAAAAAAAGTATTTTGGACACCACAAGGGTAAGATTCCAATCTGTCCAAAAGCTTTTATAAAGAGGCTGCCTGTGAAAAACTGCAGGTCCCTGGGCCTGATCTTCTACATTTTATTGCAAAGATTCTCGAGTCTGGTTTTGTAACCCTCCAGACTGGAGTCTGTGATTTCCAAGGGTTTCACAGTTCTGCCAGATGAGTGAATTTCACTCTTTATCAAAAGTGCTAAGTGCTATATGCTCCATAGCAGTTTTAATCTGGGGAAGGGAAGGACATCACTGACTAAAACGATCAGGTTCACTAGGTAAAAAAGTTGGCTATATGGGTCTTCGTACTTTATTATAAGTAAGCGGGTTTGGGGACTTGCCTTCTGAAGTCTGAAACTTCAAGCAAAAAATCTACACTGTGGATGGGTTTTTCTGGTCACTATATAAAGCAAATAGACTTAAAGCACTTTGTAACCACATATTTACTCTGCCAAGTGCCTATATTCCAATAAAATGTTCATCCTTGAAGAGCTGTCCAAATGTCATATTTATTTAGAATGGGGGTGGTTTCATCTTTCAAGCCAATGTCATACTTGAGCTGGGAGGAACAGCGCTCAGATGGAAAGGTGAGTCACTGTTGTTGCACTATGGAACTTTTATTTTTTTATTTTATTTTTTTTAAATTTATTTGACAGAGAGGGATCACAAGTAGGCAGAGAGGCAGGCAGAGAGAGAGGGGGAAGCAGGCTCCCTGCTGAGCAGAGAGCCCGATGTGGGGATCGATCTCAGGACCCTGAGATCATGACCTGAGCTGAAGGCAGAGGCTTAACCCACTGAGCCACCCAGGTGCCCCGCACTATGGAACTTTTAATTTTCTGTTTTCAGAGGGAGTCCACAGAGAAGTCACTTAATGTCAGATGTGATTATGCTTTGAAAATTATGCTTATTTCTCTAAGAATTGGAATACATCTATAATAACGGGCAATTACTCTTGGCATAATTGAACTACTTTTTAAACAAGTTTATCTTCAATGGGTAACACTAAGCAAAACATTCCTTCTTTCTACAATCATAAATAAAACAATATTACTCACCAATATCCACAGTTGCTCATTCCTCTGTGAATTCATTCATCCAAAAAATAATGATTGCTTATCTATTATATGCAGGCACTCTAGTGGGTAGTGGAGAAGCAGAGGTGAATAAGGTGGATATGGTCCCTGACACCAGCAAACTCAAATTCTCATGGTAGACATGGCCAGGGAGAGCCTAGAATGGGTATTTGCTAACTTGTTTGGCATGCAACTTGTCTATAACAGTTTTAACTCTTCCTAAGCCAACAGCTCCAGCCAGGAAAGGAAGAAACGTTGGAGAAATCAAGCCTAGCAGGGATGGGGACACTGGGTGTGGCAAAGACTTTACCACTCCATCTCCTTCCATACCAAACTCCCAATATGCAAGAATCATTCCCAGAGTGGCTCCTCCAGAACTTCTATTTAGGGCCAAGGATCAGATTGGAATTGGGGGTACCAATTCCCATTGGAGAGCCCATTGATTTGAAATGACTTCTGCATAGTTTTTTCTTAGGTTATATGTTGATTTATGTGGTTTGGGTGGAACTCATGGACGCCTTGGGAGGAGTCAATTAAAGAAAGCTCTTCTGTCAGCCGGCTTGGAGCCACTCCTGCTTGAACACCTCTCAACCTTTGCCATAGTCTTCCCTTTTCCAAGAACTTCTGACCCTCCTTTCTCAATCTGGCCAATTCCCACTTTCCCTGTAAGAGTCAAGACAAGTCTGGACAAACCTGCCCTCCCCAATAACACTTTGCTGAGCTGTCACCCTCATTTACTTGCCCACTTCCGTTGTTCTCTCTCACTTTATTGCAGCCATCTACCATCTCTGTGCCACCTTGTCCTCAATCTTTGTGTCCCTAATAGAGTTTACATCCTTGTGCACAGAAAACACTCAATAAGTATTGAACAAATGAATATCTATCACCAATCCCAGAAGTAGGAGACAAGTGGCGAGGTAGCTCCCATGACTTCCTGACACAGCGGAAGGTCTGTGAAGCTGAAAACTACTCATCTTCAGCTTACTGAGAGAGTTCTGTCTTCGTGATGGAATTTCCTGGCATGTTTGTGCACACCTGTCTCTCTGGGAGAGAGTATCAGAGTCAGGTCACCCCCACATCAAGCTAGCTAGTAGGAACCACTCCTAGGTTTCAGAACAGGAATCTCCACTGGATTTTCCTGAGGTCCCTATGATGTCAACAAGGCAAAAAGTTAAGTTTACCCTTGAATTCCACCCAAATCTGTGAGACATGAGCAAATGCCCAAGAAATTCATGGACAGCATCTGCCTTCTGGCAATCCTTCCTCTTGAGACTGGGCAAGGAGCAGGAAAGAGGCTGTGGTCCCTGCTTTTAGGGAACATGGTCCAGTTGGGAAGACAGAGAAGCAAGTTGTGGTTCTGTAGGCAGAGGAGGAAGTGTTCTGGCAGCACAAAGGAAGGGCAAAAGACTCTACTCAAGAAATTTCCCATTTGGTTTTGAACCTATCGAGCCTGCCCTTTATGCCCTGCCTCTTTTACTTCTTCTCTGTCATGGACTAAAATCCAAACTCTAGCTGCCTACAGATACCCTGAAGCACATTTTTATAAGGACCTCTTTACACCCAGCCCTACACACTCTTCTCAGGAATCTTGTGGCCCCTCTGGATGCTGATCCAGACCTTCTGCAGACCCATTGTGGTTTCATTCATGGAAGCCAACTTCATGGGTTAATTTCCCCCCTCTGGTCTCCATACAAAAGGATACACAAGAGTAGTGGTGAGTGGTGAGGCCTCTCTTTCTATTAGCAATTCTAAGTGGAACTGTTGGCGTAGGAAAGTAGGTTTATGTATTGGGGAATTCCTCCAAGATACTGAAGTGATTTTGAAGCTAAGGGATGGCTTTTGGTGATAATACTTAACCCCTCCTTCCCTCCCTGCCTCCGCATTCTCTGCAGGTTCTTGAATCATGTGGGAGACTGTGTTTTGGAACATTGGTTTGAGGGAGATCATGTGGGGAAAAAGGAAGATATTTTCATTTCTCTGTCAGAGGCTTCAAGCTTTGAACCCTTAAATCGTTGATTCACGTCTTAGAATAAATGATGCTTTCCATGCACCATCAGGATTCATTCATGGGGTAATTTTTTCAGAAATATTTATGGTTATCTACTAATCTGCTGTAGACTCTGCCAGGCCCTGGGAACAGAGTGGCAGATCCCTACCCCAGTTGCATTCAGACTGTGGGTTATCTTTCCTGCACTGAAAATTTCTGTTACAGGACTGATAGGACAGTCATTAAAATTAGGTTTAGGACCAGATACTTACCAACACGGTCTAACACTCCTTCATGAATATGGTAGCTTAGACCATTTGGAAATGTGACTTGTGCCTGACGGTGACTTCATACCATGAGCACATGTAGAAGGTACAGCCTACGTTGCTCAGCTAATGAAGCAGATTTAGTTGCCATTTAAACTGCAGAAAGGAAGCTTCTCCTCCTTTCTCCTCTCAACTCAAGGAGGAGAGAACTATCCTCTCCGTCTGCAGGTCTCCAAGCTCATAACTGCACTGAACTTCAAAACACCAAGAAAAGCAATTTAAATCTTTCTGCCGAGCTATTTATTTCCAATACATATGGCTGTACCAACCTTGGAAAGAATCGTTTACAAATAGTTTGCATTAATGTGGAGAAGACTTAGCCATGGTTTTTAATTTTTAAAAAATCTCAAGAAGATTAAATATCTATGCATGGGGGGTTGGGTGCTGGGTGGCTCAGTGAGTTAAGCTTCTGCTTCCAGCGCAGGTCATGATCTCAGGGTCCTGGGATCGAGCCCCACATCGGGCTCTCTGCTCAGTGGGGAGCCTGCTTCCCCTTCTCTCTCTGCCTGCCTCTCTGGCTCCTTGTGTTCTCTCTCTGTGTGTCAAATAAATAAATAAAGTCTTAAAAAAAAAAATCTTTGCATAGGCAAAAAAGCCTGGAAGAAATTTTGCTGAAATAGAAACAATAGTGGTTTGGGCTAATGAGATTTTAAGTTTTTATTAACATCTTTTGTATCCTTCACCCTGCCCCCCAGGTACCACAACGATGTGTTACTATCAGAATCGGAAAAACATGAATGTTTAAAAATATTTTAAGTTTTAATTTAAATTGGGCAAAAGGATCCTCTGTTCCTCCAGAATCGCATAAATTAAGGAATACTTTGGGCACATTGACTTCTATCTGTAGGCCCATTAACAACAGTGTATAATTGGGAATGATATAAACACAAGGGAAAAAGTCTCTAGAAACCTTTGCCAAGTTAAAATTAGCCCCTAAAGTAAGCATCTGATGAGTACTGTTCTGAGGAGGTCTGCTGCTCCTTTGAAGTTCTGATCTCGACTCCAATCTTCTTCCCCATAATTCCTGCGTTGATACCCTGGCATTTGCCAGACCACCTTGCTGGCACTTTCTTCCCACCATAGAGGGCCAGACACCTGAGCGTGGCAGGATCTAATGGACTGCCTAGTGGGGAGTTAGGAACATCCAGGTTCTATTTTCAGACATGCAGTACGGAGGAATCCCCCCAAGAGGTCTAACATGAAAGACAAATAAATTTATTTAAGCCCATTACTGCTTGCTTGATAGGCTTTAAGAAATTCCAAATACGAAAGAGATCGCACTCATTTAAGGCCAACATCATGCACTGTGAAAAACACAGCATACAGTTTTTATCTGAAGTCTGAAAAGCCAGAATATCCTTTGATGTGTAAACGTGTCTTTTTTGATTCTCTGAAAAATAGTGGTTTCTAGATGAAAACCACAGATGGAAACCCTCTCAGTGGGTAAAAAACTCCTGAAGGATAGAGTTGATACACTCCATTAAGGGGATGAGATTAAATACATGAACACAAAACATTTAAACATATCTACATGAACAAGACAGTCTCATAATTACTTTTTAAAGTGTAATAAGCCTGGGGCGCCTGGGTGGCTCAGTGAATTAAAGCCTCTGCCTTCTGCTCGGGTCATGGTCTCGGGGGTCCTTGGATGGAGCCCTGTATCAGGCTCTCTGCTCAGCAGGGAGCCTGCTTCCTCCTCTTTGTCTGCCTGCCTCTCTGCCTACTTGCGATCTCTCCGTCTGTCAAATAAATAAATAAAATCTTAAAAAAAAATAAAGTAAAATGTAGTAAGCCCATAAAAATGGCAAAGACACTCCATTAAATCTTTTCTCACGCCTAGTTATGTAATAGTTACCAGGGAAGTAGTAATTTTGTTCTACTTGTTTGAAACCAGTGACCCTTTATAAACTAAACACAGATGTCATCCAGAATCTATTTAGGGGGCATCCGGGTGGCTCAGTGGGTTAAGTGCCTGCCTTTGCCTCCGGTCATGATCTCAGGGTCATGGGATGAGCTGGGCTTTCTGCTCAGCAAGGAGCCTGCTTCTCCCTCTCCCTCTGCCTCTCCCCCAGCTTGTTCTCTCTCTCTCTCAAAAAAAAATCTTAAAAAAAAAAAAGAATCTATTTGGGAAAAATATTGGTTCCAGATTAGTACAGTAAAGTCCTTGAGAACAGGGATTATCCACTACATTTTATGCTTACTTCTTACTAACTAAACTACTGCTAAGATGCAAGTGATGAAGTTAATTGTGAAATTGTAAAATTCATTTTCTTCTCCTCTGTTATTTACCTGGACCTTTAACTCCCATCCTTAGGCCTTTAGCTTAGATTTATTTCACAGTACTTTTCTCTCTGTATTTCTATATATAGCTTAAGTTTATTTTTTTTTTTTGTAATCCCTACACCCACCATGGGGCTTGAACCCATGACCCAGAGATCAAGAGTCCCATGCTCTTCTGAATGAGCCAGGCAGGCGCCCCTCGTTCTGTATTTGACACGCGCCAGTATGTTAGACACCAAGTGCTAGTCTTCCTGTCTCAGTCAATGCTATTTGGAGGCCAGTAACAAAACCCTACTCAAACGACCTTAGGCAAAAAGAGGAGAGTTTACAAGTCAGACAGGTATCTCCTGGAAACCAAAGAACCCAAAATTCATCGGGAGATCATTGCTCCGTCTTCCTCCATGTCCCAGGCCACCTGGTCTCCCATTTTTGCTTCTCTCGGCACACCTGCTGCATTCTCATCGATTGGCAGCGTCGCCTTCTCTACGTTTCTGCACACAACGGGGACTGTTACTATCCCATTGCCCTGAGTTTACTTGTCCCCCGTTTCTAGGAACCAGCAAAGAGCCCCTGGTCCAAATCAGCATGACCAGGGGGTGAGGTCACGCAACACACATCCGGCCCAGTGCTCTCTCAATTTATTTGTACACAGAACACTATCCACCCACAGTTTCTGACTTTGGGGGAGGATACTGTGCGTTACATCTGTTCGCATCCTCCAGAATTCCTCAAGATGTGAGTCTGGGATGTTCTGACTGAATTTACAATTTTTATGTTAGGGGTGGGCAAACTTAGACCCGAGCGGACAAAATAACTTGCTTAAATTACCAAAATATGATTGAGGACTGACACGTTTCTCATCCCTTCAGTCCAACCTGGTTACCAAGGAAATGTACAATGGTTACCTGGGCCAAAAGTAAAGAATGAAAGTTGGCTAGTTCCTTCCCCTTCCCTCAGCTAGTTTTATAAATTAAGGCTTTTTGTCACAAGCAAGGCTATATTGGTTTCCCAAGGCTGCCATGACAAGTTGATAACACAGCTGGAGGCGTAAAGCAACAGAAATTTATTTGCTCACATTTCTGGAAGGCAGAAGTTCAAAATCAAGGTGTCCACAAGGCCACGCTCCCTCTGAAAGCTCTGGGGAGCAACTCCTTCCTTGTCTCTTCCAGCTTCTAGTGGCTGCAGGTGCTTTGGGGGATTGTGCCTGCCTAATTCCTGTCTCTCCTTCCGTCTTCCCATGGCCTTTTCCTCTCTGTCTTCACCTCTGTTTCTTATAAGGACACTTGTCATTGGCTTTAGGGCCACCCAGATAATTTCACCTTGAGGCCCATAACTACATCTGGAAAGGCCCTTTATCCAAATAAGATCATACTCCAAGGTTATAGGGATGAAAACATGGACATACCCTTTGGGGCCACCATCCAGATCACAAAAAGCCCTTAGGAGGTATCATAAGGTACTGAAAAACATCAAGAGGATACAGAGGAAGGAAAGGGTAATGACTTGAGATTTTTCTTTCAATATTATAGGATGCAGAATTGAGAAAGAAAATGTAACAGAATTTCGAAAGTATGCAGTATCTTACTTTCTGGGTTATAAAATTTACATTCCTACATATTCCCTGATACATTCATTCATTTAACCTTTGGGCCACATGATAGGCCACACCTATCCTAGGAGTGTGGCAGTATTTTTGGTTTGTAAAAAAAACCTTTCCTGACAAAAAATTGTTTGATAGCATGAGACAATTCACATCATGTGAATTTTGCTCCATTACTACAAAAATCATCCTTTGAAAGGCTTCATCAAATTTCCCCTGGTGCTTCTCAGTCCTTTGGTATTTAAATCTTGCAAGGACCGATTGTGTTCTAGAGACACGGGTATTAAACTAAAATGGATGGTTGAGTGCAGACCAACGTTTTCAGAGTTCGGTTCACTAGTGAATAATGTCATCTTATAAAAACTCTTGCTTTTATCCACACACTTGTGTTTGCCGACTTTTGGAGAATGCATATTCTGACAAAAGGTCTTCTATTGACAAATGAGAAATGTGTCAAACAAGGAAGAGGAACAGGAATTGTTCTGTTTGCTCTGGGGAGGAACAGACTTGAGCTGGGATTAGATAAGAGCATGACAGCTGTACAGTTCCTTACACGGTACGTGGCAATTCTTAAGTTGAATTAAATGGTGAGACTCATATGGCAAGAAGCATTAGATCTATTTTAACGACACTAGAGGAAAACGTCTTAGAAAGAAGTTGAAAGTACAGAGAGTTTCTGATCATTAGACTTGTCCGTAAATGAAAAAGATCATTGTACAGAGTAGGTAGGCATCCATCGTTGGAAATTTTTCAACCCAAGATCCGTGACTCTGGGTACACCATCAGTGTCCTTGCATTGATTTGGGGTATGAGAGCGTATAGGGTGGAGAGGCTATTGGTTTAAAACTCTGTAAACTTTAGATTAGGACAATGTGCCGTAAAGTAGGTCAACTCAAGGCTGGAAAAAGAGATCCTTCCTCTTATGCAGCTTCTGAAGCAGCACGTCCAACACAAGAATAGTATGAGTCAGAACGTGGTTAAAAACTTTCCAGTAGTCACATTAAAAAAGTGAAAACAGGTGAAATTAGTGTTCATAATATATTTTAACATAATGTATCTAAAATATTATTACTTTGGGGCACCTGGGTGGCTCAGTCGTTAAGTGTCTGCCTTCGGCTCAGGTCATGATCCCAGGGTCCTGGTATCCAGCCCCATGTTGGGCTCCCTGCTGGTGGGAAGCCTGCTTCTCCCTCTCCCACTCCCCCTGCTTGTGTTCCCTCTCTCGCTATGTCTCTCTCTGTCAAATAAATAAATAAAATCTTTGAAAAAAAATAAAATAGGGGCACCTGGGTGGCTCAGTGGTTAAGCCTCTGCCTTCAGCTTGGGTCATGATCTCAGGGTCCTGCAATCGATCCCCACATCGGGCTCTCTGCTGAGCGGGGAGCCTGCTTCCCCCTCTCTCTCTGCCTACTTGTGATCTCTCTCTCTCTCTGTCAAATAAAGAAATAAAATCTTAAATAAAATAAAATAAAATTATTATCACTTAAACATGTAACCAATGTTAAAAATCATCAGAGAGTCTACATTATTTTTTCATAGTAAGTCTTTGACATCCAATGTATATTTACATTTATGAACTAACCACTTTTCAGACGCTCAATAGCCCCATGTGGCTAGTGGTTTCCACATTGAACAGCACAGTTTTACAATATACCATTAATGAAAGCATGAATCAGATTTCTGAGAATTAAAAAAAAAAAAGAACGAAGTCTTTTGGAACTTGAAACCAACGAAACCAAAATGGTTTCAAAAATCCAGTTTCCCTGGTATACTGGAGGAGAGGAAGTGATAGGAAATCACTTTTGTTTCATTGGTATACATTCACACTTCCTTTGGTGACTTCTCTCATACTTTCCCTGTTTTGTCACCAAAACCTAATATTAAGTAAATTAAATAACTGCAAAACATTAAGTTGTCTTAGGAACTTTTAACAGTCTCCACGTCTAAAAAAGAAAGAAAGAAAGAAAGAAAGAAGAAAAAATAATACTTTTATGTTAATTCTATCATATTCCACTCTTTTATTCCCGGAGCAACTGCAGTTAGTGATACCATAGTCCCCCCGGTCTGTGGTTTCACCTTTCACAGTTTCAGTCCCCTGTGGTCAGCCAGTATCCTCCTTCTGTCCCGGGGTCTTTATCCTCTTGCATCACAAAAAGAAGCGCGAGTACACTACAGTAAGATACTTTGAGAGAAAGAGTGAGACTACGTTCACATAACTTTTACTACAGTATATTGTTATAATTGTTCTGTTTTATTACTGTTGTTACAAATCTCTTACTGCGCCTAACCTAGAAATCAAACTTTATTACATGTATAGAAAAAAACCCATTCCTGGGTGGCTCAGTTAGGCATCTGCCTTCAGCTCAGGTCATGATCCTGGGGTCCTGTGATCGAGCCCTCTGTAGAGCTCCCTGCTTAGCAGGGGAGCCTGCTTCTCCCTCTCTCTCTGCCCCTCCCCCTGCTTGTGTTCTCTCTCTCACTCATACACAGAAATAAATAAGTAAAATCTTAACAACAACAACAAAGAACAGAAAAGAAAAAGCAGTATATATAAGGTTTGTCCTATCCAGGTTTTCAGACATCCACTGGAGGTCTTGGGACATACCCCCCATGGATAAGAGGGGACTACTTAGTACAGCTTTCACTGTTTACTAGTTGTGCCTTATCACCATGGGGTTTAAGGATTCTCAAGGGAAGCTGCCTTGCAATATTTCCAGTAACACATGATCTCTGTGCATCTTACACAGATGAGAAAGGATGAGGAAGGTCATAAAGATAAACTGGGTTACCTCCTTACCTATAAAATTACCCCAAAGTGTGGTCAAAATAATGATGTTTTTAAACACATCTTCAAGAAGAGCCTATTATTTATGTACAGCACTTTGGAATTGATAAGCTATAGGCTATAAGCTAAACCAAAAGTAAAATGGGACAGATTTTTTTAGTTAACCCATTTAGGAATCCATAGACATTTCAAAAACTCCTATTTGAAGGGGTGCCTGGATGGCTCATCGGGTTAAGCCTACGCCTTCGGCTCTGGTCATGATCTCAGGGTCAGGCTCTCTGCTCAGCAGGAAGCCTGCTTCCCTTTCTCTCTCTCTGTCTGCCTCTCTGCCTCCTTGTGATCTCTGTCTGTCAAATAAATAATAAAATAAAATCTTAAAAAAATAAATATAAAACTCCTATTTGCATCTTCAGTACAAGTATGATCATGACTGTAAAAAGACCAAAGTAAGAGTTTGGCATAGACGGCCAAGTATCTCCCAATATTTGTTTTTCTCTTCTCCTCTCTAGTTGTACAATCTCCTGAGTTTACACTGAGCACGTGGCTGCCAAGTTAGAAGTAAAAGAAATCTCGGCCCTTCTCGTAGCTAGGTGCGACCAATTGATTAACTCCTTTCCAATGAGATGTGAGCATGGGGGACGTATGCACATTCCTGGTCACATCCTTAGTAAAGGAAACCGTTCCTCCTCCTCTCTCTCTCTTTCCCCTTCAGGCCAGCTGGAAGGTCTATGTGATGCTGGTGAACCAGCTTCTACCATAGAAAAGCCTACCAGGGGCCGGAATAACAATCTGTTCCTGGATGACGTCATGGAGTATTGCCCATCCATCCCGAAACACCTGCTTCTGAATGTTATCTGGAAGAGAAACCACTTTCTATCTTGTATGAATCATTGTACGTGGGACCTCTTTCTTGGAGCACCTTGGCTTATACCTTAACTCATAAAAGGGTTTAGCATCATCCTCACTATCATGTGTGCTATGTTCAAAACATTTGTCGGTTACTTTTAACCATCTTTATATATGAGAGCATCTCCTTAAAAGACACACGGACTGTTTGCTTGTTTTTTTTTTTTTTTAACCTAGAATGAAAGGTCCTATGATTACTCTCTTGGGAGGGGTGTTAGTATTAAATGATATAATATGGTACTAATGAAATCTTCATAAACTTGAAAGGTTTGCTAGTGAAAAGTCATTATGTTAATCTTGAGTTAGCAATCCATGATCGTGGAGATTTACTGATATTTCTGCAAACATTTTAGCCAGCTAGTGTGGCCCACCTCCCAGGTGACATAATCCAGTCAACATGTATGTGCTTCCAGAATAATTGTGTTTTCAGGTGCTATAAGATAGCAGGAGGAGGGATTCCAAAGTATCCAGAGACACGGAGCTATTCAGTTCTTCCTTGAAAGTGGCTGTTCTCTTACCTGTGTATAAAGCTGGTTCTAGGTATTTGGGAGACTGATTCAGTTCATCACTTAAAAGAGGGCTTATAAAATGACCTGATACAGTGCTACTGTTTAACTGCATATGTCTTTCATTTGTTGATATAAAGGCAAACCTAATCAAATCTGCCATTGGCATAGAATTTGATTAATTTCACTTCAGTCCTTTCAAATTATTTAATGGATTTAGTTTTTCTGAAAACATTTATTGAATGTTCACTGCAACAGAACCCACCTTAAGGGAATTTGCAAGTAAGATAAGGACCTTTCAGTCCTTGTGTCTTTTGACTTTTCTGCAACAAGGGCCATTATTGGCTGCTCCTTCCTTCAAAGTCTCTCATCCTTTGGTTTGAGTGACTCATCCCTAGTTTCTTTTCAAATTTTCTGGCTTTCCTTTCTTCCTTTCTTTTTTTTTTTTTTTTTAAAGATTTTATTTATTTATTTGACAGAGAGAGACACAGCGAGAGAGGGAACACAAGCAAGGGGAGTGGAAGAGGAAGAAGCAGGCTTCCTGCCAAACAGAGAACCCAACATGGGGCTCCATCCCAGGACCCTGGGATCACGACCCGAGCTGAAGGCAGATGTCTAACGACTGTGGCTTTTCCTTTCTTTGTCACTCTTCTTCCACTTCTTATTTTGGAGGTAGCCAACGTTCCTTTCTGAACTTTCTCTTTTCACCTATCATTCTTAGCCTTTCTGGAGTCATGAACCTCTTGGAGAAATACATTCTAGGGGGAGAACTTGTTGCATATAATTATAGGATTATGTGGACATACTGGAACACTGGTAGACTCTCAAAGTGTCCCTACCCCATGAGGTTAAGAACAACTTTTCCATGGTTTTAATTCCCACCCATGGTGCTTAATGACTCTCTTTTCTATTTAGCCTGGATTTCTCTTTCTCTCTCTCTCTCTTTCTCTGTTTCTCTCCCTCCATCTCCAGACCTACACATCTGGCTGTTTATTGTATTCCTCACTGGGATGTCAAACAGGCAACTTCCACTTAAACTCACCATGCCTCAACTGAACTCACCATCTATCCCCCTTCTCCTCCATGATGTCCTTCATCCCATGGTTTCCGTTTTGGTGAGTGGCACCACACTCCAATAAATTGTTCAAATCATAAAGAAATAAAATCATCAATCCAGATTACTTCTTCTGAAAAAAATGTTTGTTGAATGACTAAATTAATGAATGAATGGAAGGATAGATCAAGTATGATGAAAACAACAGAGTAAATCTTGAGAATGATATAATAGAGCTATGTTCAAATGGGCACACAAGTGCTAAAGGCTGGTTTAATTAAGTAGTCTTCAAACAATTCAATATGTATTTATTAAGTATCTGTTAGTACAAGACCCGATGCTAAGCACTGATTTCATTACAGATTAGACTTTAACAATATTTTTAGGGAATTTAGGAACATGGTTTGTCAGAAAAGAGTAGTCACAGTATTTTAAGTGGGATAAATTTTTACTGAAGTTCAGTTAATCTTATTTCATGACCAAGAAATGCTAAATTATTCATAGCTTCTCTAATTCTCGCCAATTAATAATAGCTCTCTAATTCTTCTCTAATTAATAATAACTTCTCTTTGTTATGTGTTCCAAGATTTCATCATAATGTAGACATAGTAGCTATTATAATGGATACTCGAGAAGAAGGGACATTCTTTTGAGTTTCAGGTCATTAAATTTGGCAGCTTTCCTTTCCTGAATTCCCATAGATCTTTATTTGCCTTTTCTTTATTTTCATTTTATGATTTGTGTGCATATCTTACCTCTTATCAGAGAGATTTTCCCCTACATAGACTCCATGCACACTCAGTTTTGTGCTTCGTATCTGGAAGGAGAACAGTAAATACCGAGTCAGTGAATGTTTTTCAATATCAAAAAACTCATTTAAAGGTAACATCAGAGGCCCCTGAGTGGCTCAGTCAGTTAAGCATCCAACTCTCGATTTTGGGTTTTTGTTTGTTTGTTTTTTTAAAGATTTTATTTATGTATGACAGAGACACAGTGAAAGAGGGAATGCAAGCACAGGAGAGCTGAAGAGGGAGAAGCAAGCTCCCTGCTGATCAGGGAGCCCAACATGGGGCTTGATCCCAGGACTCTGGGATCATGGCTTGAGCCGAAGGCAGACCTTTAACAACTGAGCCACCCATGTGCCCCTCAACTCTTGATTCTGGCTCAGGTCATGATCTCAGGGTTGTGAGATCAAGCCCCATGTTGGGCTCCACAATGGGCATGGAACATACTTGGGGTTCTCTCTCACCCTCTCCCTCTGCCTCTATTCCACTCACTCTCTCTCTCTCTAAAAAAAAAATAAATAAATAATAAAAAATAAAGGTAACAGCAAATAAGTCTTGTAAGTCAAGTAAACTGTGTTCCAAGTGATTTTAAGAAGTTTGTGATGTTTTCCAGTACGAGAGAAGCATACTGAACGTTTAAGTAAGTTACAGATTTTTGTTTTAGGACTTTAGGACAGCCAAGAACATGCTAACCCTTTTTTAAAAAGATTTTATTTATTTATTTGAGAGAGCGAGCACATGGGAGGGGTAGAGGGAGAGGGAGAAACAGACTCCCCGCTGAGAAGGGAGCCTGACTTGAGGCTCAGTCCCCGTACCCTGGGATCACGACCTGAGCTGAAGGCAGAGGTTTAACAGACCGAGCCATCAAGGCGCCCCCACGTTAACCCATGTTTGAAAGTAATTTATGAGGCAAGGTATTGGCTGGTTGAAATCAGCCTCCAGGGCCAGAGCATGTGGGTTCAGACCCATCTTTACCATTCCAAGGCTGGGAGGCTGAGGACCCCTTGGTACCTCACTTCCCCCTTCTGGAAAATGAGGATCCTAATAGGACTTACTTCCCAAAATTTTTAAAAGGATGAAAAATAATGTATACACATAAAGCACCCAGAATGACATTAGAACTCATTAGACACTAGCCATCATTTTCTCACAGTCCTAACAAGAAGAAAGGGGGGCTATTTCTTCTTAGATTAGGAAAGAATAGAATTTTTATTATTTATTTATTAGATTAGGAAAGAATAGAATTTTTTTTCTTTGAAAAATGTGATATAGATAACATCTCTCCTGATTTCCCAGCTCAAAACATTCCCATGACTCCCACCTTGTCCATGACGCCACAAATGCCTACAAGGTATTTTCAAGATATAGGTAAAAGCTGGGGTGCCTGGGTGGCTCAGTGGGTTAAAGCCTCTGCCTTCGGCTCAGGCCCTGATCTCAGGGTCCTGGGATTGAGCCCTGCATCAGGCTCTCTGTTCTGCGGGGAGTCTGCTTCCTCCTCTCTCTCTGCCTGCCTCTCTGCCTACTTGTGATCTCTGTCAAATAAATAAATAAAATATTTTTTAAAAAAAGATATAGGTAAAAGCTGAAACACATTTTATTATAAATCCAATAGGTGTTAAGTTTCACACAAATTGTATTTTATCCTTTTTACTGTTCCTTACTCAAAAGACTTACTTGCCTTCCTAGACCACGGCAACGGATTTTACCATGTGGTTGTCTCCTTCTCCCATTCTCCCCATTTGTCTCCAGTAGAAAGCTTTCTAGAATTTAAAGAAAAAGACTGGATCTAACCAAATCCAAGGCACAATGCAGGGAATTAACCAGAAAGTTCCCGATTGTCTAGGTGAACTTGTCGTCTCATCAAATGTTCTCCCTCTACCATTGTTGCCAGGTACTGCTAAGAGCCTCTCTTTGGCAAGGCCTGGGGCAATGTCAGAAGTGGGAAGAGAGGGTGGCTGCCACTTAAGCGTGGTGCAGAACCTCCAAAGAATCGTAAATTTCAGAGAAAGGGCCAAGCAAACGGCCAGAATAAGAAAGAGCCTCTGATAGTTGACCCATTTGGGATGATGAGTGACAGACGGCTGCCTTTGCATCACACAAGGACACTTCTTAGTCCTGGAAGCCTGCTCATTACGGGGTCACATGACAGTGTGTCTCTGCCACGGAGAATCTTCATATAAGAAAAGGCCAACATTTCTCAACCCACATCCCCTGGCAGCTGTCTTTATCATTTCAGGAAAAGGTCATCGCAGTGATAAGGGATTTTGATTTTGCTCTTTGAGTAAATTTTCAGTGCATCCTAGAGAAGTGTTTTTCAGCTCCCACAACTGACTGGTAAATTTAACTATACATCAAAGGCTGGTAAATTTAACTCTACGTCAGATACCAAAAGTGGTAAAATTTGGGTACAAAAATTGTTTATCCCCTTAGTGTTCCAGAGTAAGTATAAATGGAAACAAGACAAAATAGACACCAAATGTAATCAATATGGATATTCTTGGGCAAACATGGTTGGACATATAGTTTAATTTCAATATTGATCTTTTTCTTCTTCCTATAATTTTCATTGCATTCTGTAATTACTTCAGTCTGTCTGATTTCCTGGTGACTCATTATTACATTTTTCTTAGTAACGGAGGAGACTTGTATTTCCTGTTAGCAGGGCTTTCTTTTCTTGAATTTGAGCCACCTAATGATACTGTTTTTTTCTTCCTTTTATTCAAAATAGTGTGGTGGGGCAAGAAGCAGCCTGGCCAGAGCTTGCTGTGGTGTATTCGTACAGCCTGTGCCAGAGGTCGGGGTTGAGGTCCTTGAACTTCAGAGGTGATAACATGTAGTTTCGGCGATCATATAATGTATTGTTTAAATTGGGACCTTTTTGGAAAGGAAAGGGGGCACTCTTCCGATAAGACAATACGACATTGTAGATCAAGACTATCACAGGCAAAACTAGAATTTATGGTTGTCCTACTATGGTAGAAATGATCTGGACTTCTATCCAAATATCGACTATACCATTTTCCTGTTTTGACTTGTGCAAAGTGATACAACTTTCATTTTCTACATCTGTAAAAGAAAGATACCACTTTTCACATATTGAGAGTGGGATGAGTGCCTGACATATTGTATATTCTTTGTACAATATTACGATGATGACATTTGCCTCATACACCTCAAAATTCTGCAACGTAGACAGTATGAGATTGTAAATGAATTAGGTTAAGTAACTCCTAGAGGTGCAGTCAGTTGCCCCAGTCAGAATTTCACACTCCAAGACGGCAGCAAGTGATCTCATCAGGGTGTAGGTACAGCAGGCACATCTTTCTGTCTTACCCGAATTCAGACCAAAGATCATGCTATTTAATATGAGGGATGTCTAAAATGAACTTTTTGTTGTTGGAATTAGTGGTTTGTTAGTCATCATAATGTTAGTCATCATCATGGACATTAGAACTAGGCTCTCATTGATAGAATTTATGATTTCCAAAATGTGTGGACTGGCTAACCTATTTTAGGGGTACTCCCATGCTTGCATGAACACATTTTTAAGAAGCTGGATCATTAAGGATGGTGTGTGGGATCGAGGTCTTGCAGTTGTCTGATGCTTACTGTGAGAGTGACAGAATCCTGGCTCTGGAATATTGTTCATCTCCCTCCAGTGGACCTTTCATGCAAGGTCATGATTACAGTTCCCAAACGGAAAGAAATCAGGCACTTCATCAAACTCACAGAACAGGTGGTATGTGTTACCTGTTTCTGCTTGCTAACAAATGTTTGTTGAATAAATGTCTGTATGGGTGACAGAAATTGGCCCGAGATTTAGTTTAATAATAAAAACTGGCTATGAGGTGTGGAACAATAGTTCATTTTCATCCCAATTCCTATAGTGGCTGCTATCACTATCCACCAAAAAATAAGCCAGTCATTTTGTGTGATTAAAATACTTTCAACAGTTATTTCTCTGTTTTTAACCACTAATGTGAGTCTACATCTGGAACTTCTGCCCGCTTCTGTTGGCCATCTGGAATGAAAAAAAAAAAAAAAAGGCTGAAAAACCCAAATCTTAGAAAAACTGACTTGCATAGAATGGAAAATGGCAGATCCAGGTGTAGAACTCAAATCATGTGGTTTGAAATTCAGTGCTCAAGAGTGGGTACAAAGCAAATGAGTGTGTGTGTGTGTGTGTGCGCGCGCGTGCGTGTACACACACATGCCTGTGCCAGATGAAGGCAAGGAGTAGAAAGGAAAGTGAAATGATATGAGGTGACGCAGAGGAAAAACAGAAAAAAAATTGGACAACACTATGGGGTCCTTTGGCAACCCAAAGAAGGTGCTAAAATTAAGTGCAAGCCTCCAAAGTAGGGCTGGGAAGACTCTGGAGTTAGTATTTGCTTAAGAGCTAGTTCTTTTAAAAAATATATTTTATTTTTTTATTTGAGTGAGAGAGAGAGTGAGAGCGTGCTCCCACAAGTCGGGGGAAGGGTGGGGGGAGGGACAGAGGGAGAAACAGACTCTCCACTAAGTGTGGAGCCCCCCTTGGGGTGGGTCCCAGGACCCTGAGACCATGACCTGAGCTGAAGTCAGATGCTTAACCAACTGAGTCACCCAGGTGTTCCCAAGAGCTCTAAATAATAATAATAGGTCTATTAATCATTAGCAGTGGTCTAACAATAACACATTTCCATTCACAATGCAGATGTGTTGCCTCATTGTCTGGTGCCACGGAAAACGTGGTCAAGAGGGTAGTGGTATCTAAAACCACATCTCTCAAAGTTTTAAGTACAATCATGTGTACTGGAGATCATGTAGTGATTTTAAAACACTTCAAGGAAATTGATCTCCAAAGGAACAGTTTATTCCATTTCTCATCCATGACAAATTTTCCTTTCCCTTGGCTTATCTCCTAAAATACTAAATACTCTACTTATTAAAAAAAAAAAAGAAAAGAAAAAATCAAGAACAAAAACACAACAAAAAAAGCGCAAAAATCTTTCAATACATTTGGAGATGAACCAAATAAAGTACTATTTTCATGTAACTTTAAGCTGGAGAAGAAAGACAAGAAGTAGCTAATTTTGAATATTTAAGAACTGTCAACATTTATTTCAATGGAAAGCACACCTCTGAGGTTAACAAATGGTGAGGTTTGACAAATTTGGATCACTCTGTCTAAGGATTATGGGATAAGAGGAAGAAAAGACAGTATTAGGTGTGTATAAATTTTCTACATGTATGTCTATATATACAAATGGAGTTTCTAGAAAGTAAGAATGTTGCAGCTGGATAATGACTAAAATCAGCATCACTACAGAAATAGTGAATTTTTTTAAAAGATTTTATTTATTTGTCAGAGAGAGAGTTCAAGCAGGGGGAGCGGCAGGCAGAGGGAGAAGCAGGCTCCCTGCTGAGCAAGGAGCCGGATGCGGTACTCAATCCCAGGACCCTGGGATCATGACCTGAGCAGGAGGCAGACCCTGAACCAACTGAGCCACCCAGGGCCCCCAGAAATAGCTAATTTTTAACTCTTGAGTGTCAGAATCCTGAGATGCTTTTTGACCTATTCAAAGAGCCTGGGCCTCTTTCACTTTGATCCTCAATTTCATATATAATTAAATCAGCCTGTACAATTGAGTATGTTTTAAATCCCATGGAGATTGGAGGTAAAATGCACCTTTGTGAAAACGAAGTAAAAAACTGAGCTAAGTCACACGAGAGACTGGGAAGATTTCCAACAAGTCGATTCCACCTCTATAACTCTAAATGGCTTACAGATGAGGCCACTTTTAATTTTAAGAGGGGAGAAAAGTACCTTGTGTTCGTGTGTGTGTTTACTCCAAAACATGGACGAAGCTCTCCAGCTTATGCAAAGTCCCTGTGGCAGAAACCAGGCATGAATTCAAGTCTCTTGAGTTGCGGGTCTCAAGAGCTCGATTTTTGGACGGCGAGCCTGCAGTATCAGGACATGGCCAGGAAGCCAAGGAAGAGGACAAGATTCAGGGCTGAGCAGAATCATGGTCCTGTGGGACCAGCGGTACCTACCCCTGAATCCAACGTTCTCAACAATGGTGACTTCTCCTGGGCACTCCATAATGACCAGAATATCAATAGGTACTATTTATTGAGCTCTTTCGAACTGTGCTAAATATTTAACACCCATCATCTCACCACTTTCACAACATCCCTAAGGAGGAAGGTTTTATAATAATTAAACCATTTAATCCTTCTTCTTCTTCTTTTTTTTTTTTTAGATTTTTCTTATTTGAAAGAGAGAGAGAGCACAGGTGAGAGAGCATGAGAGAGCGAGAGAGCAGCAGAGGGAGAGTGAGAAGCAGGGAGTCCAATGTAGCTGATCGCAGCACCCAGAGTCATGACCTGAGCTGAAGGCAGATGCTAAACTTACTGAGCCACCCAGGCACTGCAACCATTTAATCCTCTTAATAAATGCTGGGAGGGGGGCGCCTGGGTGGCTCAGTGGGTTAAAGCCTCTGCCTTCAACTCAGGTCATGATCTCAGGGTCCTGGGATCAAGCCCCGCATCGCATTGCATTGCATTGCATCGCATTGCATCGCATTGCATTGCATTGCATCGGGCTTTCTGCTCAGCATGGAGCCTGCTCCCCCCCCCCCCCCCCCCCCCGTCTCTGCCTGCCTCTCTGCCTACTTGTGATCTCTGTCGAATAAACAAATAAAATTAAAAAAATAAATAAGTGCTGGGAGGCATTCTCATTTTATAAATGAGAAAACTAAGACACAAAGAAATTCGGTGATTTGCTTAAGATAACATGGCAAGTAAGTGGCAGAGCTGGCTCAGAACCATTGTTCTCGGTCACCGTGTGAAGACAGCGCCCTTCAGACACAGACTTAAACCCCTGTGGCCAGACTAAAATACAAAGTGGGGACTGGGTTGTTAATGCAGAGTGGGGATTTAGAAGAGAGGCCAGGAGCAAGATGCACTTGCCTGGAAAGAGCCGTGTGCCTTGGCTTGCTTTGTGATACATGGGAGTAAGTGGGAAATGGCTATAAAATGAGACACTCAACCGCAAGAGTGAGCTTAACATGAAACATGACGCAGGAACAAAATCTCTTATCTAAGACAGCGGGTGCAGGTGTCACGGAGAGAAGTAAGATAATAATCTGAAGCTGAAGTGATTTTTAAGATCTTGAATCATGATTGAGAGGTGGGAAAGCCCTGGGGACATCTTAAGCAGCAGTGAATCTTCTGTATTTTCCATTCTCTTTCTTGGAATTTGGGTAAGTCAGCCAAGCCTGAAGTCAGCCCGCCACATTCACTATCTTCTTCATGAAATTGCCTTTCTAGGGCCTGAAAGTCCCTGGTTGTGAATGTAGACTGAGTACTGTCTGTATTTAATGTTTATAAGACTGGGTTCTCATGAAGTGTTCTGCAAATTCCACCCACTATCAAATAATGGGGAAAGCAATTTGAAGAATGACAAAATCACTACTCTCAAATTCCACACTACAGTTTTAGGAGTAATTAGATCTTTTATACTAAATAATTCAAGTCATTTAAGGGTAATTGCTCCTGTAATGGTCAGTCTCACACAGCTGCGTGTGGCCTCCTGGGACTATTTCCCAGGTGGGATATTGAAGGGGGACCCTTCCTTGTGTTTGCAAATCCACATGATTCTGACCAGGACTCCTCCCACTCCCTAAGTCCTGATCCATCCAAGGAAAAAAGTAAAGAGAACACCAGGTGAGCATACATATTTACATAAGCTACAAGGTTGTGCAAACAAACTCTTAACTGGTAAAAGGGCATTTATAAATGGCTCTTACTTCTAACCATTTGCTTTGACAACTTTATTTTCCTAATTCAAGTGCAATTAACACAGTGGTTTTTTTTTTTTTTAAGATTTTATTTATTTGAGAGAGAGCAAGTACACTTGCACAAGCAGGAGGAGGGGCAGAGGGAGAGAGAGAAGTAGACTCCCTGCCAAGCAGGGAGCCCGATGTGGGCTCGATCCCAGGACCCGGGGATCATGACCTAAGGGGAATGCAGATGCCCAACCCACTGAGCCACCCAGGTGCCCCAACACAGTGTTACATGAGTTTCAGGTATACATTTTAATGATTCATCGATTCCATGCATTACTCAGTGCTTATCAAGATAAGTGTACTCTTAATCCCTCTCACCTATTTTATCCATCCCCCTACCCATCCCACCTGTGGTAACCCCAGTTCTCTATCTTTCAGAATCTGGCTTTTTGTCTCTTTTTTCCTTTGTTCATTTGTTTGTTTCTTTAATTTCATGTGAGTGAAATCATATGGTATTTGTCTTTCTCTGACTTATTTCACTTAGTATGAAACCCTGTAGATCTATCCACATTGTTCCAAATGGCAAGATTTCATTCTATTTTATGGCTGAGTAATATTCCATTATATATGTATGAGTATATGTATGTGTGTGTGTGTGTGTGTGTGTGTGTGTGTGTATCCTGCATTTTCTTTATCCATTTCTCTATGGATGGACACTTGAGCTTCCATATTTTGGCTACTGTAAACAATATTGCAATAAGCATAGGGGTGCACATAATTTTTTGAATTAGTGTTTTCATTTTCTTTGGATAAATATCATATGATCTTTTTAATTTTTTGAGGAACCTCCATGCTGTTTTCCATGGTGACTACACTATCTTTCATTTTCACCAACAGCTCCTTTTTCTCCCTATCCTTTCCATAACTTGTTATTTGTTATCCTTTTTGAGTCTAGCCATTCTGACTGGTATGAGATGATATCTCATTGTGGTTTTGATTTGCATTTCCCTGATGCCTGCTGACCTTGAGCACCTCTTCATGTGCCTGTTGGCCATCTGTATGTCTTTTTGGGAAATATGTCAATTCATGTCCCCTGCTCATTTTTAATTGGATTATTTGGTGTTGAGTTGTATAAGTTCTTTATATATTTTGGGTATTAACCCCTTATCAGACATATCATTTACAAAATGTTTCTCCCATTCACCAGGTTGTCTTTTGTTTTGTTGATGATCTCCTTTGCTATGCAAAAGCTTTTTATTTCTGTAGTGTAGTGATTTATAATTTTTTTAAAAAGATTTTACTTATTTATTTGACAGAGTGAGAGAGCACAAACAGGGAGAGCAGTAGAGGGAGAGGGAGAAGCAGGCTCCCCACTGAGCCGGGAGCCTAATGCCCGGCTTGATCCCAGGACTCTGGGATCATGACCTGAGCTGAAGGCAGATGCTCAACCGACCGAGCCACCCAGGCACCCCGTGATTTCTTACAATTTTTAATGGTCTTTACACATCTAAAATCATTTCCATATTGTTTAAAAGTCCTTATCCTTATTCTCCTTAATACTTTCCACCAGTGTTTTTCCCCCTTTATAACACACCAATTTTCTCTTGTCTAACTCTTATATCCTTTTTAATCACTAAGTGTATAGATTCTAAAATAATGTGTATAGGTTTTAAAATAACTGAATGTAAATTATTCCTGGTGTTCATAACTGGCCCATTAGCTAAGAATTTTGATTATTTCCATCATGGGGTTAAAGCAGAATCTCTTTTGAAATGTACCTCGTGAATATATTTTTCTTTCACTTCCACGGGGTTCCACCTTACCTATGATAAGTTGCAATGCTTTTTAGGCCACATAAGCTTTTCTACTCAGAGTTTTGCAGAGATTAGTGGCAAATGGACTCAACAACTGGCTAGAAATAGAATTTCAGTAAAAGAGTAAAAAAAAAATGCTTATTACTTAGCAAGTCAACAAAAGTATGTTCCATGTTCTCATCAGACACTTTTTAAATGTTAGTGTTAGCTTGAAAACAAATATATAAGCCAAAGTGGGGGATAGAAAATGCCAAACATTAAAAGCCAGAACTCCTTCTTGAGAACATTGTTTGTTAATGATAGTTACTAGTCAGTTTTTGACTTCTTAAAAAGGCTTGGAACATCACGAAGTTAAAGAAAACTGAGTTACTGCCAATAATCTACTACAAATAATTGACTTGACTAAATTTCAATAAAATTGAAGGTCATTGGCTATGTTTCTCCTCCTCTTTCTCTTCCTCCTCCTCCTCCCCCCTCCTCCTTCTTCTTTTTTAGATTTTGTTTATTTATTTGAGAGAGAAACAGAGAGTGCCCAAGCAGGGGGTGGGGCAGAGGGAGAGTGACAAGCTGACTCCCTGCTGAGCAAGGAGCCCCACATGACATGACTGGGTGGAGGGACAAACTTGGCTTATGTCAGCTGACCAGGACGAACATGCGGCCCCATCTGGCTTGATCCCAGGACCCTGAGATTATGGCCTGAGTCCAAGTCAGACACTTAACCGACTGAGCCACCCAGGCATCCCTATTTTTCTATTTTCTTTGTTCCTAGTTTTCAAATACTGGATAGTTGGTATTGACCTTTAGCTTGTCATGTTCTCTATGCCAGAGCCAAGAACAATTCACAGGTATTATTTATTTAGCTAACTTCATCCTTAAAGCTGCCAAAGAGGATCCCGGATGGAATAGATTTGCAAGCGCATAAAAAGAATAAAATTAAATGTTGTACAGAAATGACCTCATGTGTTTTCACAGCCTTCATCTAAGTAGATCGAGGGACTATATTAGTCCTTAATTTATAGATAAGGAAACTGAAGGAAAAAGGAAACAAGTATATTTAACATTTATTAAGCATCTGTAACAGCGGAGGCACAGTGCAGGGTTTTGGAACATACACATAATTAAGCTGAATTCCATACCCTCCAAACAGTTACAATCTAGTGGACATAGGTGATTGTGAAAAATGCCATCATAAACATAGAATACAATGAAAGAACAGGGGGGAATGACTTCTGATGGCTGTAAGCTTTTGAAAGGGTTTTGTAGAGATGGAATATGAGCCAAGATTTAATGGGTAGAGTGTTCTACAGGCAAAGATGGTGGGATAGCAGAGGTAAGAGCAAAGGCATAGAAAGGTAGGACATGTGAATTTGTTAGTTATCGCTCGAATCTGAGGGTAGGGCAGGGATAGAAGGGAGATCACATGTTCGGAAGGTCTGTAGCTGTCCTTAATGGCCACTCTGGTAACAATGGGATAAAAAGTAGGGTGGCAGGGAGATAATTAGAAGACAACTGCAATGGTTCAGGAAAGAGGTAATGAAGCTTGAACGGATCAGAAGTGGGAGTGATGACAGTAGGTAGTGATAGCAGAAGTAAAATCTATATAGTTTGGCAACTGAGTGGGCGTGGACCATCAAACAGGAGGAGGAGTTGTTGAAAATGATTCTAATTCATTAATCTGAACCAGTGAACATACTACATTTGAGCTATGCTGGGCCAGAGAAAAGGGAATTTCTATTAGGAAAGTGGAAATGGGGGGTCTAGAGATCAGGACAGATATGGATTAAGAAATCAACCACAGGCATACGATGGCTGAATCCGTATGAGTGGAAGAAATCACCAAAGAATAACGCACAAAGAGGAAAAAGACAAAAAGAAAACCTTAACATGCAGGGAACACCAATGTTCTAAGCAAGAGTAGAGTGGGGAGTGAAGGCAGAGTCATTGGTGTCATATGAACGGTAGGTCTGAGAGGGAAGCGGATGATGCAAGGTGATAGAAATCAAGGGAGAAAAGTTTCCAGAAATAGAACTGACTGAAGCTGAGGGGATCAGTAGGCGATTTCCTGTGGTCACAGAGATCACATCTGCACCTAAACTCCGCACCTATCTACCGAATTATCTCACACACACACACACACACACACACACACACACACACACACACACAATGTGTTGTTGTTGTTGTTTTCAAGAGGAAACTACTCCTCATTTTATCAATAGTTAATGTGGGACTCACTGATCAAAATAAATCACAAGTTCCAATTTCCTTCATTAATCATCTTTGCAGCTCACTCTACTCTCCTTACACTGAGTTTTTTAGAGAACTATTATTAATCAGGTACGTGTCCTTTTTAATCCTTGTGGATGTGGTTCCATTCAAGGACTCCTCAGTCATAGACGTCGGCTGGGCATCTAATCCAGCAGTGGGATGAGGGCTTGTTCCCCGACCTCTTCAGCCTCAGTTTCCTCATTTGCAAAATGGGAATGGCGGTACTTACTTCTTAAGAGTCGAGAAGCTTGCATGAGAGAACGCAAGTAAAACTCTCAGCACATTGCGTCAAAGGTCGTTATTTTTGCTGTTACCGTTTTGTAATCCCCCTGAGAGCAAAAGACAACCCCAATACTAGTCTCTAAAGCGTGTAACACCGAGCTGGGGACGTGTAAGCCTCATTCTGCCAGCCCTCCGGGAAGCGTCAAACACAGGAAGAGGGATACATGGTTGACAGGCTCCCCAGACTGCGCAGCTGACAGCCCCAGAGGAAGGACTGGCCCCAAGATGCAGCGAGAATCAGGGTCTCAGGCACCGCCCGTGACCCTCGGATGACCACACGTCCCAGGGTGCAGCGCGCCCACCCTGGGTGGAAATTTGGGCAGGCGGAGTCGGATTGAGAGCCGCGCCGGAGGAAGCAGTGCACGCTGGGACTTGTAGTCTTCGGGTCACAAGTTCACGGGTCGGAGGAGGGTCGAAGTCAGAGGTCCCTCCCCAGTCCCGCCTTTTGTCCACGTCTCACTTCTCCCGACCAATGCCCTCTCCTATTCCCGGAGCCAGCCCCTCTCCGATCCGGTTCCCATTGGTCCTGAGCCTCAACGCCTTGGGCCCTACCCGGAAGTAGCGTTGGGGGAGGCGGTTTCCTAGACTACGACACCGGAAAGCTGGGGGAGGTGCTCGGGGCTGCTGAGGGCGGAGGGCGGTGGCAGCGCTGGCGCTGAGGACCGGCTCTGTGGTTTCGGGAAGCAGATCGGCGACGGCTGCCGCTCGCGTAGCTCCGCATCCCGCCCTCGGCACGGCTCGCAGCCCCCTTGCCACCGGCGTCCGGCAATGTGTCCCACCGGCCGGGCGTAGCCGCTGCGCGTGCGCGGAACCGTGGGGCCATGAGCGAAGCCGGCGGCGGCCGGGGCTGTGGGTCCTCGGTCCCCCAGCGAGCGCCATGGAGCCTGGTGGCGGCGACGGCCGCGTTCTGCCTGGTGTCGGCCACGTCCGTGTGGACGGCGGGGGCCGCGCCCATGAGTAGGGAGGAGAGACAGAAGCTTGGGTAAGGGCGCCTGGCAGCCTCGGGTGGGTTTCCTCAGGAGGCGGACCACAGGCGAGGTGCCTGTCATTGCGACCCGGGCACGCAGTGGCCTCTCTTGTTGCGATTGGGATGGTTCTTGCCCCGCGAGGGAAAGACAGGGTCCGGGAAGGTGGGGGTCGTCGCCTGCAGTGCGACCTCGAGGGGCCGTCGGGGTATCGCCTGGGCCGTCGGTGACATGTGCAGGCTTCTTGAGGCCATCCGCCGTTTGTCAACGCAGCTGCCATGTCAGTGGCCCGTGAAGGGGGCTACAGCCCGTGCTACTGCGCGACAGAGTCCTGCGGTTGTCTTTAGTCGGAGACATGGTTGAATTTCTCGCACAAGTGAGCTCCCAGCTTGGAAAATGTTGCTGATCTCACAGTAGTTAAGGAAATAGTCTTTACACCTGTTACGGAAAAAGGGGGCGTTCATTGGAATTTGAACTTTACACATTTACCATTTCCTTGCAATGTTTTCTTGCACTACGTTTTCTAATAGAACAATATTTAATGGTATTATTCAGAAGTCTCAAGTATATCTGTTCACTTTACTCAAAGTAATTTTTATCAGTTTCGAAAGTGTCATAAAATTATCAGTTATATTTACAGCACTTAATTGGGAGTCAATATTCCTAATATATGCTGGGTCCCACGAAGGAATAAGAAAAAATCCAAGAACCAGTAAGAAAATGAGCAAAGAGCATGAAGAGTTCATTTCCTCCACATGGGAGGAAATGCAAATGGTCAATAAACATGAAAAGTTACTCAACCACTTAAATGTGCGAGATGCAGATTAAAACAATGAGATAGCTGTTTTTCCCATTAGATTAATAAGTACAGGGGTGCCTGTCTGGTTCAATCAGTAAAGCCTGTGACTTTTTTTTTTTTTTAAGATTTTATTTATTTATTTGACAGATCACAAGTAGGCAGAGAGGCAGGCAGAGAGAGAGGAGGAAGCAGGCTCCCTGCTGAGCAGAGAGCCCCATGCTGGACTCAATCCCAGGACCCTGAGATCATGACCTGAGCCCAAGGCAGAGGCTTAACCTACTGAGCCACCCAGGTGCCCAAAGCCTGTGACTCTTGATCTCAGGGTTGTAAATTGGAGTTCCACGTTGGGTGCAGAGATGAATTAATTTTTTTTTAATTAAAATTTTTTTTTTAAATTCAGAGATGAATTAAAAATAAAATCAGTTTTAAAAAAAGGATTAGTAAGTCCAAAACACAGAGTACTGACTAGTTGAAATGTGAGAAAAGAGTTGGTGGGAGTGTAAATTGCTGTAACTTATTGACAGTATCTCCTAAAATTTAAACTGTCTGTACTCTTTGATTCAATAATCCCAACTCAGGGAATCAATCTTACAGAAATAAAAGCACTATTGATGTATAGATAGGTGTACAAAGATGTGCGTTTTGAAAGAATGGAACTGTTACTCGGAGCATCTGTATTGTGAAATAGTATTCAGACATTAGGGAAGAGGTAGATCATTGGAAGGCTATCCAGGATATATTCCCAAGACCCCCCCCCCTCAAAAAAAAAAAGAATAAACTGTAGAATAATATGTATAGTGCCATTCTATATTTTTTCTTTTCTTTTTAAAAGGTTATATTTGTTTGAGACAGAGGCCAGTGAGAGAGCAGGAGCTGGGGGTAGGGCAAAGGGAGAAGCAGGCTCCCTGCTGATCAGGCAGTGAGATGTGGGGGCTAGATCCCAGGACCTGGATCATGATCATGACCTGAGCCCAAGGCAGACACGTGGCCAACTGAACCACCCAGGTGCCCCACCATCCCATGTTCTTTTAGAAGCAGAAAAGAAATTGTCTAAGCTCGGAAAAACATGGAAGGATGATTACCCCCTGGGTTAGGATGGAGGTGAGATGGAACCATCAGGTTTTGTTTTATATACTTCCTTATTGTTTAAATTATTGCAAGAGTATTGTATTAACTTTTAAATAAGGTAACAATAAAAGATGCCTGATGGGGGAAAAAAGTCAGCTACCCAAAGAAAATGATCAGTAAACTCTTAATTAGTATCTTAAATTTTCTCTCTTTATGAATTTAATGTGTCATTGATAACTGTTTTAATGAATGCCCTGCTCTGTGCCAGGCACTTTATATATGTTATCTCTCTAATCCTCCCTGTTAATGAGGTGATCCCCATTATGCAGAGGAGGAAGTTGAGACTCAAGGTCTACTTGTTCAAACTCAGAGCTAGTAAATGGTGGACTCAGTATTCAAGATTAGGTCTGTATGACCCCAGAGCCGATGTTCTCTCCACTGTGTTGCACTTCTTAAGACTTGGAAAGAGAAGCTTCAGGTCTGTTAAGGATAGAAAGTATCTTATTTGACTACCACTCTTCTTTCTTTTTTGTTTTAAAAATTTGTATTTGAAGAAAAGTCATTAGTTAAGTCATTTTTGTCCAAAATTAATTTTTAACTGGAAAAGTTTAACCAAAATGACTTGAAGTGTCAGTTTAAATTTTGAGAGTAAGAGTCTGGAACTATAAACCACAAATACACAATTGCTTGACTGCTTTCCCCTTTGGGAATTTTCCTTCCGGAACTTGAACTCTGATTCATTAGGTTTACCTGTGCGATTCTTTTAAAAGCCCAAGTGATTTATGATAAAAAACCTCAAAAAATGCCTCATCCCTTTTCCTGTCCCCCCAAACCAAACTTATGATAAAGACTGGAATTATCACAAGTTGGAAGCAGTTGCTCAATTGCTTCCAGTTTGTGGAATTTTTTACTTGATCATATGTAGTCTTACCCTTTCTGGAATGCATTGTTTTTTGCTTTTGTGGTTTAAATGTTACAGCAGTTGTTAATGTTATCTTTTCATTTTAAAAAAAGAGAAGTATAAAGTTATCCAATTTCTGTAGGACATTGACAGGCAATGTAGTTTTAGGAAAAGCTGACTTATAAAAATTATTTTAACATATTTAAAAAGACATAATTTTTGAACTGTGGATCTGATTTCCAATACATTTCCGTTCACTGGCTGAATAGAAATAAAACCATCACAGAGACATTTTTTTCTGTTTAATAGAGTAAGCTACCATTCTGTATTTAAAGATGACTGTGAGGACTTACAGGTTTAGGAGAGTGCTCAACTGAATATTAAATATCTCCACTTTGAAGTATGTGTTGTGAAATTTGATGGCCATGTGCTACAAAAATGTAAGGATTGGAAAATAATGTGTCCTCATATGCAGTTGTGATTTATTCATAATCGTGAAAACTGAATGCTTATGAAGTTTGGGTTAACCAGTTAAAGCTTATGTTATCTGTAATGCGCATGTCTAGGCACTGCCATTACCAGTTAAAAGAATTCCTATTTCTTGGCAGTACTCTTGTGTTGATTCCATTTCAGTGAAAGGAAGAAGAATTTCCATATTCCATTTATTGATACCAGTGCTTGAAAGGAAAATTTTAACATTGTTTTTGGTGGTTCATTAGCTAATTTGAGAGATCTTTATCATCTGCAATATAATAAATGTGTGGAAGAATTCTTTAAGATACTTCATAGTTTTCTGAGATAACTTGGTCCGTATTCTATCATATACGTACAGACGTAAGAACTCATGTTTTAGCAAAGTGATAAGATCTTGTTTGTAATGATTATTTTAAAATGATTATTCATAAAAAGTTTGTCAGGACTTAATTTATTCAGTGTACAAGTTTGAGTGTACTTGATTTTGCTGGTCATTATAGCTAGGATCTGGAAATTAGTTCTTTTCTGTCTGCTAGCTTTATTATTACCAATATTTCATCATCCATGATTACAATTTTTATAAAATGACAATTGCAATGTAACATGAAGTAAAATAAAATTATACCCAGCCATTTTCTCTAACACTTTCTTCAATTCTTGCTATTAGTGACTGGAGCTTTGGGAACAATAGTAAGTGTTAATAGAAGATTACTGAAATATTTTTCCCTTGCTAATTATTGAGATATTTGGCCTTGTCTAACCATAACATTAACTTTGTAGTTTTTTGTGTAGTCCTCAAGCCCCCAAACTTGAGAGTATTGAACTGAAAGACTGATTTATTGGTCCAGACAATACAGATTTTGACTTAGTAAATCTGGTGTGGGGATCAGAAATCTCCATTTTAAATAGTTGTCTTGGGGATTTTAAGAAAGGCAGATAGCCAAAACACACAAATCTCTTCTCGTTTTAGACATGAATATTATTTATTTGACTTCTGACAGTTTTTTAAAGGAGAAGAGAGTATATCATAAAATCATAAAATGTATCTTTTGAAAGTGTGAACAAACATATGTTAATAAGTGTGTATTAAACTAGGCATTAGTGACTTGATTTAAAATGAAAGAAGCTTGTTAGAGTACTGTTATTTCAAATCGTTACATACCCACCCTTCTCTTGAGAGAATATCCAGCTATATTCTTCCTTTTAAGACAGACATGTTGAATAGTTTTCTAAGAGGTAATTGTTTTTTAGCTTCAGATTTCCTTCTCTCTGCATGGCATGCATCATTTATCAATTTTCTTGGGAGACATAAGGTGAATTTTCCATAAATTGCTAGGAATAGTAAAAGTTTGGGCCAGCTCTATGTGGTTCATGAAAGCTTGTCTACTAACACTGGTGTATTTCTTGACTCTGTTTATGTCTTTTCTAACTAATTTTTTCTTTTTTTTTTTTTAATGGGTGTATGTTTATGAAGGAGCATTAACTTTTTTAGAAAAACTTCTAGAATGTACTTAACTTTTTTCCATTTCTGCTCTTTTAAAATTAGGAATCAAGTACTGGAAATGTTTGATCATGCTTACGGTAACTATATGGTAAGTAGAAGTCTTATCTTTATACATCATTTATGTGAGTGGATTGTTATATAATAATAGCTGCAGATTTTGAAACTTGTATTAATAGCACATTCTTTTTAATGGAAGTTTAAAAAAAAACAGTGCAAGCATAAGCTAACAGTGTTTTTGGTAATTGGTTATTAGAGGAGTTTAATTGGATAGCTACGAAACTGCATTAGATTATGTAACTTTGTATTTAAGTAGTTTCCTTTGATGATATCAGCAATGTGAGTGATTTATATAGTTAGATATTGTGGATGTACATGAATAAGATGTTGTCTCCGGCCTTTGGGGAAATTATTCTCTTAATTAAAAATACTGTTTACAATATTGCTTCATATACTCTACGAAGAAAACTGTTGTTAAAAAGAGACAAAATATGACCTAGTTTCTGTCCAAGTTATGTCTTCCTAGTGGGCTTTGATTTGAATATATTCTGCTTTCTAAATACACTGATCTGTGTTGTTTTAAAATGTCTTAGTGTTCACTTGGGATGAAATAGCAGCTTTAGTTTTGTAAGATGAAACAGTTATGGACCTCTCTTGCTCAACAGTGAATATACTTAATGCTGCTGAACTTAAAAATGTTAAAAATGGTAAATTTTATGTTTTTTTAACCACAATTAAAAATTTAATCCTCCCATAGTACAGGGAGCCACTTGAGGGATGGCAAGGCTGGGGGTTGTAGGTGCCCCCTATTTCTCCCTGCCTCATGCCCCTTAATAAAATGATCTTAGACTCCAGGAAAAAAAAATGTTTAATTTCTAAAAAGATGAACTAGCAACAAATTTTAGAATTCAAAGAAAATTCTCTGTGTAAATTTCTGTAATTTTGAAAAGAGTAATCAAATTATTCTGAGAATTCTTACGAATTTATTTTTTTTTTTAAAGATTTTATTTATTTATTTGACAGACAGAGATCACAAGTAGGCAGAGAAGCAGGTAGGGAGGAGGAAGCAGGCTCCCCGCTGAGCAGAGAGCCTGATGCGGGGCTCGATCCCAGGACCCTGGGATCATGACCTGAGCCGAAGGCAGAGGCTTTAAGCCACTGAGCCACCCAGGCGCCCCAAATTCTTACGAATTTTAAAATATGTTTTTACATTTTAAAATATGTTTTTAGTTTTTTACATTTTAAAATGTTTGCACATTTTAAAATGTGTCAGATTTTCTTTTATGATGAAAGCCTGTAAAATATACTTGGGAAAAGTTTGACAGAGAACTAACTTTAATTGATTCTGCTTTAAGTATATTTCAACTGATTCTGTGAATCCATTTTTCATTATATATAATGCAAATATCTTCATATATTAACATCTCTATAAACATCTAAGTATACACACTTTATATATTTTTGTACCTTTTTTTAGCTTTTTATTTTATCTTATTTTTTTAAAGATTTATTTGACAGAGATCACAAGTAGGCAGAGAGGCAGGCAGAGAGAGATGGGGAAGCAGGCTCCCCACCAAGCAGAGCGCCCGACGTGGGGCTTGATTCCAGGACCCTGGGAATCACGATCTGAGCCGAAGGCAGAGGCTTTAACCCACTGAGCCACCCAGGCACCCCGTTTTTTTAGCTTTTTAAAAAAATTTATTTGACACTGAGCAGAGTGAGTAAGAGAACACAGGTTGGGGGGAGGGGCAAAGGGAGAGGGAGAAGCAGGAAGCAGACTCCCTGTTGAGCAGGGAGCCAGACTTGACTCAGGGCTCGATCCCAGGACTCTGAGATCATGACCCAAGCGGAAGGCAGACACTTAACTGACTGAGCCATCCAGGCACCCTGCATTTTTGTATTGTTTGAACATGTTTTATATTTGATAATTCTTATTCCTTCTTATATTTCGTTTTTCTAGGAATCTATATTGAGTTCTTAATAAATGTTTATAGAAAATAATGGTAGTGTAACTTGGGGTATTTTTAACCATATTGAAAACACAGTTTTAGGGCGCCTGGGTGGCTCAGTGGGTTAAGCCTCTGCCTTCGGCTCAGGTCATGATCTCAGGGTTCTGGGATTGAGCCCTGCATTGGGCTCTCTGCTCAGCAGTGAGCCTGCTTCCCCTCTCTCTCTGCCTGTCTCTCTGCCTACTTGTGATCTCTCTCTCTCTGTGTCAATAAATAAATAAAATCTTTAAAAAAAAAAAAAACGAAAACACAGTTTTAAATTCATTTCTAAAGACCTTGGCCATTCTCTTAATAATTCCCTTAATAGTTCTTTCAAAATTATTTATCTCTGGTTAGTTCATTCCATTTCGGCCAAGCAAAATTGAACAAATAGGCCAATAGTTTTGTGGTGGCCAAGTGGATCCATGCTATACCCCCAAACATTAGCCATCTCATAAATGCATTCTTTTACTTCCAAAGTTGAATGAAAGGGTGTACAGCCGGATCAGTTCAGTATATTTCACTGTGAATAGGATCCTCTCTTTGTAAAGCACAGTATTTTAATTAATTAATTATTTTTTACAAAGATTTTACTTATTCATTAGAGAGAGAAAGCCTTGGGGGACAAAGAGAGACAGAGAAGAAACAGACTCCCTGCGAAGCAGGGAACCCAGCGTGGGGCTCGATCCCAGGACACTGGGATTGTGACCTGAGCCGAAGGCAGATGCTTAATCAACTGAGCCACCCAGGGGCCCCTAAAGCACAGTATTTTTAATATCCCTGTCCCTTTTTAGGTAAACATCAGAAATTTCTATCGATACATTTTTTCCTGTTACAGAGTTCACTTAGTAAATGGATTTATGACAGAGCAGGTACTGACAACAGCTCTCGGAGGACTTCCTGGGCCAGTTCCTATTTTTTGGACCCTAATTAGGAAGCTTTGTATTACACCTCCCTACCTATAAGATTGAAAGGGGAGGGATTTCAACCCCGAAGACTGGGAACTCCTGGAATTAACACGCCCCTTCATTTTTCCAGTGGACCCACACCATCTGCATTCCTCTGCAATACATATTTTTAAATGTTCAACTGTTTTACAACACAAGTGACTCTTGCAATGTACTTGTGCTCTGCTTAGTTTATGTGAAGATTGTAACCTAAGATTTAGTCTGGAATTCTCATTTTCCTTTTTCAAGTTCAGAACTAACCTGAAACAGTTCTAAAATATTAAGCAGAGACCAGGTGCTCTATATTTGTTATTTGAAGTCACTTGAAAATTTTTTCCAGTTGTAATACTCAGAAACAGTCTTAGCTTGCTGTAAAGCAAAAGTGTATAGGTTTTGGAGTTAGATGGGTTTGAGTTCAAATTTTGTTTTGTTTATTTAATAGCTTGGACCCTAAACAGTTCATTTAACCCCTCTGAGCACTATCTTATGTAAAATGGGCATAATTGTAAAGGGTTATTGTAGCTTGTAAGATTGTTGAGAACGGGGATCATTTTATTTATTTTTTATTTATTTTTTAAAGATTTTATTTATTTATTTTCATAGAGAGAGAGAGAACAAGCAGGGGGAGCAGCAGGCAGATGGAGAAGCAGGCTCTCTGCTGAGCAAGGAGCCTGATGCAGGAGGGACTAGATCCCAAGACCCTGGGATCATGACCTAAGCCAAAGGTAGACGCTTAACTGACTGAGCCACCCAGGCGTCCTGAGAACAGGGATCATTTTATATAATTTTTAATAAATTCATCTTTTATGTGTCTTGTGCCTGAAATCATGCCTGGTACACAAACGCTTATTGAATTTTTTTAAAGAGGGGCACCTGGGTGGCTCCATTAAGTGTCCGACTCTTGGTTTCAGCTCAGGTCATGAGATGGAGCCTTGAGTGGGGCTCCATGCTGAGTGTGGGGTCTGCCTAAGATTCTTTCTCTTTCCTTCTGTCTCTGCCCCTCCCCCTGCTTGTGCTTGCTCTCTCTGTCTCTTGAAATAAATAAAATATTTTAAAAAAATAAATTTTTTTGAAGCTGAATTGAATTCTTGTGAAGATGTCATCAAATAGTGGTTTTTTTTGCATTTGATTATTATATCTTTGCCTTTTAAATTCAAAGAAATCATTTAACAAACTTCATGAAAGATACAAGTTTATGGTGAGTTTTGGGATCTATAAATCTGCTTGTTTTGTTGTAGTCTGTTGCCTACTATGCTGAAATGTAAGTACCTGGCACATGGTGGGCTTTTAATAAGTGCTGAAAGCTTTTCATTTCTCACTAGTCCTTTTTAATATTATTCTCCATTCTAGTGAGCATTCAAAGCAATTCCTTTTAACTTTCTTGGTTCCTAGGAGAACAGTGGATTTCCAAAGATGCAATATAATATTAAGAGCGAGCAAGAAGTCTAGAAATGGAACAGGACACCGTGAGCTAGCTGTGTTGCAATGAGAAAGTTACCTAATCTCCCTGAGTCTGTTTCCTCTGTCTAAAATGATTTGCCTGCCCCACACTGCTGTTGTAAGGATTGAACAAGTTAATATAATTCAAGTATGTGGATCTAGTGTCTGGCAAATAAGAAGCACTATATAAGAGTTTATTGCTACTGTCGTTATTCATTCTCTGCTTGAGATTGAAATTGCCCTCCTAAACTTTATCCAGGCTTTTAACTGAGAACTTATGCTTCCCATTGTACGTACAAACTTCTTAAAACACATGTTTTTCTGTTCTAGGCTTGTACCCTTTGAGCTTATTTTTTTCCCTTACTTTTTTTTTTTTTTTTTTTGATTCTCCAAAGTTCTGTAAATACTATTTTTCAGTAACAATACCCTGTAGGGTACTAAAATACTGCCATCCTTTGTTATATCCAGGAATTTTCTGGTTTTATCAATTATTGGCTTAAATATTAACATTATAACAACTATGTTTGGCAAATCTCTAGCCTTGATCCAACTGCAATTTATCCACAGTAAATTGCACAGATGGCTTTCTTTTTCCCTCAAATAACATGAAATTAAATGTTTGTTTTGGCAGTTCTTGTGTGGCCTTATTTAACCTCAGACCATAGCCACTTTAGCGCTTCTGTTAGTATGTTTTTAGTACTTGCGTTGAGGTTACTTTTCAGATTAATTTAGATGACAAAATGACATGTATTTAGGCCACCAAATGCAGAACTGTTTTAGATCTGTGCTTCCTGACCTGATACTTGTCTCCCAACGTTTTTCCTGTTACTGTAAACCACCCAAACTGTTATAAGTAAAAACTGTTAAGGTAGAGCCTTAAACATTACAAATAAACTTTAAAAGAGTTGGTAAGCACAGTTTCTTTTACCTAGTAGAATCATACCTAATAACCACTTTTAAGCTTGATTTTGTGAGAGCACAGTTCAAAGAAACACAGTAGATTAGTCCATATCGTTCAAACAAAGGGAAAATGTAACTTCCTTATAGATTTCTTGATTTATGTAAGATTTCTTAGAATTACTTTTTTCCCCCCAATGTTACTTTCTTTGAACATTTTTTATTGTGGTAAAATATATATATATATATATATATATATATATATATATATATATATATATAAATTTTTTTTTCTTGCCATTTCAACCATTTTTAATTTTTTTTAAAAGATTTTTTAAATTTATTTGACAGGGGAGAGGGAACTCAAGCAGGGGGAGTGGGAAAGGGAGAAGCAGGCTTCCCGATGAACAGGAATCCTGATGCTGGGCTCAATCCCATGACCCTGGGATCATGACCTGAGCCGAAGGCAGACACTTAATGACTGAGCCACCCAGGTGCCCCCATTTTAACCATTTTTAAGTGAACATTTCTATGGTATTAAGTATATTCACCATGTTGTGCAACCATTACCATCTCCAGAACTTTTCATATTCCCCACTTGAAACTCCATACCTAATGTTTTCTTTTTGATTGTTCATCTGGGAGTGCCCGGGTGGCTCAGTGGGTTAAGCCTCTGCCTTCGACTCAGGTCATGATCTCAGGGTCCTTGAATGAAGCCCTGTATCGGGCTCTCTGCTCAGCAGGGAGCCTGCTTCCCCCTCTCTCTATCTGCCTGCCTCTCTGCCTACTTGTGATCTATTTCTCTCTCTCTCTGTCAAATAAATAAAATCTTAAAAAAAAAAAAGACTGCTGTGAAAATTTGCTGTGAATGCAAATTTTTATGTGGACATACATTTTCATATATTTCCCAACTAGGAACAGGATTGTTAGGTTATATGAGAAGGAAAAATTTAACTTTATAAGAAACTCAGAAACTTCCCTCAAGTGTCTGTAACATTTTGTATTCCCCACCAGCAATGTAGAGTTTCAGTTATGCCACATCTTCTACAGTAGTTGGTATTTTCGGTCTTTTTAATTTTAGCTATTCGAATAGGTATGTAGCGGCATTTTGTTGTGACTTTGACTTTTCCCAATAACCAATGATGCTGAAAATCTGTGTGCTTAGTATATCTCTTTTTTAGTGATGCCTGCTCCACATCTCTTGTCTATTTTAAAATCGGGTCATTTGTCCTGATTACTGAGTCATAAGAGTTAAATACTCTGGATATCAGTCCTTTATCACATGTATCACTTAAGAGTTATATATTCTAGATATCAGTCCTTTATCACATATATCAAGTAGCACAGATATTTTCTCCCTGTCTGTGCTTTGCCTTTTAATTAACAATATCTTATGAAGACAAATGTTTTAAATTGTGATCAAATCCAGTTTATCCTTTTTTATGATTCCTATCTTTTATATTCTGCCTAAAAAATATTTCCCTAGCCCAGGCCACAAAGATTTTCTTCTAGGTGTTTTACAATTTTAGCCTGTTTATTTAGGTCTGTCACTCATTTTGTGTTAATATTTGTATATAGAATGAAGTAAAGATTGATTTATATTTTTTCTATGTAGATATCCATCTCTGTCCAACACTATTTGTTGAAAAGAATATCCTTTTACCACTGAATTACTTTGGTATCTGTGTAAAATTAGTTAACCATCTATGTGTGGGTCTGTTTCTAGACTATTTTTTCCCCATTGATCTGAATATCTATATGTATACCAATATCACACTGTCTTTAGTGTGATATTAAGTTGGGAAATCAGGCAGTCTAAGTCTTTCAGTGTTGTTCTTTTTCAAAATTGTTTTGGATATTCTGGGTTATTTGCATTTCTTTTTTTTTAAGATTTTATTAGAGAGCGCAGGTGTGCACATGGGACATGCGCATAGGTGTGGGGGGTGGGGCATGGGGAGAGGAAGAGAGGGAGAAGTGGACTCTCCACTGAGTAGGGACTTCAACATGGGGTTCCAAACAGGATCCTGAGATCATGACCTGAGGCAAAGGTAGATGCTTAATTAACCTACTGAACCATCCAGGTGCCCCGGTTTGCATTTCTCTGTAAATTTTAGAATCGTGGTATCAGTTTCTACCAGAAAGAGGAGTCTGCTTGGTTTTGTTTTATGCAATTGTTCTTGCTTTTAGCTAGGCACCTGTTCTTAATTTGTATAGGACTCTTTTTGTCCCCTGAGTTTTGTTTCTGAGAAATTATTATTGTGCTTTGTGGTTCTGAGTCAAAGCAATATGAATTACTTACCCTCAATCTGGCAATACATTGTGAAGAGACGGTATTACTGTATTACTCTATTACCTCAAATAGACAGGATATTTGAAGTGTAATATGGCTGTTTATTTGCCACGTAGGCATTGCTCTGGATTTACGCAAACCAGCTGTAGTTCACTTTGTGGTTAGCCCAAAGAAAATGCTGTGGTTTTTGTTTTTATCTGTAATCTTGAATTAGCAAGGCATAAAGTATTTTTACATCTTGTTCAAAGCTCCTTTATTTGATTATTCTGTTTGTAATTGCTCCTAATATTTTTCTTATCTAGATAAGCCTAGGGTTTGAGTTTCATATTTAATTTCAGACAGAAGTGTTTTTGCGTGTGTATGTTTTTGCAAAACCCTAGGAATAGTATAAAGTATTCTAAGCGGTGGTGGTTTAGATAGTAAAGAACTCCTTACAATTAAATTAACATTTGAATGATACCTTAGGAAGTTTCAAAATTCATCAGCAAGCTGAAAATATATCACTTTTTAAAAAAAATTTCTTTTCAGCATAACAGTATTCATTGTTTTTGCACCACACCCAGTGCTCCATGCAATACGTGCCCTCCTTAATACCCACCACCTGGCTCCCCCAACCAATATATCACTTTTGAATAATTACTTCAAAGTGTTGTTTAGATGTGTTAAATACGAAACTTAAGCAATAAAAAATGGTATGCATTCTGGGAAATCACAGTTCTTTTGGAATTAACACAGAAAAAGAAGTTAGGAACTTAAAATGTTAAAAGACAAAATTATTAGGAATTCATGCTAAAAATTGTATATAATATTAAAATTACAATATGTTCAATTCAGAATTTGGTAGCTGCATGTGGATTCTAATTATAGTACAAACAGTTGTCTGGGATCCTTTCCTCAGGAAATGAATCATTATGGAGCACTGAACTTTTTTAAATATCTGAAGGGTTGCAGGCTTCAGTGCTTTTTGTATTCTTTAGCCTCCTTTGTTATTATTTTTTTGTCTTTCCTTTTCTGTTTGACCATGTGTTTAGTGTTCCTGTCCTCTATTCTGTTTTTCTACTGCTAATGTGCTATGGGTTTGGCATATAGATCATTGAGTTTAGTGAGAGGCAGTAGGATAGAGCTGGGTATGGAATTGGGAGTATTTCTGCTGAACTTCAAGAATTAAGAATCATAGGAACATACAGATATAGGAGATACAAGTCATTCAAGGTACGAGGGATCAGACTAGTCTTAGAAACTTTGACATAGTGATTCTCAGTGGATGTAAAGTTGTGGAACAGTATCCTCAAATTTCTGAAGAAAAGAAAATATGTCTCAAGCATTTTATAAACATTCATTTTATTTTTCAAGTGTAAGACAAGAGACATCCTAACCCAGGGATACCAGAGAAATAACAACACTGATGACACTCTAAAAAACCGAGAAATAAAAACGTACCTGAGGACAAGTCCAGGCAACCAACAGCTGAATCAAAATAAAAAGTCAGGAATGGAGAAGCCATTAGAAAAATGGTGTGAGTTGATTCTACTTAAGTAAAATTCTGATACTAGCAACTGTGGGAATTAGGGTCCCAGACCAGAATACAAATGTTACAAACCTTTTACAATCTTTGTCAAAATATTGAAAATTCTCTTTCTGATTGTTATAAATGTACAGAGATTTTAAAATGGCAAAACTAATATTCAAAGCATTAGAGACTTTGAAAATTAAAGTGTTATTTCTTTCCAAAAATTCATTAAGATTGGATAGTGTTGCCTCCTTTGCCTTCATTTCAGTTGTGTAACCTAAGATAACAGCTCACATCTTTTCTATGCATCTGTGAATTGTCCTCCTGCTTTCAAAATTTGGATCAGCTGAAAAAATGTTACCCTTTTCCCCCTCTCCTGAAATACCTCTGGGAATTCCTTTAATGGAAGTGTTTTGCAGGTATCCTTTCCTTTGTGACCTGGTCACTCTGTGTTGCAACCACTTTCTTCATCTATGTGGATAATTAGGCCCTCACTCAGTTCCTGTAGATGCGCATCTGCTAGTCTCTGGAGTGTCAGTGTGACCAACTGTCCCTGGCCAGCTGCTCTATACAGTGTTTATGTTCAGTTCAAATTGCACTTTCAGTGTCCTCATTTTTCTTTTCTTCGCTGAACTTTCATCCTTGTTGGCTGATTTCCTTTTTTGATTATCCATCCTCATAAACTGTCACATTGTCATGTCTGATTATCACTGGCTGACAAGGGGATAACCACACGCTTGCTATGTATGAGCTAAAAACTAGACACACGGTAATCAAAATACTGACTTTGAAAGAAGTGATGTGAGTGATCGCTGATCATGATGAGTGTCGGTTATTTATGTAGTGACTCGTGGGTTGAAGAACTGGTACTGAAGTTTTTATTTTATGCACTCACTTGCAGTTAATACACAGTGGTAACTGAATTTAAGTCGTGTTGTTGAGGGTTTATTTAACTAGATTGTAGAAACTCGTATGTAGCGAGGCCAGGCAGGTTGAAGACTGTCTGTAGTAGCATAATTGGCAAAAATCTTAAGTTGAATGGGAAACGTTGTGAGTGTATTAATCTTCTTCTTCTTCTTATTTTTTAAAGATTTTATTTATTTGACAGACAGAGATCACAAGTAGGCAGAGAGGCAGGCAGAGAGAGAGGTGGAAGCGGGCCCCCTGCCGAGCAGAGAGCCTGATGCAGGTCTCAATCCCAGGACCCTGGGATCATGACCCGAGCCGAAGGCAGACGTTTAAGAACTGAGCCACCCAAGCGCCTCTAATCTTACTATTATTGACAGGGAATCAGTGAATATTGTCTGAAGTTGAAATATATAAGCACAGTGATTCTAATCTCTAATCATAATCATGTAATTAATTTTAGAGGAATCTTTCAGGGACTGTCCCCTAGTGAAAAAAATACAGAGTTCAGCAGGACTTTCTTGTTTCTGTCCTTTTCTGCCAGTAGGTGGGGATCCAGTCTAGTTTTACTGAAGCAACTATCCAACTTAAAGAACCTACTTCTCTGGCTTATGGCCATGTATGCAAGACCAGTAGCATCAACTCTTATACCCTTTGGGCATTAACATAATTCTCCTGAAGTCTGTCTTTATTTCTAACGCCCATACCATTGTCACTGCAGTTTCATCTTCTGTACTCCATTATTCACTTATGGTACTTAAGAATTTTTTCTTGTTCTTAAGCTCAGCTATGTTTTAAAAATAATTTAATACTGATACAGCAATTCTGTGTATTTGTAATGGATAGGAGGGAAGATTTTTGCATGTGTTTCATTATTATCTGGATTAGAAGTACTGTGTCATGGTCATTCTTTAAAAAAAAAAAATTCCAGGGGACCCTGGTGACCCAGTCAGTTAAGCATTCGACTCTTGGTTTCACTCAGATCATGATCTCCGGGTCCTGAGATTGAGCTGCGTTGAGCCTGGCAGAGGACTCTGTGCTCAACAGGAAGTCTGCTTCCCCTCTCCTTCTCCCTCTACCCCTACCCGGACGTGTGCATGCACACACACTCTCTGTCTCTCTCAAATAAATAAATAAATCTTTAACAGAAAATTCTGCTCAAAATAGTATCCCAAACGATAAAATTCCTATTAATAAATATTAAGAAATGTGTGAGACCTAGAGAAGAAAACCGAATTCATAAAAGAAGATCTGAATTAATGTAGTGATATAGTACATTCCTGGATGGGAAGAACCAGTTGGTAATGATGTCAATTCTCCCCAAAGTAGGCTCTTCCACTTAAAATTGCAGTGGAGCTCTAAAGAAAATCTAAAGTTATCCAGAGGGCCAAATTTGAAAAAGTCGTTAAAAATTTTTTGAAGAAAAATAATTGGGGGGAATGAGTTGCTGTCCTAAGTAGGAAGGTATAGTGCAAAGGTAGAATAATTAAAATAATGGTTTAGAGCAGGAAATAGATCTATAGGGCAGTAGGAATAGGAAATAAGTCTGTCAAGCAGATCAATCTGCAGAACAAAAATGAGGCTACAGGAACGTGTAGACAATTTTGAACTAATAAAGCTGCATTTCAAGCAATTAAGGAGTGGATGGGTTGTTTAAAAAATGGAATTTAGAAAATTGGCTATTTTGGGGGGGCAAATACAGCTATATCCCTATTTTACATCATAAAGGAAATTAGATTCCAGATGGAGTAAATCTCTGGACAAAATAAAGGTGCTCTTTTCAGAGGCTCAAGATAGCCTTCTTAACCGTGCCTGAAATCTAGAAACCATAAAGGAAGAGACTCATAGACTTAACTACATATTTAAAGTAAAAAGTACCAAAACAAAGTTAAAAGATAAACAAAAGACAGGAGAAATATTTTTACTATATATAACAAACACAACGTATAGAGAATGTCTTGGCCAATAAGACAACCAAATAGAAAATGGACAAAATATACAAACAGACATTTCAAAAAAATAGCAATGACGAATACAAAAAAAATGTTTATCCTCATTAATAAAACTTGAGTTACCATTTTTTATGCAAGAGATTGGCAAAATATAAATCATTGGTCATCTCCTATGTTAGAGTATTGTTGGGATGTAAGTTAGTGTCTTCAGTTTGATAGCTATCAGAAATTAAATGTCCATACCTGTGACCCACAGGGTGTATTTCTAGGGATTTAATCTATAGAAATACAAGCATATGTGCAAAAGATGTATGCATATAGGTGTCTATATAGTGAAAAACTGAGTTCAATCTACATATTCCTCAAGAGAGGAATAAGTAAATTGTAGTGTATCCATACTGTGCAATACTGTGAAGGGCAGGCACCATGAAGGATAATATGCTCTAGAGTCAGGTCGCCAAGCTTAAATTCTGGATTCGTCATTTACTAGTTGCATGTCTGGGCTTATTTACCTTCTCTGGGCCTCAGTTTTCTCCTCTGTAAAATAGGGATAATTGAATCTGTTTCAGAGGTGTGATAATGAAATGAACTAAACTGTATAAAAGAGTGCTTAGAACGTAAGTACTCGGGGCGCCTGGGTGGCTCAGTGGGTTAAAGCCTCTGCCTTTGGCTCAGATCACGATCCGGGATCGAGCCCCGCATCGGGCTCTCTGCTCAGCAGGAAGCCTGCTTTCTGTCCTCTCTCTCTCTGCCTGCCTCTCTGCCTACTTGTGATCTCTGTCAAATAAATAAATAAAATCTTTAAAAAAAAAAAAAAAGAACATAAGTACTCGGTAATATTAGCTAATATTAAATGACCACTTTGTAGTTAAAAAACACATTTATAAAATTCTAGTGTGGAAAACCCCACAGTGATTTAAATAAACGAAATTTAGAGCAATGTGTGCATATGGCATGAGCACCTATTTGTAAATAAAATGTAAATTATGTATGTGCCTGTATTTTAATGTATGTGGATAAATTTGGAAGCATAAATGCCAGTCTTAACAGTAGTTACCTTTGAAGAGTGAGATTTGGTGGAATGGAAGCAGATTATCAGATTTTTAAAGAAATATTTTTTAGCATTTTTTTCTTAGGCGTGTATTACTTTATAACTAAATTTTTGAAAAGGTTCCCATAGACTTAAGAATAGTAGAACTTGGGGCACCTGGGTGGCTCAGTGGGTTAAGCCTCTGCCTTCGGCTCAGGTCATGGTCTCAGGGTCCTGGGATCGAGCCCCACATCAGGCTCTCTGCTCAGCAGGGAGCTTGCTTCCCCCTCTCTCTCTGCATACTTGTGGTCTCTCTCCCTCTGTCAAATAAATGATAAATAAAATCTTAAAAAAAAAAAGAATAGTAGAACTTCTGACTAACTTGTATCTTCCTTTTTTAAAAATAACTGCAAGAAGGTTGTGTCCTCTAGATGATGTTTGCTTTCTCTTATTTTCCTCAGTGACTCACTATAATTTCCCTTGCAGGAACATGCTTACCCAGCTGATGAACTCATGCCTTTAACCTGTAGAGGTCGCGTTAGAGGCCAGGAGCCAAGTCGGGGTGATGTTGATGATGCCTTGGGAAAGTGAGTATTATTAACACAGTGGATGGTGTGGCAGCTCAGGGTTCTGAAGTCATAGACGTCCTAGATGCAGCTTACAGTTGTATTTCTGGGGGTTGGTTAAATTTCAAGGACTGCTTTAAGTGTTGACTTTAAACTCTTTTATTTCCTTCTGTTAATTTTTATAAAAAATCAGTTTACCTCTTAGATCAGTGAAAAGTTAAGTTGCTAAGATGAATATAACTTTTGAAATGTATATAAAGTCATTGACACATTGTAAAGTGTTCATAGTTTAATATTTTTTATTTTTTAAAGATTTTATTATTTGAGAGAGAGAGTATAAGTGGAGGGAGGGTGGGCAGAGGGAGAGGGAGAAGCAGACTTCCTGCTGAACAGGGAGCCCAACGTAGGACTTGATCGCAAGATCCCAGGATCATGACCTGAGCTGAAGGCAGATGCTTAACTGACTGAGCCACCCAGGCACCTTGATAGTTTAATATTTTGATGGTTTAATATTTTTATTTGCTTTAAAAGAGAGTTAATGAATATTTCTATTCATTTTGAAAGATATGTAGAAACACTGAATATTAAATGTAATGTTTAAGGCTTTTCGGGTGCCTTCAGTGCTTTATAGGTAACATTGAACTATAGATGCCTGGAAGTACTAGCTAATAGAAACTGCCAGTCGATAAGGCATGGGTATATCTGCTTATATGTTCATGGATAAAATATTCAGACTTCTAATGGCTTGTATCTCATTATACTTGTTTCTTAGATTTTCCCTGACACTGATCGATTCTTTGGACACTCTTGTGGTAGGTTTGAGTCCTCTTGAATTTACTTATTTTATAAATTTCATAATTTGCACACTCAAAATATTATGAATACAGTCATGATGCATCAAGTCTGAAGTAGAAGTTTTCAGAATTTAAGGTGTTTTGAGCTTTGCTTCTAAATAGCTCTTTCACAGTATTGAGTTGATTATGTCATGTAAATATCAAGTGAAAGTATGTAGAAGTCATGGAGATATTAAAATAATTTATAGGTATGTTAGCTTGTGTGATGGCACTTTTAATCAGGAAGGTTGTTTCCCCATTATACAAGGTGGTTGAAGCTATTGGAAGAAATTAATTCTAGAAAATACCACTGATATTCTTGATCCAGAATGCCACAATGATACTGAAGTTGTTAAACTAGAATTCTTATGTTCAAAAAAAAATTAATTTTTTCCCACCAGTGATTTTTAGCACCAAGTGTTCACTTCTTGGCAACCCTTTTTGATCTCATGGGGTAAAAATCATTTTAATTAGTTCTGGTCGGGATGGTTTGTAATGGCAGAGGAGAAAGATTGAGTTCCAGATGTCATAATTTCTAAATACAGTATCTAATTTTCTACTTTGAGATCACTTACAGTATAACAGTAGGCTTGTTTCAGGATTTTCCTTAAGACCTAATTCTCAACTTTGAGTAAATGTCTTGAGGATTGATTAATATTTTAAAAAACAAAACAAAAAAATCTTTGGGATGGCAGAAACTTTTCAGAACCAAGCTTTTCTTTCCAATATTGTTCGTCTGTTCTTTTTTCACTGGGCATTCTCTTTTTCTTTTCTTTTCCTTTCCTATTCTCTTCTCCTCCCTTTCACTTCCCTTCTCTTCCCTCCTTCCTTCTCTACCAGCACCTTAGGAGGCTGGCCTATGAAGTTCTAAAGAATATCCCCTTCTCGTGAATTACTCCGATTTCATTATTCTGGAGCAGGGCTTTATTACTATTTATGCTCCTAAAGCTTCTCTTCGATTATAAACTGCAGCCACGGTTGAGAAGATTTTTGTTTACAACTTTTACAGTTGGGTCAGGGTTTCAAAAGTTGTGACTTTATTTCTCAGAGATTAAAGGAATATGGGAACAGTATTATCATGATTATGAGAATGAGAATATTTGTATGCCTTATTTTAGGTTTAGTGGTCCTATGTGTTCTGCTATAACAGGGCTTCCTCTACAAATAAAAGGCAAAGGTAAACAAGATATCCTGGGAGGCACAGAAGAAGAAGCCAAGTGGTGTCCTTGTAACTGTAGCTAGGTCATACTTCTCAGGTCTACCTTGACGTGGGGGAAGTAAGTGAGGAGTTAGGAAGGATCACAGCTGAACTTAACTTTGTTTCTTGTTCTGTCAGCTTGGCTTTATCTTTCCATATAGCAAATTCCCCATCATCTCTCTGTAAGTGGATTTTCTTGAACATGGATCTCAGATATCATATGCTTTACAAAATCTTAAAAGAAATGAAGGAGAAAAGGTAGTATCTGGCTGCATAACTTTCCTAAATTTAGAAATCTGTTGGCTTCTAATTGAGGAGCCATTCATTATTACAAAGGTTCTGTCTTTCATGTTATACCAGTTGTATACTTTGGCTTTAATTTGCAAAATATCCCAGGACCGGCAGCAGCAGCAGCACCTGACAACTTGTTAGAAATGGAAAATTCTAGTGCCTCATCCCAGACATACTAAATCAGACAGTCTGGGAGCGAGGCCCAGCAGTCTGTTTTTTAACAAGCTTCCAGATGATTCTGATATATGCTAAAGTTTGAGAAATACTGTATAATGATGCAGTACTTTTTAAACTTCAATGTATTAGAAGTCACCTAGGGATCTTGCTAAAATGCAGATTCTGATTCAATAGACTGAAGGTAGGGTCCACGAAGCTGTGTTTCTAACAAGCTGCCACTTGGTGGTGCTGTTGGTGCTGGTTAGCAGGCCATACTCTCAGTATTGTGTGGTATAAACTTGAGTTCTGGCTCCTTGTGGCAGGTAGTTAATAAGAAGTGATCACATAACACCGATATGTGCAACCTTGGTCAAATCATTTAACTTCTCTGGGCTCCTGTTTTCACCTAGAAGGGCCTAAATTAGGTATCTAAGTCTTCTATTAACTAACATGTTATTTCTTACTTATTTTTGGTTCAGATTCAGATAAATAACTCCTCTATTTGTTGAAGTTATCCTCAGGAGGAGTTAAGAAAGATAGATAAAATCTTACATTTAAAAATGATACCTAAAAGTGAATTGGGGTAAATCGGAGGGGGAAAAGAAGCATGAGAGACTATGGACTCTGAGAAACAAACTGAGGGTTTGGGAGGGGAGGGGTGTGGGGAGATGGTTGAGCCTGGTACTGGGTATTGAGGAGGGCACTTACTGCATGGAGCACTGGGTGTGGTGCATAAACAATGAATCTTGGGACACTGAAAAAAGAATACTTTATAAACTCTTTAAATTTTAGTTTCTTCAAGTAGGAATAACCTAAGTAACTTATTATACACCATCATAACTTTGAAAATAAAAATTCATTTGGAATTTTTATTACTATTTGAAACTTTTTTTTTAATTGAATTTTCTGTCTAGTTTAAACAGAAAATTAGTTTAGAAAATTTTTTCCTACATTTAAAAGGAATTGTTTTGGTACATTTTAGTAATACACTTAATAATATTTCTGATTTACCTTACCTTTACATTGTGATTATTTTATTTGACTTATTTGAAAATATTAATAGAACATATCATGTGTGATCTTTATATTCTATGTTACCATGTAATCTGTAGAAAGATAGATACCAAAACAAATTAAAGATGTTGAGGAAAGGAAGAGACCTGAATTCATCTTTGTTATCAGCTAAGAGCTTAAAGAGTTCATTAAGTTATAGAGCAGTTGGAATGAATTTTCTAACTAATTATGGACAAAGAGAATTATTTCCACTTTTTCTTTTTTTAAAGATTTTATTTATTTATTTGACAGAGATCACAAGTAGGCAGAGAGGCAGGCAGAGAGAGAGGAGGAAGCAGGCTCCCTGCTGAGCAGAGAGCCCGATGCGGAGCTCGATCCCAGGACCCTGAGATCATGACCCGAGCCGAAGGCAGAGGCTTTAACCCATTGAACTACCCAGGCGCCCCTATTTCCACTTTTAATCTCCTTTGAAACGAATAACATTGGTATAATTCTTGGGAGTAATTCTCAGGAGATAGACCTAGGAAGAAGAGTAAGATTAACAAAATGATATTAAAAAGTGTATGTGTGGATGAGTGGGGAGTAGCACAGTTGTGTTTCATTCTAACAGTGATTCAGGGCTATTTGCATCTGCGCTTGTTGCTACAGAATTTACATGGATTTAGAAGTTGATAAGGAGGAGCAGTCAGTTTTTTTATTAATTATTTTTAATTTTTTAAAAGATTTTATTTATTTGTCAGAGAGAGAGTACGCACAAGCAGGGGGAGTGGCAGGCAGAGGGAGAAGCAGGCTCCCCACTGAGCAAGGAGCCCAGTGTGGGACTGGATCCCAGGATACTGGGATCATGACCTGAGCCGAAGGCAGACACTTAACTGACAGAGCCACCCAGGTGTCCCAAGCAGTTTAAGGGCAGGCTCGATAGTATATTTTACTCAGAACTTATCCTGACTTTTACTTTTATTTGAATTTTAGTCAAATATTCTTTTTTTTTAATTAAAAGATTTTATTTATTTATTTGACAGAGATCACAAGTAGGCAGAGAGGCAGGCAGAGAGAGAGGGGAGAGCAGGCTCCCCGCTGAGCAGAGAGCCCTATGTGGGGCTCGATCCCGGGACCCTGGGATCATCACCTGAGCCGAAGGCAGAGGCTTTAACCCACCCACCCTGAGCCACCCAGGTGCCCCTTAGTCAAATATTCTTATGGAATGTTTTATACCTAAATTAGAATTTTTAATGAAAGAAATCAAGTGAAAGGCACTCTGAAATATTATCAAATAAAAAGATTAAACAAGCAAGAAAAGGAGAACTACTTTTAATGGATCTGGGGTCTAAATACCAGGTAATTGTGTAGTTGTTATCGAACAACCTATCACAACCGCTAACCCAGGAAATGAACAGGTAAGGCCCAGCACACTGCCTCAGCCAGCTGCTCTCTCCCTGGGAATGCCGAGGGACCTGGACAAATCAGAAGCAGAGCTCCTGGCTGGTTGTGCCAACACTGTTGTTGAACAGACTCAGATAAACGTGTGGCAAGAGAAGCCAATAACTCAAGAGAGGAAGGTTTGGAAAAGAGAAGGGGAGAGATTTCTTTTGGGGCCAGGCAGCTGGGGAGGTAGCAGGCACAGACAGGCCTTAATACAGACCTCTCCACAGACAAGGTGGATACCTAGAGTTTTATAAGGCGAGATTGAGGCGGGGGGGTACATGCAAGAGAGCAGGCAGGGCGCCTGTGATTGTGGGCGGAGGTTGGTAGGTGTTCATCCCATGATCAGGGGCAGGGAAGGGACGTGTAGGCTATGGTCTTCTAGGCATTCCATTGATATCAGGACTTTTCTGGTCTGGCGGTTAGAATGTTCTGGTCACTGCAAAATGTCTTGTCAGTGACTCAAGAAAGTGTGATGAGCAATAAGCACAATGGGTTGTAGCTAGAGCATGAGTTAAGTGGTCTTGTCTATTTCTCGTTTTAACTGTTGGGCTTAATAGTTGAGTGAGAGAGCTCTCTGACACAGCCTTGACTTTGATTGAAAAATCAAAGCAACTATGTAATGCATTGGCCCCTTCACGGAACTGATCACAAGATTCCACAGAATTGTTAACCTAGTTAGGATTCTAGACCCTCATGGTGATAATGATAATAATAACAGTAATGATGTTAAGCACTTACTAAGTCAGGCACTCTACTGAAAATACTTTACATATATTACCTCATTTCAGAGGGCAATCCTGTAGGAGTAGATATTTCTTCTTTTTTTTTTTTTCAATTTTTTTAAATTTTTTTTAGTATTTCTTCTTTTTATGGTTGAAGGAGGAGGCTCAGAGATGGAAGTCACTTGACCAAGATTACTCAGGTAGTGAGTGAAAGAACCAAGATTACTCAGGTAGTGACCATGATTACTCAGGTAGTGAGTGAAAGAACTCAGGTAGTGAGTTCAAAACAGGGCTTGCTCTTGATTACAACATTAAACTCCTTTTTAGTTAGGGGTCAGGGTATCCACGCGTGAGGATTGCGGGTGGTATGTGGTTTAGGATTAGTCGGTCATTCTCTGAAGGGTGTGCTCTCTTTTGAAAACAAGCAACCTTTAAAATGATGTTTGGTGAATAGGATGGTTTTTGTGTTATTTTGACTTGGAAACCAAATGCTGGTAGAGCTCATCTCATGTAGCTCTAGGTCATGGGTAATATATTAAGAAACCAGTTAACAGTTCTGATGATGTTTGTTTTTAAAGTCTTAATGATTTCTGTATATCTAAAAAAGAAATATATAAAGATTCCTTATAATGTAGGCATTTAATTTTGGTGGGTTTTAGATACCACGTTTTTATCATTGGCTTAAGGGAAACATTTTGTATATGTCACTTTTTAGAGTCTTACTGTATTAACTTCTGGTATTTCATTCTAATGCTATTTCTCTTTGACTTGATAGAACTTTATTTTCATAATTTTCTTCTAGGTATTAAATAAAACTAAAGAATTTGAAGATGCGGTGAGAAAAGTTTTAAGAGATGTTAATTTAGATAATGATGTAGTTGTATCAGTCTTTGAAACAAACATCAGAGTTCTTGGGTAAGTATGTAAGACACTAAAGCTATAATTTTAATAACAGAAAAGCTAGGGTATGCTGTTTATTTCTTGATGGTAATAAAGCAAGATATTTCTTATGTTTAGAAGATAAAAGTTGGGATATTATGAAACAGAGGCTCTGGGATGACTGCATTATATTAGGCACAGACAGCAGCAGACATTGGAAATAGTTGCAGACTCTCCCCACCCCCTGTTAAAAAAGGATTAGAGGTTGAACATTTGCGTATTAGCTATAGCTCAGGTTTTTCGCTAGTTTCTGTAGTTTGCTAATCTTAGCCAGCATCCCTTCAGGCCAAATGAAATTAAATGTCTAATACTACCACTCAACTCAACGGTTTGAAATGTTTTTAGAACATTTAAAAATATTGAATTACAGGATTTATTAATTCAAGTTTCAGCATTATTAAATTTTTACATTTAATGGTTACTTTTATGTTGTAACACATTTCCTTTTGACAGGTAAAGTGAGTCTCTCAGTTTAGGAAATATTTATGTAGCTTTTTACAGAGTTTGTTAGTCTTTTTCAGTTTAGGAAATATTTATGTAGCTTTTTACAGAGTTTGTTAATCTATTATATTTAATACAGAATTGGGGAGGGTTTTTTAATGCTATACTGTAAGAGTTAAAGATTACATGATGGTATCATTAAGTTAAATTTTAAAGTTGGTAGAATCAAAAGTTGTCAAGTCTTTTGTTTTTAAGGGTCTTCTTTATTTTAAGAAATTTTAAGATATTTGAGAATGCCAAATACTTCACAGCAGATAGAACATTTAAAGCTTTTTTGTATTGTCTGTGTTTTGTCATAAAATGAGTGGTCAGTTAGGGGTAAAAAAGAAAATGTTCTGAGGTCTTTCCTTATGTGTGCTAAATTGTCGATAACAAGATACCCACATCTTTTTAGGTGGTGACTTGTAAGTATCTGTAAGCAGTGGATAATGTTTCATCTCTGTGCTTGTAGGGGTCTTTTGGGTGGACACTCACTGGCAATCATGCTGAAAGAAAAAGGGGAGTACATGCAGTGGTATAATGATGAACTTCTCCAAATGGCCAAGCAATTGGGTTACAAACTTTTACCAGCTTTCAATACTACCAGTGGCCTTCCTTATCCAAGAGTAAGTAATTCTGAAAAATATGGCAGCTTTTATAGTCTTCCTTTGTGGCCTTAAAAAAAAATGAATTTTTGTAATTGGAGCCATTGTTCATCGCATGCTTAAGGCTGCAGAAAAATACTTCATAGCTATATAAAACATTTATATTATTGACATTTCAGTTTTGCATTTGAGTGATATGAGGGCTTAGATTCGTTTAAGGCTTTTATGTGTCACCGTGTAACAGATTAGATGATGCTGCCGAAGAAAGAAACAGATGCCAGACTAGAATTTGGGCACAGAATTATTTGTGCGGAAGATACATTTGAAACAGTGAGAGTGGGTGTTGGCTCTCCAGAAGAGAGGATATGGAGAGAACATAGGACAGAAGGGAATGAGGAGGGGTGCCTGCGTGGCTCAGTGGGTTAAACCCTCGGCCTTCAGCTCAGGTCGTGATCCTAGGGTCCTGGGATCGAGCCCCGCATCGGGCTCTCTGCTCAGCAGGGAGCCTGCTTCCTCCTCTCTCTCACTGCCTGCCTCTCTGCCTACTTGTGATCTCTCTCTCTCTCAAATAAAGAAATAAAATCTTTAAAAAATAAATAAAATTAAATAAAAAAAAAGAAGGGAATGAGGAAGTAGAGCAATGGAAAGGAGGGGGTTCAGAGACTCTGGAGGAACCGCACAGTGGTAGCCTTGGTATGATGAAATTTAGGTACTTAAGAAAACACCCAAGACAAAAGGAGGTGTTTTAGAAAACAGTTGGAGAATTAGATGCAAACAGACCCTTAAAGGATGTAATGTGGGAGAATAAAGGGGAGGGAAGGGTTCAAACTAGGTGAAAAAACAGGAATCATTCATTTTGAGATTTTTTTTTTAAAGATTTTATTTATTTATTTGACAGAGATCACAAGTAGGCAGAGAGGCAGGCAGAGAGAGAGCGGGGAAGCAGGCTCCCCGCCGAGCAGAGAGCCCGATGTGGGGCTCGATCCCGGGACCCTGGGATCATGATCTGAGCTGAAGGCAGAGGCTTTAACCCAGGCGCCCAGTAAGATTAATTTTTTAAGTCTCTAAAGAATAAGCCAGAGGGAAAAGAGTAAGATAGGAGTAAGATAGGTATTTACAATAGTTTAGGAATTATACACAACTTAGTAATGGCTGAGGTGTCTAACTTGGACAAGAGGGAGAGACCAATAGCATTAATAAAGAAATAAGTCAGGGGGGCCTGGGTGGCTCAGTTAGTTAAGCAGCTGCTTTTGGCTAAGGTCATGATCCCGAAATCCTGGAGTCCGGGGATGAAGCCCTGCTCCCTGCTCAGCGGGGAGTCTGCTTCTCCCTCTGCCCCTCACCCTGCTCATGCTCTCTCTCTCTCTTGCTCTCTCTCTCAAATAAATAAATAAAATTTAAAAAAATAATAAAGAAATAAACCAACATATAAAGTTCTTTCCATTTCAATGGCTTTTCCCCCTTTGCTTTAAGTATAACATTTTCTCAGGGGGAAAACAAAACTCCCTCAATTGACTCTGCAGCTGGCTTTCTTGTACTACCAACCCAGAATCTCAAAATGGGGGCGCCTGGTGGCTCATTGGGTTGGGCCTCTGCCTTCAGCTCGGGTGATGATCTCAGAGTCCTGGGATGAAGCCCCGCATCGGGCTGTCTGCTCATCGGGGAGCCTGCTTCCCCCTCTCTCTATTCTGCTGCTCTGCCTACTTGTGATTGTACAGAGTATCTTTTTTTTTTTTTTTAAGATTATATTTATTTATTTGACAGAGATCACAAGTAGGCAGAGAGGCAGGCAGAGAGAGAGGAAAGGAAGCAGGTACTCCCTGCTGAGCAGAGAGCCTGATGCGGGGCTCAGTCCCAGGACCCCGGGATCATGACCTGAGCCGAAGGCAGAGGCTTTAACCCACTGAGCCACCCAGGTGCCCCTGTACAGAGTATCTTTTAACTTTCAGAATTTATTATGGTTTGACAATAGACTTTCTGACGTGCTCTCAGAACTTCACACCCCAATGAAATGAGTGTTCCATTTCAGCCAGAAGAATCTAATAGTGTCCCCCCCCCCAAACCCCTAAGGTCATCTTTTTCTTTGTTTTTTGTTTTTTTCTATTTCCATGCTGTTAGGCCTTTCATCTCTATTACCTGGAATAACTTTTTTCTCCCAATATAAATCAAGTAAGACTCACTTTCACCATCAAGAAACCTTTGACTAGAGAGTATAATGTAGAGCAGTGCTTTTCAAACTGGAGGCATAATACTTTACCCACCAATTTAAGTGGATCGTGACCAACACTTCTTTTGTTTGTTTAGAGAAACAGACTATTAAATCTCTTATCTAAATTTCTCACTTTTGATATTTTGAACAGCTCTTCTGCAAACATCTTTGTACAGGTCTCTTTACTTCTTCCATAGGATAAGTTACTAGGAGAGGAAATAGTAAGTCCCAGAAATAGGGAATGTTTTTTTTTTTTTTAAAGATTTATTTATTTATTTGACAGAGCGAGAGAGATCACGAGTAGGCAGAGAGGCAGGCAGAGAGGGGGGGGAAGGAGGCTCCCCGCTGAGCAGAGAGCCCAATGCGGGGCTCGATCCCAGAACCCTGGGATCATGACCTGAGCTGAAGGCAGAGGCTTTAACCCACTGAGCCACCCAGCCGCCCCTTGAATTTACTTTTAGTAAATACTTTTAGTTTTTGTTATAATTGGAGGTGCCACATTTGGGGGAATCTAACATTTCTTCACTTTTGTCCTAACACGAGAAATAGAAGAGGAATTAAAACAATAGCTACTAAGAGTATTAGAGTAAAATAAAGAAAATGTATTGTTTTCTTATACTCTGAAGTATCAAAATTATAAAAATTGCCTTTTAGAAGAGGACTGCTGATAGAAACTGTCTTCCTTGCCTTCTTCAGACTTATGAGCTTTTACTCATGAAAATGTGTACAGTGTTTCTTAGGTATGCATACATAATTAAGAGTATTGCATTATTGCTTTTAACTCAAGAATTTGCTGGACAGAAATTATATTTTAGTGGTTAATGGTCGTTTGTTACATCTACCTATAAACCCTAGAGGCAGTCCACACTTTGTGATGCCATTTCCTCAAAGTTAATTAAAAGCACTTTGCCAGTTTTTCATTTAAGACCTCATTTTTAAGGTCAAGTAGATGATTATATCCATAAAACATAGGGTTAATGGCAATTCCATTTTGATTTTGTACATACTTTAGGGGTCTTTAGAGTATAGCAAATATATAACCTAGATAAATTTAGTGTAGGTAATTTAAACTTCTACCTCTCAATAAAAAAAATGTTCCTTTCAAGGACTACTTTGTGATTCCCAGGAACATAGGACCAGGAGGGAGAAAGCAGCTTCCAAATTTCCTTCTAAGTAAAAAACCTTTATTATACTTTTAACCCTTTTTGTCTGAAGCCTTTCAAGTAAAGGGCAATAACCTCCTTGTTTCTGACTTGTACATGACTAAACAGATGCTCCTACCAGTGCCCTCTCTCCACTGGTCTTCTGCGATCTAGTCAGGAGGACTGCAGCTTATCTCAACAACCTCTAGAGCAGAACTCAACAAGAGGATTAACATAAGCAAAAAACATAAGCACTCAACCCTTTCTCCTTGTCTCACAAAAACGGTGGTGCCCTCTGGAGGTTTTGCATTTGGAAGTTGTTTAATAATGCGGATCTTCAGCGTAGGAGATGGAAATGATATAATACTATAGATAGTTGTATTAAGAAATAAACCTTTTATATCATTAGTACCGACCATCTTGGGACAGTAATGACTATAATGCATTATACAACCATCTTAAATATTTTTGATGTACAGAACTTCAGTGTGTCAAAGTATTTCCCTTTTTTGTTGTTGTTAAGAGAAGAGATACTAAAAATGGAATATAAATGTTTTCTGTCTTGCCTTTGCTTTCTTATGACCACTTCCCTGGACTTTGCCATTGTTAGCTCTCAGCTACTCCCAATCCAGTGATATTTTATCAAATATCTGTGATATTTCTTCTGAGTTTTAGATCTTAGCATTTGTTGTTAGTTCCATTTGTACGGCGTTCGTATGCCTCAAGTGACATTTTGGAAAGTGAGGTAGACGGCCAGTGCAACAATCCACTCCTGATGTTGCACCTACATTTCACTTTTGTTATTTGTCTATTGGTGGTCAGTGGGTATTATCCCTGACTCCTTGCTTCCTAGAGTGTCAGTTGGATGCTGTTAAGGTAATAGGCATACCCAGCAGTTGATTTCTGCAGATAAGTTGAAATATGAATTTATTTGAACTTCTCCTTACAGAGTCTGAATAATAACTCATCTGGAAATATTTGTATTTGATGTTTTTATTTATTGTTATATGAAATCCTTGGTGTATGCTTGCTCTTTTTTATATTTATTTAGACTGCAGAAGACCATTCGAGTTTTAATCAGTTTCTGGTCAGTTTGGTTCTGGTTAATCTAGGTCTATAATGTAATTTGGCTGTCTTTGAATTATTAAGAAAATACTCCTTCGAAAAATTTTCTTTGTGTTGCTTGGTAGCCTGCCAGCAAGGCAATATACTCTATATTTTAAAACTTTTAAAAGCTGTAAACAAAATTTTAATCTCCTTTTGAATACATACCATAACTTAATCAGTTTTTTTTTTTTTTTTGCTGTGAAGGACTAATATAGTACCAGTTTTTCATAAATTCTCAATTAAATTAATTTCTTTTAGAGCTAGTCTAGTTTCAAACTGTTCAGAGAATAAAATTGTTATAGAACTAGGTATTTTCCCTATGTAATTCTTTTTTTTTTTTTTAAGATTTTATTTATTTATTTGACAGATAGAGATCACAAGTAGGCAGAGAGGCAGGCAGAGAGAGAGAGAAGAGGAAGTAGGCTCCCTGCTGAGCAGAGAGCCCGATGTGGGGCTCGATCCCAGGACGCTGGGATCATGACCCGAGCCGAAGGCAGAGGCTTTAACCCACTGAGCCACCCAGGCGCCCCCTATGTAATTCTTATATGGGTACTGAATTTTGGTCTCATTAAGGAAGGAAATCAATGAAAACTTTCTTACCCCATGAATATTATATGTGTAGAATATTCTTCTCTAGATGTTAAATTGGAAAGTCACAAAGATCATCAAATTTCAGTGTTGAGATATTTTATGATGATTTGATGAAGAATCTTGATTGAAAAGTAATCTCTTATCCAGAAACCATTTTCTGTTCATAGTTGCTAATGATAATCTTCTGGTTTTATTTAGATTAATTTAAAGTTTGGTATCAGAAAACCAGAAGCTCGGACTGGAACTGAGACAGATACCTGTACAGCTTGTGCAGGTACCTTGATCCTTGAGTTTGCGGCGTTAAGTCGATTCACAGGAGCAACAATATTTGAGGTTTGCTTTTCATAGTCTTTGATCTCTTGGGTATTGGGCGTAACTAACTTTATATCTTTTTTTTCATTGTTCAAGTATGAGGATTATCAGTTGGAGGAATGCTATCATTTTAGCGCACTTTTGTTTAGATTCCATTATACGGTTTTTGTCAAAAACCTAGAAGTTGTTGGGAGGTAGATATATATTAATACAACTGCATTTTTCACAAACTATAAATGTTTATGTTTATTCTTAGGAGATTTCTAGCCATATTACATGAATTTGATATCACAAATGTCTTACATGAAAAACTGTTTTGTTATACTTCTAGATGGTCTGTTGCATTTCTGAGAACCTCACTGAAACAGTATAATTTTTGCACTTGTCTTGATAGTCATATCTGTAAGTTTGTTTACCCCCAAGGCTAATGTTATTTTTTATCCAAAAGACTTAATATTCCCCAAGTAATTTGTTATAGACTAGCTATGTCTCACACTTTAATCTTATCTATATGCTTAAGCATGTTATTGTGTGGAGTAGTATCACAAAACACCCTCTTTTTAAAAATATGACTTGGGAAATTTTTAAAAAATTCAACAAATGGCACACATAAAGCAAGCAAAACTAGAGACTGTATATTAGCATTAGAGACATTGGATCTGAGTGTAAGTAAAACAAGTCAAGTGGTCTTTGTGTATCTGTATGTTCAGAGTGTCAAGGACAGATTTATCACGTTTGGTTTGATTTTATTCTGTACTTTGCTGATGTATTTTCCTTTCATTGAAAAGTATAGTTACTTTTGCACAGTCTAATTTGAACTACAAACTCTGAGATACTGATGCATTTATAGGTTAGGAAAGTGAGACTCAAAAGAGTATAAGATGCACAGCTATGGATGAATGAGTAGAATTGAAATTAGAATCCAAGCCTTTCTAAATTCAAAGCCCATACTCTTTCCACTGGTCTATTTTGTACTTATGAATAAATCTATTTGGAAATTATGATCTTTTTAACTTCATGAATATACAGTAATTTATTTTAAGAGAAGCGGCATAATGCAGTTGACAGCATCGATCGAATACAGGGTTGGCAAACAACAGCCTCGGGGCCAGATCTAGCCAATGCCTATTTTTGTGAATAAAGTTTTATTGAAACACATCCATGCTTATTTATTTGTATCTATGACTGCATCTGTGCTAAAGTGACAAGAGTTGGGTAATTGTGACAGTGACTATATGAATTCATAATGCCTGAAATATTATCTGGCAAAATGACTTTTGGTCTAATATATAAAGAGCTCTGAATTCTCATTTTGTTCTGTAATTCAGTTTTAAACTTCGGTTAAATCTTTGATTTCGCTGCGCCTGTTTTCTTAGCTGTAAGATAGGAACAGGGAAATATAATCTTTATGAAACTTTCTGGCTCTGAAATTAATAGCATTTAATTAAAGCCATAATCTGCTTTGCTTTAAAAAATCAGCATAAATAAATTGACTTAAGAGCGAAGACTATTTTATACTCTGTTCTTAAATCTGCAAAGTGGCAAATTGGTTTAATTATTTTTTTTTCTTTTGTAGAAGTGCTTCTCTGTAGAAGTACTTCTCCAATGCTAAGTAGATTCACGTTCCGAAATTAAGTTTAACTTAGAAATTCTGCTATACATGTCTTAGGCTTTTATGTTTTATAACCTCTTTTTATCCAGAGCTAAGAATTTGATCAGAAACTATTTTAATTTAGTGGCCAATGGATAAAAATAAGTGAAAAAGTAGAGAAATGGTGTCATAAGGTTATATTTGGTATTGTCAAATGAATACTAGTGAATTTATTTACTCTTCACTAACAAACTTGTATGCTGTGTAAAAAGTGGGTTCTTGAAATGCCTGTTTGTGTTTCAGAGATGACATACCAACTTTGGAATTCTCTAAATAAGAGTCTGTGAGGAGATTTTCACTTTGTATTTAAGTGATAGAAATTATTTTAAGAAGTGCATTTAATTATGGCCACAACTAATATAATTTAATAATACATGTATATGAATGCGAACTTGTACTACTAATATAGATGAACATGAAGGTCTCAAACTGAGATCACTGCCACTAAATAGTATTTTTAGACTCATTCTTTTTAACTAGGCTTGATTGGCTGAAAAAGAGCCAAGATTTGACTTGTAAGGAAATTTAATGTATATCATAAATGATTATCATAGGAATTTTATGTAATCCTTAAAATATTCTATGAGCCTTTGTCTTTTGTTTCTTTGTTTCCTGTTTGCCAGAGACATGCAGTTCTTCTAGTATCCTTTTCTTTTTTTTAATTATAGGAATACGCAAGAAAAGCTCTTGATTTTCTCTGGGAAAAAAGACAACGAAGTAGTAATTTAGTGGGTGTGACTATAAATATTCATACTGGAGATTGGGTAAGAAAAGGTATGTAAGTTGGGCGCTTTCTTTTTTTTTTTTTCATGTAAGTTGGGCTTTTTAAATCAAGCCTTCACATCCTCTGAATGGGGAAGAAAGGATTTTCATTTGTTAAAATAATCTTTGGGACAGTATAAAGCATAGTTTTTCACCGGATTGCTGGAATTTTAATTTAACCTGATTTTCTTCTTTGGGACCCAAAAATAGCACATTTATTCTAGATGGACTTACTGTTTTATTTCATACCTTAATTGATATAGCATTATAGATATGATATGGATGAAACACTAGAACTAGTTTTCTTGAGAATACCTCAGTTGTCTCACATTAAGTAGAAATCTATATTTAATAATGTTATCACTAGATGTTATTGAAATGAATTGGAATCATGAGACAAATGTTACATGAACAAACAGGATATAGAATTATATAAAGAATATAATTTTATCTTTATAAGACACCCTTATAAAGCATAGGTGAATGGAAATATACTAGAATATTTATTCTTAGTAAGATTATCTTGTTTATTGTCTATTTAGTAGTATGTAAGGTTTTTTTCAGATTTTATGTAGATGGTTCTTGAAACTAATCAGAATTCTGGTTTCAGAATTCTACCATTTCTTTTCTGTTTTTTAATCTGCTTGGAACTCAGGTACAAATTAATTAGTCAGAATTAATTTTAAATTAATCCTAATCCTTGGTTTTTGACACACTCATTGGTCCATGCATGGCCCATTTTACTTAATTCTTTTTTTTTTTTTTTTTAAGATTTTATTTGACAGTCAGATCACAGGTAGGCAGAGAGGCAGGCAGAGAGAGAGGGGGAGAAGCAGGCTCCCCGCTGAGCAGAGAGCTCAGTGCAGGACTCAATCCCAGAACCCTGAGATCATGACCTGTGCTGAAGGCAGAGGCTTAACCCACTGAGCCGCCCAGGCGCCCCTACTTAATCATTTCCGCCCAGGTGCCCCTACTTAATCATTTTTAATAATGTAATAAGGACCCGAAAGTGGACCATTACTTGATGACAAACACTTGTGCATATGATCCTTGACTCCACTTCTGCAGTCCCATACCTCTGCCTTCTCTAACTGAAATAACATTCTTATCTTCTACTGATCATTTGCTTTTAATAAAGTTTTATTGCATCAGTATGTATTCTTAAAAAATATATTTTTTGCTTTGTTTTAAACCTTATAAAATCATATCACATCATGCATTTGAGACTTTTTTCACATAATGCTAAGATTCGTGTATATTGTTGCATGAAGGTGTAGTTTTTTTTTTTTTTGACTGCTGTATAATATTTTTTTGGATGAATGAATGAATCACAATCTGGGCATTTAGATTGTTTCCTGGATTTTACTGTTATGAAAAGTAGTGCCATGAATATTTGTATATTTCTCCAAGAGTTTTTCTTGGTTATGTATGGAAGAGTAGAATTTTTCGATCATAGGACAAGTTAATGTTCAGCTTCAGGAGATAATGTCAAAATTATTTTCAAAACTGTTTTCCAAAGTTGTTTCCTCACTTTATACTTCCACTAGCAAAATATGAGAACATGGATCAACATCCTCTCCATTGAGTATTGTCAGACTCCAAAGATTTTGCCAATGAAATAGGTATACACATGATTTCCCATTGTAGTTTGATTTGTATTTCTTTGATCACTGATGATGTTGAACACTTCTTCATACTTATTGGTCTATAGGTTTCCCTTTTTTTAATATTGATGTTCTTGTATTTTTTCCATTTTCTGTTCAGTTGTACTTCTAAAAAATACTGTTGATACCTATATGATATTGATTTAGGTGATAACTATCCATTAAAATTTATTGACGTTTTCTTTTTGGACTAGAACATGGCCAGGTTTTTGTTTTTGTTTTTTTTCCTTTCCCCAGATAGAGAGAGAGAGAAAGATTGCATGAATGGGGTAGGGGTAGGGGCAAAGGGAGAGGGAAAGGGAGAGTGAGACTCTGGCAGACTTCCATGCTCATTGCGGAACCTAGTGCAGGAGCCGATCTCAGGACGTGACCTGAGCTAAAACCAGAGTTGGATGTGCCTAACCAACTGAGCTACCCAGGTGCCCCAGACATGGCTGGTTTTTATGAACATTTTGCATGTACTTTAAAAAGTGTTTATTTTCTCATTCTTGGGTATAGATTTCTGTATATGTCAGTTTGCTGATTTTCTGTTTGCTTGACCTACCAAGAATTAAGAAAGGTAGATAAAATTTCTGACAGTGGTAGTGGACTTACTAATATCTCCCTGTAGTTTTGTTTTGCTTTGTATATATTTTTGGGTGCATTAGTCTGTTTTATTAGGTGCATTCATTTAAAATACCTCTCTCTTCTTAGTTGAGAGAAATATTTTTGTGTCTTTTGTTTTAAACATACAAATGATTTAAAGTATTTCTTCATTATGTAGTGATCATCTCTAATAATATTCTTTGTCTTACAGTCTATTTAATCTGATAGTAATACAGCTACATCAGCTTTATTTTGCTTAATTGCCTGATAAATTTTCTGTCCTTTTACTTTCAGTCTTTGCAGGTGCTCATGCTCTGAGTGTAACTCTTATGAAATTTACAGATTGTTTTAAAAAGCCAATTTGTCAGTCTTTGTCTTTTAATTGGTGATTTCAGTCCATTTACATTTACTTCTATTTTTACTTCTTTTTTTTATGTATTTCTATTTACTTCTATTTTTACTTTTATTTTTAATATATTTGGACTTATACTGTCTTAATTGTAATTTCAGTGTGTTCCACCTTTCCTGTTTTCTCTTTAATCCTTTTGTTATTAAATGAAACCTATATTTACCTCGTAGTAAGACATGAACTTTAGCATCTTCTCCTACCCCTTGTCACCCCAACCTCCACCCCTCGTTTTGTTAATATTATGTAGTTACTTAGTTCTTATTCACTGTGAATATGTTCTTTTTCCTTTTGGTCTTAGCGCAGCCCTTCTTTCCTTTCTTTAAAGGTAACAAACCAAACTGTCAAGGTATATGGTCACTTGTACCTTGTATATTTATTGCTAACAACATCTGTTAGATTTGTCTCCCTTCTTACTTATTTATCCCTGTTTTCAGTAGCTTTTAATAGTTTCTGAGGCCTTTTATGCCTAACAACTTTATTATGCTTTCATATTTGAGTGTTCATTTGGATATATATAATTTTCTATTTAAGTTCTTTTCCTTCAAGTCTTTGAAAATACAATTCTATTGTCTTGATACATCATGTTAAAAAATGAGAAATATTCTGATTTTTATGCCCTTATGTGTGTGATCTATTCTTCCTCTTTGGAAGACTAGGAATATTAAAAGCAAAGAGAAATTTCTAAAAATGTCTCTAATTTTAGGTGTAGACTTTTCTTTAGCTTTCCTTTTGATATTCTGTGGGTCCTTTCTCCTTAAAATCTTTGTTATTAATTGCTGAAAACTGGTCTTATTTTTTAGATATTCTTTTCATTTTTATTAATCTCTCTTTTTGCACTTCCTGTTATCTAAATCAATTCTGTTTCTCTTCTCCACATATCTTATCTTTATATTTTCTTTTTTTTTTTTTTCTTCTGCCTTCCTTTCTTCTGGAAGATTGCCACATGTGATCTTCCAATTTGCTGATCTCTGCCTCAGCCTCATCCTTTCTGCTATATGTCCCATCTGCTTTATTGTTTTAACTGTTTCATTTTTTATTCTGTATATTTCTGCCTGGTTAAAACATTTTTCTTGTGTGGCACCTGGTGGCTCAGTTGATAGAGCATGAGTTCAATCCCCATGTAAGATGGAGAGCTTACTTGAAATTTTTTTTCTTATTATTTTATATTGTTAGTATCTTCCCTATCTTTAGTATGTCTACTAGGCTAATTTTAAAATTAAATAATTTGAAGTAAGTGTGCCTGTTTTGTTATTTCTTCTTCTGATAAAGTCTCATTCTAGCACCTTCTTTTTATTTTTAGAAAGTCATGCTGCTTAAATGTTTTTGGCATATAAGTTTATGTTCCTTTTTCACCTATTCTGTGAGAAGGTCAGATTCCAATCCCTGTCATCCCCGGTGATCTTAGGGATGAATTCTAAGAATTTTTTTTTAAAAATATCAATGCTTGGACCCCGGGAGCGTCTGATTTAATTGATGCTGCATGGTCCCTGGGTATAGGGATTTCTAAGATTGTAATTGTAGTTGTAATTTGAATTGTAAACTCACCAACCTCAGGAATTACGGGGAAGGGTAGGGGAAAGAATGTCTAAAATTAGTTTCCACCTCTTTTGTTCAATTCCTTGTGCAGGGTTTCAGTGCTGTCCTGATTTTACTCCTGAGGAGACCTGGAGCACAGACCTGAGTTGTAGCAAGTGTAGGAGGAGGTGTGTCTTAAGATAGTGGTTTGGGAGAAGCAAGAGCAAAGCTCTAGCAGTTTCCCTCCTATTTGATTCTTTCTTATTCATGTCTGGCTGCCTTCTGCTCTAGGCCAAAACCACCCTCTCCCCTACCTGCCCTGCCCATGCTGCCAGGCTTCTTATGGTTTCCTTTGTCCTCAGTGATGATCTTGGAGGAAGTTGCAGCAATTAAAATTGGACCCTCTAAACAGCAGCAGTCTTGATTTCATATCTACTCTAACTTTAAAGATTGATGTCTTACTGAGTAAGCATCTAAATGTTTTTAAAAATGTATAATGGTTCTCTCTAATGTTTCCTTTTTGGAGTTTCTCACTGAGAAAATGAGCTTTGAAAAACTTCTTAGAACTGTTATCTCCTGCTTTTAAATAAGACTTATGTAACGAGTTTCGCAAAGTAAGATTCTTTTTTTGTAAATATACAAACATCAGCAAGGAACCATTGTTATTCATATAGTAGGGTTAATATTTCTATAAATGTTGAACTTTTACTTTAAACAGTTTCATGTTTAGACTGACGTTTCATCCTTTTTTTTTTTTTTAATTTATTTATTTAATAGAGATCACAAGTAGGCAGAGAGGCAGGCGGAGAGAGAGGGGTAAGCAGGCTCCCCGCTGAGCAGAGAGCTTGACGCAGGGCTCGATCCCAGGACCCTGGGATCACGACCTGAGCCGAAGGCAGAGGCTTTAACCCACTGAGCAACCCAAGCGCCGCTGATGTTTCATTCTTAATGTACTCCTGCCCTCATTTATACTCTGTCAAGAGGTTTTAAGACTTGTTTAATAAAGAACCATGTTTATATGTATTTTTTTCATAGATAGTGGAGTTGGAGCAGGGATTGATTCATATTATGAATATCTATTGAAAGCCTATGTCTTGCTTGGAGATGACAGTTTTCTGGAAAGATTTAATACAGTAAGTTGATCTAATTTTATAGTAACTTTAGAGCCAATTTTATTTGAGTGCCAGATTTTGATAGAAACTGAACTGAGTGACATTTGGAGAAATAATCTTTTTTAAATGTGTATTGGTTTTTTTTGTCAGTATTCCCTGATGATGTTGGACAAGGGCAGGATAAAGCTACATATATTCCAAAAATTAGTTTACAAAGTAATTTTATTTTCATCTCTTTTCAGAAGTTTTTGAGTTCTGCCAGTAAGTCATAAAATAAGTAGATTTGAGTTTACCTAATCTTTTATACAAGGAAGTGAATTTATTGGAATAAATTACTAGTTATCTTTCTCCTTTGGACTCCAGTTCTTGTTGAAATCTTGGAAATTTGGCCTAGTCCTTGATCACACCAAGCATGCAGGGCTTTGGAGATTTAGGGAAACTAGTGAGTATTCATTTCAAAAGCAGGTCAATAACTCTTTTTAAGTCTGGGTCAGAACCACAGGCATATTTTTAGGGGAGAAGGGGAAGGATTACTGAACCTGATCGGATTGCCTTTGTAACTGAAGCAAATTGAAATCAGTACAGTAAACTCATCAGCTATATATCACTGTATTCTTTTCAACATCATTTACAATTTCTTTGTGCACCCATCAGTTCACCCACATTACTGTGAGACAGTATGGTATAGTGGCTAAAGTAGGGGAGTTTGTCCCGCTTGGGTTTAAATCCTGGTGTACCACTGTTTTTGTGACTTTGGGCAAGTAACTTTACACTATTTAATTCTGTTCCTTATCCACAAAATGGGAATATTAGTATTATCATAGAGTTATTGGAAGCATTAAATAAGCTAGTGCATGTGAAGTGTTAGAACAATGCCTTAGCATCTAGCAGATACTCAATAATACTTATTAAATAATAGATGAGTTAGGAAAAACCAGTAAGAGACCTAATAAGTTGCCAGTTGAATACTTAAAAAGAAAATGATCACATATTATTAGATTATAACAAGATTTTTTTGAGGTGAACCAGGACAGGTTTTTTTTTAATTGGCTCATGGATTGACTAACAGCTCAACTTGTTTTTGTCAAATCTGAGAAGTACCTAGAAGGTAAAAGAAGGGGAAAAGAGTTTTTAAGAATATAAAAGATGTAGCAGACTGTTAAGAGTGGTAACAGTAATTAGATGCACTAATTTAAATAGTGTTGAGCTCCACCAGAGTATTACATTAGCTGAGAAGGGATCAAACTTCCTATACACAGGAGAAAAATGCAACTAATTCTGTAATACAGAAGCCTATAACTATATTTCAAGAGGACATAAGAGCATCCTTTGGCCATTCCCACAAGACAACAATAGGATCTCCCCTCAGAAGATTCTATATTAACTATAGTCTTTAATATTCTGCATCAGAATTAACACAGGGGAGTATATATACTATATTTTAGAAAGATTTCCATATAGAATAATTTAAAATTAACATAGTTAATAAGTAAATGTATTTATATATAAATTCAGGTTAACTTTCTTCACAGTGAGATTTAATTACTGTTTTTAGAATAATACATCTTTTTTCATCTACTTTCATGAACACATATTGTGATCTTCTAGCACTACGATGCCATAATGAGGTACATTAGCCAGCCACCTCTTCTGCTTGATGTACACATCCACAAGCCAATGCTGAATGCTCGAACTTGGATGGATGCTTTGCTCGCCTTTTTTCCAGGTTTGCAGGTAAAAAACCAAATAAAAAAAAAACAAAAATCAAAAAACCCACACCAAAAAAACCTGTGCTTTTTAAGTATTAACATAGAATAATTAAGTGCATATGTGATCTCTAAAATTGAGTTACCAAAATGGAGTCACATTTTAAAATTAATATACATTTTTCTGTTTATATAATGACTCTAGATAAAGTCAACTCATATTTTATTAGGTAATTTTGTTGTTATTATTGACTTCTAGGTCTTAAAGGGGGATATTAGACCTGCTATTGAAACTCATGAAATGTTATATCAGGTGATAAAAAAACATAATTTCCTACCAGAGGTAAGCACATCATCTTTGGAATTCTAATTTACATATATTATAAATTGCTAAGTTAAAGATAGCAAATGTTATCTTCAGGATTGGTTTATTCTTTCCTATTTGTTTTTTTCCTGGTTAAATAATTTAATTAAGTAGTTTTTGGTTTATACAGTACTATATATGTTTTTCCTTTTTCTCATGTATTAAGAGAAGTCTAATTTATGGTAATGCTGACCTCTATGTAAAAAGAAAACAACCCAAATTAGTATTTCTCAACCTTTCCTAATCTATGCCATTACATACATTTTTCTCATTCTAGCTTTTACATATACCCACCAACTAGAGAGGGTTTTTTTTTTTTGAGATTTTATTTATTTATTGGACAGACAGAGATCACAAGTAGGCAGAGAGGCAGGCAGAGAGAGAGAGAGGAGGAAGCAGGCTCCCTGCCGAGCAGAGAGCCCGATGTGGGGCTCGATCCCAGGACCCTGGGATCATGACCCGAGCCAAAGGCAGAGGCTTTAACCCACTGAGCCCCCAAGCGCCCCTAGAGAGACTTTTTTACTCTTTATTTTCTAAAGACTATTTGATGAAAATGATATGCATTGAACATATACTCTTGCTGATCACATAGACTGCCTAGTTTATATATATTAGTAATAAATATTCTTGCTAGCTTGATAGGGCAAAATCTTAACAGCACACATTTTGGCTTTCCAGAAATGTACCATTAAAAATTCCCAAATTCATGTATGTGTTCTATCCCTGCTTATTCATTACACTCTGCGAGATATCTAAGCATTTCACCAATTTAGATTGCTTCTTTTTTTTTTTTTAAAGATTTTATTTATTTATTTGACAGACAGAGATCACAAGTAGGCAGAGAGGCAGGCAGAGAGGGCGGTGGGGGACCGGGGAAGCAGGCACCCCGCTGAGCAGAGAGCCCGATGCAGGGCTTGATCCCAGGACTGTTGGATCATGACCTGAGCCAGAAGCAGGGGCTTTAACCCACTGAGCCACCCAGGTGCCCCTAGATTGCTTCCTTAAGTGTTTGTTTGAGAAAGTATAGTTTTATTAGACTTCAGGTAAGTAGGACTGTGCATTGTAGAAAATTCATATTCACTGAGAATAAACCAAGGTTCAACTAAATACATCTTTTTTTTTTTTTTTTTTTTTAAGATTTTATTTATTTATTTGACAGAGAGAGATCACAAGTAGGCAGAGAGGCAGGCAGAGAGAGAGGGGGAAGCAGGCTCCCCAATGAGCAGAGAGCCCGATGCGGGGCTTGATCCCAGGACCCTGAGATCATGACCTGAGCCGAAGGCAGAGGCTTTAACCCACTGAGCCACCCAGGCGCCCCTCAACTAAATACATCTTATCACAGATGAAGTTTTATTTGGTTCCCATAAAGGTTTTGGTTTTATTTTAATCTTTTTTTTTTAAACCAGTTGGCTCTGTTAGTGAATAATTTCAAGTGAGACTAGTTTTATTTTTAAATAATGCCTTGTCTCACTCTGCAGAGGATTTGAGGTTGTTACAAAAGAAAGAATATACTAAAATGCTAATATAGAAATAGAACAAGGGACTTAATAATTAAGAGGATGGAGATAAGGAAAAAGAAGAAAACACAAAGACCCATTTAGTAGCATTACTGAGTTTCATAGTTTTCTCTAAGCTTCCTAATAGCCAAAATGATCATTTACAAAAATAATTACTCTAATTGCTAAAAATAGCACTTTAGCAAAAATGAATTATGATTTTAAGCAATAAATATTTTCATTTTATTGATGAAAATTGTTACCAGTATTTTAATTTTTTACTTTCTTATGGTCTAACTTATGTACTGTATACTCTAGAACCAGTTGTTTATTGTTTAATCACATTTCTATACCTATTTACATGTTGTTTTGTCTAGGCATTTACCACAGATTTCAGGGTACATTGGGCTCAACATCCTTTAAGACCAGAATTTGCAGAAAGTACCTACTTCTTATATAAAGTAAGCTATTTTACCTATTTTACCTCTCTTTGCTGTTTAGTCCCCATTCTCTGTTGGATATCTCACTACCTTATAATAGTTAATGGGTTTTCAAAGTCCTTGTTTAATGTTATCATGATTGGATATGTTTTGGTTTTCATTCATCTAGACCATGATTATTGAAAGATAGAAGAATTGACACCTAAGTTTTGTGTCTTTTCAAAATATTTACATAAATATTTCTAAAAAGAGAAATGTTATATTCTAGAGCTGCTTTCTAAAGCATGTCTCTTACCTTTCTGGGCTTTGAAAATTTTATCAAAGGGCTGAGAAACGTAGTTGGACAGCTTTCCAGTTGTTTGTTTAAGATATTCCATAAAGCAGATCCCTGGCTTATTTTCAGAGCTAAGTTCTGTGTAACATGTACTCCAGTGCCTGATACAATGCCTAAGCACCTAGTAGGTACTCAATAAATCCCTGATAAATGAGTGGGTATATGGTAATATATAAGCTGTATATATGTATACATATATTCTCCTTTTTAATAGGCTACAGGAGATCCTTACTACCTTGAAGTAGGGAAAACACTTATTGAAAATTTAAATAAATATGCTAGAGTGCCTTGCGGATTTGCTGCCATGAAGGATGTTCGTACTGGAAGTCATGAGGACAGGTAAAACGATTCCTAACATCCCCTTTCCTCAGAGTAACTCTGAAACAACACAAAATACAACTCTTAGAATTCAGATATGCTTAATGCTTTTACAAAAGGTTCTTGAAGATGCAAAAGGTAGTTCATTGTGTTTATATTTTAAACTCTTGAATGGGCTTATTTAAAATTGTTTGAACAGTTTGTATTATTATCATAGTGCCTGGCATATAGTAGGTGCTTAAATGATTTTTAAGTAGATGAATAAATAAATGTTAAATATCAGAACCTTGGTATTAGGAGTATTAGGAATGCGGGGAGGGGGTCCTGTGTGAATAGTTTTTATATTATGTACAATGTTAGAAATTATCAAGATGATGACGGATGATCTGGATTATGATTTGTGCTGAGTCAAGAATTCCTCAAAGCAGGGGCGCCTGGGTGGCTCAGTGGGTTAAAGCCTCTGCCTTCGGCTCGGGTCATGGTCTCAGGGTCCTGGGATCGAGCCCCACATCGGGCTCTCTGCTCAGCGGGGAGCCTGCTTCCTCCTCTCTCTCTCTGCCCGCCCCTCTGACTACTTGTGATCTGTCTGTCAAATAAATAAAAAAAAAAAAAAAAAAAAAAATTCCTCAAAGCATATCTTGGTTAATGTGTGTATTCTTTCTTATTCTATTGCCGATTTGAAGGGCTGGGGAAGACCATTGTCAATTTCTCTTTCATCGCGTATTGGATAGATGTGGATGGCATGAAATACTCAAGCTGTAAAAAGCATACTTTGGTTACTGTGATATTCACTAACATTACAGTTATTCCAGGATTACTTATCTGGTTATTTTAACTATCCAGAACCTAGCAGCACATCTCTAATGAACACTAACGTTTGTTGATTTGGTTACCAAATGTTCATTCCATAAGTGTTTATGAAGTGTTTTATGTGCCAGAGTTATACTAGTTTTTGAGGATTTAAGATAGAAGACATGTCTTTTCCATCTTTGAATCATTGAGAATAGGCAGATAAAGAGATGTTACTACATTGTATATGTGCCATGAAACGTATTAAAGATTGGGATATGACAGTCCCTGGAAGGTTTCTGGAGGCTTCTGTATCATCCTTCAGGATAAGGATGAGAAAACAGTAGTAAAAGGAATTTCAGGCAGAGGGCTAGAGGCAGGTGAGACACAGCCCTCATCATCTACTCAGAGCTGTCCTTAGTCCTTCACTGGAGAGTATTTAGATAATAGTTAATGAGGCTTGAGACCTACTTCCCTGATTGTAGCTGATGAGAGACTGATAGGTTTTTGGAAGTAGGCATGTAGATACCAACAAGAAATGAAAGCAGATAGGCTGTGTATTTATTTTTAATATTTATTTACTGCTATCTACATTTTGGACACTCTTCTGATTAAGCTCCTGCTTTGTTTAATTCCTTTGATCTTGACAACAGCCCTCTGAAGTGTAATTTCTGTTATAATCTTCATTGTATAGGTGAAGAAGCCAAGGCACAGAAAGGTTGGGGAGTTTACCGAAGGTTGCACAATTAGTAATTAGAATTCTTATCAAGGCAGATTGGCTCTTGAATGCAATGCTATTCTGGCAACTCATGCAAGGAACAAAATAATTAAGCACCTGCTGTATGCCAGGCACTGCACTTACATGTGGAGATGGGAAGAGAAATTAGAACCCATTCCTGCCCTCCCTTGACTTGTAGTTAGTGAAGATAGGTATGTAAAGAAATAATTACAAACCATGTGATTTGTGCTATAGTAGAAAAAAGAGTAACAGGTTGAGGAATTACAGAGCAAGGCATGATTTACTCTGTGTAGAGAGTTCCAGTTTTGTAAATTTAGCAATCTTCTATTTTTCCCTATAAATATTCCTTATATGACATTGTTTCTAGACCGTTCACCGCTGCCTTTGCCCCAGTCTGATTATATTCCAGTATATAGAGTTATCTCTTAAAATATCATGTCCAGAATTAGCCATACTCAGGATGTGCCTGGCAAAACATCACTGTTCAAGAACAGTTGTGAGGTTGCTAATTTTCCGAGCAGCTGATGGGCTCGCGTCCTCCATCCAGCTGAGGATCAGTGTTCCTCGTGGCAGCATTGTATCTCTCCTGCATTTGGCCCAGCAAAAGGTCGAGAACTACTAATTTTCATCGTTCTGTGTTACTAGATAAATTTTAGATTTTTAGCAGCTTTATTATATTCAGCTCACAGTGAGCTTGTGGCCAGTTCACTTCAGTTATCTAACTGTGGCCTGACAAATGGGTATTCTCCAACCTGCCTTTAAGCAAGTGATTTTTTTTTTTTTTTTGGTGTAAACTTAGAACTTTATCCTTAGCTTAGCAAAATTTAATTCGTTAGGTTGTGTGTGTGTGTGTTTCTAGACCTAAAAGAGAGTTTGAATCTCATCTCAGTCATCTAACATACTACCTAAATTACCTGTTTTCAGTGATCTGCAGTTTAGATAGGCATACTTAAAAAGTTTCCATCTAAGTTGTTGGGGAAGAATTCTGGTTTGGACCATGACTGGTATACCTTGTGGTGTGACATTTGAGAGCTTTCAGGTTGCAAGCTTTTTGCATCTGGTTGCTTATTCCCTTACAGATCTATCAGTGCTGTCCCCTGGCTCACCAGCATACACACATACAATTTTCAAAATGCAAATATCTGTATGTTCCTTAATGATCACTGAAAGAATGTAAATGGCAAAAAGAATATAAAAAATCTTCCCTAAGACACTTCCCTGCTTGCCCACCCTAAGATAATCACTGTTGGCAATTTGATAAACAGTCTTCCAGACAGTTTTATTGCATATATGTTTGCATTCGTGTATATATTTATGGTTTTATAATACAAATCAGATTATATGATATGATACCCAGTTTGCTAGCCTTACCCAATTTGTACTGTAGTGATTTTACCATTTCTCTATTCTAAGTGTTTGCTAACCATCTCTTTCATAGTAAGTTCTAGAATTCGCCCAAAAATCAACACCCTGCTCATCAGTCTACGGTTCTCAAGGTAGCATTTGCTCATGATAATAACTGTCCCCCAGAAAAAGTTAAATTATCATAAGTATATTGCAGATTGACAGGCAGTGTTTTATCTGTTCTGAAAAGATTAACATATAAAATGTTCAAAAAAATTTTGAAAGATTACAGTTGAGTTGTTGTTCTAAAACAAGCATCATTATGTATAGGAAGAATAATGATAGCTCTGTTTTTGAGCTCCTACATATGCCGGGTGCTGTGCTAAATAATAAATGTGTAGTATCTCATTTAGTCTTTACCCCAGTGTTAGACATAGACATGCATTATTATGTCTTTTCCTGAAAAATAAACTGAAGCTCATAGTCCTTCTGTAATATCCTCACGATTCTACAGCTAGTCAGTGGAAAGTCTTCTATTTCCAAAGCCCATTTCTTTACCTCTGTGTTCCATTGCCTCTCTAGTTCATTCTTTAGTAATACTGTTAAAACTTGCTTTTGATTTAGTAAATGTTTATTGAGTGCCTACTGTGTGCCAGGACTTGTGCTTGGCTGGAGGTGTGAAACTATGCTGTCTGTCCAATAAATTACAAGTTATTACTGCCAAAACCTAGGATGCTTTGGGAGGTAGTAAATGTGATAAATTCCAAGTTACTATAACTCTATCTAACAGCTATGCTCTTTTTCTGACACTTTTAATTTTATTAAAGCTTTTTTAAAAATGTTAATTAAAACATTATAACATTAGTTTATAAACTTGCATATATTTTTATCCCCTTTGTTTCTTCTTTATTCCCTTTTTGACAAGTATTTAAATATTTACAAAGTTATAATCATAGACCCTGTAATTTTGTGTTGTATTTTTTTCATGTAATTTTTTAAGTGATTTCCTTTACCTTTAAAGCCTTCTTGCTTATCACTTAAGTGGCTACATAATGAACTCCATCAAAATTGTTTTACTTTATCCAGCTTAATATTAATTGAATTCTTGTATGGCTCTCAGTGGTAAAGTTTATCTGCATTACCTCCCTGCTGTTGGTTCTCTGTAGAAGAAATGGAAAACTCTCCTTCATTGAAAGGCCAATGGGAAAAATCTTGTCTGTACTATTGACAAGATTTAGTGTACCTGTGTGGTAGGCAGTCCCTCTGATGTTTTTCATTCCCTTGGAATATGCTTGGAGTCAAGACTGTTCCATTGGGGAATAGATAGATACTATAGTACTTTGGACATCGGAATTGGTATAGACTTGTTTATTGACCTTGACACTGTCTGTTTCAGATAGTTGGCATTGGATATTTTTATGTTCTTAGATTTATTTGTGACTTTTTATCTCAGGATGGATTCTTTCTTCTTGGCTGAGATGTTTAAGTATCTTTACCTGTTATTTGCTGATAAAGAAGACATTATTTTTGATATAGAAGATTACATCTTTACAACAGAAGCTCATCTGTTACCTCTTTGGCTCTCTACTACAAATCAAAGTATCTCTAAGAAGAATACAGTAGGTTCTGTTTTTTAATTAAATGTCTTATTCTCTTTTATGTGTTTATTTTTCCAGGTGAAAAGGAATTCATGAATAGAATTCAATAAATATATGTATGGCAGGAGGAAAAGTACACTTGACATTTTGTTTTGTTTTCTTATAGTTTTATCTTATATACACTTATTGTATTCTTGTTTTGTTTCATTATATTGTTTATCCTATGCACGCTTAGATTTCACTTAATGTTTCATATGAACAATCTATAATGTTTAGTAAAATAATGATTTTTATTTATGTAACATTCTTTTATATTGTAGACTTCAGAATATACAGAACTGGATGACAGTAATTTTGACTGGACTTGTCCAAACACTCAGATTCTCTTTCCTAATGATCCACTGTATGCTCAGAGTATTCGTGAACCCTTGAAAAATGTGGTGGATAAGAGCTGTCCTAGAGGCATCATCAGAGTGTAAGCTGTTTTATTTTGTATTTGTTAATAACAAAGTTAATTGTTAATAAATGACAGAGAGTGTAAGGAACATGTAACAGCCAAGAAGATGTTCACTTAGACCAAAAACATATTGAAGAATGTAGTTATCACTAATTAAAAATTATTCATTGGTTAAGTTAGATGGCAAAGTTTATTCTGAAGTAATGTCTTTTTTATTATGGAAATTTTATTATGGTGATTATTTTGTTTAATGAACTGTTAATAGTCAGTGGGTGGCATATAATAGTTAACTTCTGTAGTTCATTTTTACACAAAATAGTTTCTTCAAATACTTCCACATATCTTGTTTATGTAGAAAGTATTTTTCCTTTTTTTTTTTTTTGAAAGTATTTTTCCTTTAATCTATAGTTTCTACGTAGTGAAAATATAGTTTCTTGTTTCATTTGATTTTGGTTTTTGATGAAGTACTGATTCTTCATTTTTAAATAAAATTTTTTGGCTTAATTCATTTTTTTCCTAAATAGTTACATTAGAAAGGCCATCAATAAGAAATTTAAAAAAAATTTTTTTTAAGTGAGTGTTATTATGCACAGATAGAAATACTGTTTTGCTTTTAAAATATTGGGAGAAAACCCTGTTTTTCAAGGAAGAAATCAATAACAAATCCCCAAGCCAACCTTGTCTGTGCTGTCAGATAGTTATAAGGCTGTCGACTAATACAGACTTGTAGATAATATACATGCTTTGGTAACTGTAAAATATATTTGACTATGCCACTTAATAAACTAAGTTATATATGGGGAAATAGCTGTTTCCAGTTTTTCCAGTTCCACTAGTTCTAAAACTAGCAATTTTGCGAGTATCTAAAATTATTTTTATTTGTCTTAGGTTTTTCCCCAGTTCTGATTTGTAGTTTTTTAAGCCTTGCCTATAATTACTTTTAGCAGAGAGGAGAGTTTCAGGAGTGGAGCTAAACCCCCTCTGAGAGCCAGAGATTTCATGGCCACTAACCCTGAACATTTAGAAATCTTGAAGAAGATGGGGGTGAGTTTGATTCACCTCAAAGATGGGAGAGTCCAGTTGGTTCAACATGCAATCCAAGTAAGCCATTGCTGTACTAATTAGATACCATCTCTGCCCTTTTTGGTCTCATCAACTTTCATAAGATAATGACATTTGGCTTTCTAAAAACTCTTAATATATGATTTAAAGTTAGAGAGTCAGACTTTTAGGACATGGAAGTATCTTGGAAAGCCATGTAATTCAGCCCCTTCCTAGTGTAAATCAAATGAACAATGAATCTTGGAACACTGAAAAAATAAAATTAAATTTAAAAAAATTAAACATAAAAAAAATCATGAATAGGTTGGGTAATTTGCTTAAATCAGTAGAGTCAAATGTAGGGCTCAAGTTCAGAGTTTTCTGTTTCTCAGCACCTTGTCTTTCCACCCTTTAGAGCAAATCTTAAAAGCTAGTAATTCATTTCAATACCTCTGTAGTTTACAGTATTTTAGTTTCCAAAAATCTTCTGAATCTAAGTATTTTATTCGTTGTAAAAATCAAAATTTGCAAGTATTTGTCTATGCCTAGGAAAAATAACCTGCCTTTTTGAGAAAATTCTATTGTTTTTTGCTTTAAAAGCTTTCATAATATGAGACCTTTTAATTTTTCAGTTTATTCACCTTATTAGTATATTGATTCTGAGAAAAAACACAGTTTGCTAAAGAATTTCAACATGGTATCCCTTAATCTCAAATCCAGCCTTCCCACAACCTTAGTTTTCCCTCTGATTTCTTTTCTCATCTCTGTTGTCATATCAATCCTTTCTTAAAGAGTCTTCTGCCTCCTCCCTTATGTTTCACTTACTGTCACTTCTCAGTAGAGAGAGCAGCATCTCTAGTGACATTATGTTCACTTACGCCACCAATGGCATAACTACCACCCAGTGACCTCTTAATCCTTATTTGATTAATTTTTTTGTAACTGTTGGCTGACCCCTTTTTAAAATATACCCCTTTCTTGGCTTTCAGGGCATTCCAGCAACATATATCTTTTCTACTTTTCTGTTCATTGCTTTGTGCGTTCCTTTGGAACTTCCCTTTTTTGCCACAGCCACTCAATGTAGGCACTACCAGAGTGTCTGGATCGTACCCCTTTCTCTCTGTATTCTTCTTCAGCAGTCACATCTGTTTCTACAAGCTCAGCTGTTGTCTTTGTACATGTGATTTCTTAGATGTACGTAGGTAACCCTGATTCTTACCTATACTCTTAAATTCAGCTTTAATCTGCCGGTCATATGTATGACATGTGTCTGCATCTCAGTCTCTGTCTAAACCTGGATTATCTCTTTGTGCCCCCACCTCAGTCCATTTCTCTTCCTTTTTGGTTGCCATCTCAATAGCCTCTAACATCATTCTCTTAAGTCACCAAAACTGGATATATCTAGATAGGCTTGAACTTGTCTCTGTCTCCAAACTCCTCTCTGTTCTCTTATCCTCTAACTCTGCCAAGTGCAATTAACTTTTCCTGTGAAGTATCAGGAATCCACTTTTTTTTCCCACTATAGTAGGCATTCTTCAGCTTTTCCTCTGTTAAGACTCAATTCAAATATCATTCTCTAAATATTTCCCAGATCCACACTGGCAGAATCAAACATTCCCTTGTCTGTGCTGCTAGTCTAATTTCCCACATGAGAATTTTATCATAGGTAAATTTATATGTCTGTATCCTCTAGATACAAACTTCTTAAAGTGAAAGACTCTGTCCCCAGTTCCTAGTCCATTGCTGGGATCTTAATAGAAGCCTGATACATATATTTTGAATTTAGTGTGATTACTGGCTCATAATTCCAAAGAAGGGAAGTATGGATCAGTATGAGGTTTATTTCTTATAAGGGGAAGCAGTGGAAAAATCAAGCAAAGTAAACATTTCAGCATTTGGTCGAAGTCCAGTTCTCAATTTGTATCAGAAGTGGTTTGTAGAACAGTGAAGGAGATGTTGAAAAAATTACAAATGTACTTTCAGAAAATATTTCCAGAAGTAGTATTTTTAGGACAAATCAGGCCATAAGTATTTGATAGGGACTGAAACTGAAAGGGGAAATTTTAGAGTAGGTTATATAGTGCATTAGTATTTAAGACATCAAAAAGTTGAAAGTTTTCATTTCAAAAAGATAAAATTAATCTGTTTTTTCCCTAGGCTGCTAGTTCAATTGATGCTGAAGATGGGTTGAGGTTCATGCAGGAGATGATTGAATTGTCAAGTCAGCAACAGAAAGAACAGCAGCTACCTCCACGGGCTGTACAAATTGTTTCCCACCCATTTTTTGGCAGGGTAGTGTTAACTGCTGGACCAGCCCAGTTTGGGCTAGATCTGTCTAAACATAAAGAGGTGTGTACACTTACAATATGCTTGTTGAAATTGAATGTATTGTGTAAGTATTGTCTCATTGCTTAGTATAATTTAGTAGTTTCACTTTGTTAAACCTAAATATTTAATCTACTAAAACCCAAATATTCATTCTCCCAGATTAAAGCAGATTAAAGTTAAAAGCGTATCTTGAAAATTTTGAGTCATAGTTTATGTATACAACATGCTTAAAAAATTTTACTTAAAATGTTGTTCACATATTGTCCAGTTCTTGGCCTGTTCTGTAATTTGGTATCTTTAATTTATCTAAAAATGGTTTTTTGGACTTTTTAGCAACTACTAGAACCTTTCATTGAACAGAAACCTAACTTAGAGCTTTAAGGTAGAACACAACTAAAAGCAGAGATGCTCTAGCTCAGGTGGCCATAGAGAGCATGACACAGTGGTCCCACCAAGCCAACTTGGAAGGCCACCAAGCTAGCCCAGCCTCTTAGTTTTAACGGAGGAAACAAAGACCTACATTGTTAAACAGTCCACACATTCATGTAACTGGTTGCTGAGTTGGGACCAGACCCAAGTTGCCTGATAATCTAAAGCCAATGCTCTTTGAACTCCATTCCCCCTAATGGAGACCTTTTTTGTGTGTGTATTTTAAAGCTCTAAATGTTTATAGATTGACTCATCCAGTCAGCAGCTCTTGTTTGAGTCCAGTACTACTGTATTCTAGGCCCTGTTTTAGATGTTAGCTGTGTATGATGTTTATGAAGCTCGTGCAGATCATGCCCTTGTGGAGTTTGCATTCTAGGAGAGAGAGGGATATTATAGTATCTTTATGTTGGTATCTTTAAAATCAGTTCTCTGATGGATTAATCATTCTAGGAAGAGAACTGCTTACAGATTCATGTAGATTAAATCAGTTTTTCCCCTCTTTCAAAAAATTTTTCTGCCTATAAGTGATGGTTTAAAAGTGGTTCCCAGCTATTTTAAGTGTGATTGTGGGTATGAGGTGAATCTGCCTATGAATTCCAACTTTACCACTTACTAACATGGTGTCTTTGAGCAAATTATGTAACCCAAGTCTTAGTTTCCCCATATGTAAAATGGAGATATTCTCTGTTTTTTCCTTAGAGTCGTTATAAAGATCAGCTTTAGTAATTTATATTTTATAAACTGTATTTATGCTTCATATATAAATATATATATGCTTTAAAAAGTATGTTTTATAACTGCAGAGCGCAGTAAAATGTTGGTTGGGTACTATGATTTGCAAAAGTGTTCAAAACAAAAACTTTTTGCTAAGTTTATACTGGATATGTTATCATTAGAAATGAAGTAAAGCTCTAGATGGTGAATTGTATTGACTAGAGAGTGATTTGAGAAGACAAAGGGATATTTAACTTCCTTATATTTCTGACAGACAAGAGGATTTGTTGCAAGCAGTAAACCATACAATGGTTGTTCAGAGCTTACTAACCCTGAGGCAGTGATGGGAAAAATCGCTTTGATACAAAGAGGACAGTGCATGTTTGCAGAAAAGGCTCGCAACATTCAGAATGCTGGTGCCATTGGTGGCATTGTTATTGGTGAGTATTCCTCTGTGCCATTGGGTTGACTGGGAGGAGATCATTTTTAGGATTTTTCCTTGTGTTTGTCAAAATTTTAGCAGAATTCATCACATTATTTTTAGTTCACTGGATAGCATAATGGGTGGGTAATCCAGTGACTCTCTCAAATAATTTCTGTGTCTTGTATATCTTTTTTGAAAGTCTAGACTTGGGTTTCTGTATATTAAGGCCAGTAAAAGTACTTGGGGACAGATTAGAACGTGGGGGTACCCCAAAGCACCCAACAGCATAGATAAGAAAATGTGCTTTCAGATCCAAAGCCCTCTAAAGGCAAGAATTACACTCTGTCACCTCCAGTGGGAAGCCATTAAAAATACCCATTCCTCCACAAAGATGCAGGCTTTGGAGTCAAATACATTGGGGTGCAGTTCCTGGCTCTGCCACAAGATCATGGTGTGACCTTGGCCTAGGTTTGGTGTTTTGGTTTATTCAATAGAATATTTTTTGAGCTCTAGTAAAAGTGGTAATAAATATCTTTCAGGTGGTTATAAGGTTTGACAATAATATATACAAAATTTCTTAGTATAATAGTTTACATATCACAGGTATAAGCACTAGTTCCTAGCAAATTTTTATTTCCTTGGGTCTTTTTCCACTGAAATTACAAACTGAAATCATTTTACCTCTGTATTTCAACCAGTGTGTTCTGCTCTTTTATTTTTCATAGAAAATCACTTATAACAAGCAGACCTTGACTGCCAGGGAAAATATAAATTTTTCTTTCCTTTTTAAAGATGTATTTATTTATTTTTAGAAAGAAGGAGCGGGGTGGAGGGTGCAGAGAGGCAGAGAGGGCAAGAGAGAGAGTCTCAAGCAGGCTCTCCCCACTGACCAGGGAGCCCCATGCTGTGCTTGATTTCACAACCCTGATATGACCTGAGCCGAAATCAAGTCAGACACTTAACTGACTGAGCCACCCAGGTGCCCCAAATTTTTCTTTGCTTTAAGTATATAGTTTATATTCAGAACTACAAGACCTGAGATCACATCCTAATTATGAAGTTAAGTTTTTATAGTTTCTCGCACAGGGGAAATCTATTTTGAATTTTTTCTTTCTTTCTGGGATAGATTTCCTTTTCCAATTCAAGGTAAGTAAAAATTAAGGCATTTGAAATAAAATACTAGGATTTATTTCACTGAAAATAATTATTTACTCTTCCTTTTGCTTATCCTATACGGGCACTTCAGGGCTGATTTATTGAGTGCAGAAATTTCATTAGTTCATTGAGTATTAGGAGAACTTCTGCTTAATAACTTAAATCAGCAGTTGGCACACTACAGCCTATAGGCCAAGTACGCATCACTGCCTGTTTTTGTAAATAAAAGTTTTACTGGAACACAGCCATGCCAGTTTGTTCCATATTGTGTATGCTTGCTTCCGAGCAACATAAGAGTAGAGAATATTCACTCTCCGGCCAATTACAGAAAAAGGCTGCCGCTGCCCAACTTAAATGATCTCTCCATCCTTGGTGATTTTCCACACTGTGAGGTTTCTTTTATTGAAGAATTTAATAACTTGTCATCACTGTCATTTTGAACACCTCTTTACCAAGACTTAAAAAATACAAAATATAAAAAATAAGGGCTGTAACACATGGAGTAGTTTAGGTTTTCACTGTAAGTCTCATTCTCATGGTATTCGATACTTGGCAAGGTTTGTCAAGTTTGTTTTCTTTAATAGCTGTTAATAGCAGAATCTTCTACTGAGTTCAGTGGGTAAACAAGTAAGAGGCAATGATCCGTACTCTCTGGAAATTTCTTTCTTTTTTTTTTTTTTTTTAAAGATTTTTATTCATTTGACAGAGATCATAAATAGGCAGAGAGAGAGGGGGAAGCAGGCTCCCTGCTGAGCAGAGAGCCTGATACAGGCGGGGCTTGATCCCAGGACCTGGGGGATCATGACCTGAGCTGAAGGCAGAGGTTTAACCCACTGAACCACCCAGGTGCCCCAGGAAATTTCACTTTTAAAGGGAAAATTTCTTGTATTATAACATCTTTTCCGTATGTTTTCTTGTTTCTGATGAAGTTTTTTGTTTGGTTTTCTGGTTTTCATTGTATACAAATGAGCAGATTAGGGCTTAGTTGTTTCTTATCACAAGTACTAAAAGTGAAAATTATCTTAGAATAATCATTTGGCTGCAAGAGACAATAATTGATTTAAGCTGGTTTAAGAAGGGAGGTTTGTTTACTGCATGGAACTGGATTATTTTTTTAATTTTATTGTATATATATTATATATGTATAATATATATATATATATTTAGATTTTTTAGATTTTTTTTTTTTAATTTGACAGACAAAGATCACAAGTAGGCAGAGAGGCAGGCAGAGAGAGAGGAAGAAGCAGGCTCCCTGCCGAGCAGAGAGCCTGATGCGGGGCTCGATCCCAGGATCCCGGGATCATGACCTGAGCCAAAGGCAGGCTTTAACCCACTGAGCCACCCAGGCACCCCAATCTTTTGTATATTTTTTTAAGATTTTATTTATTTATTTGACAGAGATCACAAGTAGGCAGAGAGGCAGGCAGGGAGAGAGAGGAGGAAGCAGGCCCCCCACTAAGCAGAGAGCCTGATGCGGGGCTCGATCCTAGGACCCTGGGATCATGACGTGAGCCGAAGGCAGAGGCTTTAACCCACTGAGCCACCCAGGCGCCCCTGGAACTGGATTATTTAATGTGAGAGTGAGAAATTCGGCTGAGTAAAAGTCATCAGGAATCATGATAGCTCCCAGAGTTTTTCACATCTCTCTCTCTTATCTCTGGGTCTTCCTAGACTCTCTTTGCTGCATCTCGTTGCAGTTCTGCTTCATTCTCCAGCTTCTCACCAGCTTGCTCCCTCTTTGCTCCTTAGTTCCAAAAAGGTCATTCTAAAATTAGAGCCTCAGCCCTGAGTCTGTGCCACCTTACTAGATCACTGTCCATTGCTAACTAAAACCGTCTTGCTGCATGCTACTTCCGGGGCCTCCAGAGAGACTGAGAGCCAGGTGGCCATGCTTTGTCCAGTCAGTTATCGCTAAGGAGGAGAGTCCTACATGGTGTTCTCCACTTAGCAGGGCCTATCAGAGCAAGCTCTCTGAGAAGGGACAGGCAGGCTTCTCATCTGGTGTGCACAGTTAGCGGGGGGCGTGACCGCCTCACCAGTAAAACAGTATTTAGCAGTCCCACTGCAGTTCCCTCACCCGTGTGAAACAACAGTAGTGTTCACCTCAACTTAGAGAGGAAGAACCACGATCATCATTCTTCTTTGTGAACAGTATAGAAATAAGAGCTTTCATTTAATAGTTTGGTAAATGCCATTAAAGGAAATCTTAAACAGCAATGAAATTTCATTCATAATCTATCATTGTAAGCCAAGGCTTTGAATATTTCTATTTCTAGGCTTTCTCATAACCATATGGAAGTTTTTAGTCATAATTATGGATTATTGTGTTCTACTTTTTTTCATGTAATAATAATACTCTGTTTTTCTGTGTGTTCCATTAAGTAATTAATTATAATTTGCTTATAATAGGGGCGCCTGGGTGGCTTAGTGGGTTAAAGCCTCTGCCTTCGGCTCAGGTCATGATGTTGGGGTCCTCAGATCGAGTCCCGCATCAGGCTCTCTGCTCAGCGGGAAGCCTGCTTCCCCCTCTCTCTCTGCCTGCCTCTCTGCCTACTTGTGATCTCTGTCAAATAAATAAAATCTTAAAAAAAAAAATTTCACAGTTGTTCACAATTACAAATAGTACTCCAGTAAACTACTTTAGGCATAGATCATTTTGCTTGTTTTGAGTTCTTCCTCAGAATAAATTTCTAGGAATGGAATTAGTGAGCTCTGAAAGTATGTTCATTTTTATGATTCTTGATGCATAAAATAAATGCCGCCAACAGGCGAAAAAAATAATAAAGCTTGGTCTATAGATCTTTTTAATGGACAGATGTTTTGATGTTTGCTGTATTCATTTCCTGGCTAGATGACAATGAGGGGAGCAGCAGTGATACTGCCCCTCTGTTCCAGATGGCGGGTGATGGAAAAGACACAGATGACATCAAGATCCCCATGCTATTCTTATTCAGTAAAGAAGGAAGTATCATACTGGATGCCATCCGGGAGTATGAGGAGGTGGAAGTGCTTCTTTCTGACAAAGCAAAAGATAGAGGTAAGGGTAAAAAATCATGTGTTTTTTACACAGCTTAGCATTGATTTTACTAGTTAGGTAATAAAAATGAGTTATAAAAAGTTACTTTTGGTTAACTGGTAAAATAGAAGATGGTTTCGAAAAATATTTTTGGAAATAAGAGTTGTAAAACATTTATTTTGCTTTGTTTGCGGACTTAGGATGTTTTTCGAATTTTATTTTTTATATGACATTTATCACTTCTGCTGTGGTTCTGCCCAGTGATTAAAAATATAGCTAATATATCTAGAGAGTCAATGTAAACAGTCTCAAATGTTCACCGTTCAATTACACTGATACTACATCTTACATTTCTTTTTTAAAAGGAATAAAAAGATTGTATGGAATGACATTGTATACAATATAATAGTAGTTGGGTTTCAGCAGGCCACCAATAATCAGATGACCACTGTCTTGGTGAAGGCAGTAAAAATCTAGCAGGTTCTGTCCACTGAGGTGTACGTTTATCACATAGGGATTTATAAGTTACAAGAGTTACAGCTCGCAGATGTCTGAGGACAGGGTCGCATGCCTTAAGTCGCGACAGTATGTAGTCCTCTCTAGGCCAAAATGTTTGTTAGTAACTTGAAAGCTGTTTGAAACCCAAATAATTGTATAAATGCAAGGTCTCACTAGGACTCTTTTTTAGTTTGACGCCCAGGGATAGTGGAGGAGTGAGGGAAAGTGACCCATCAGCCATAGACTGCCATCCTGCTTATGGGAGCAGTCTTCCTTATCCACTGGAGGCATCTGCAGAGAGAACTGTATTTCTCTCATTACCTGTAAATGACTAACGTTGTGGGATTTGTGCAGGGTTCTTGAATCCCTGGGGATGTTTGTCCGACAGCTAGGTAGGTAATTGATTCAATTCAGTGTAACTTCCAAGTGAAACAGTGGGGGAAAAAAAAATTCGGCGATAATCTGGTACTAGCCAGATCAGTGTTTTATCTTGTCTTCTTGCGTTACTCTCTTCTTCTTTGAGGGTCTTCCACATGTCCACTATTTAAGAACAATGATGTGAATAGGATGAATGTTTGTAAAGATGTATAAATAAAAACAAAACAGAATAGGATTTCTAATCTTCTTAAATCCTCCTATGTTCCTGACTTTTTTTTTTCTGAGTCTTTTTTCTCAACTCAGATCTTCTCTCCTACATATATGCATGTAGGCACATCAAACACAGGCAAATTATTATTCCATATAACTCTTTAATGCCTTTGCTTTTCTCCCCCCCATTTGTGCTACCATTGGAATTTCAGCAGCAATATTAAAAGGTAAAATGATTCCAAGCTACATTATTAATAGTAGTAAGTATCTTGCATTACTAAGCTTTAAATTATGTATATGTATATATGTATGTGTGTATGTGTATATATACACACACATGCATGTGCAAATATATATATACATATAATTTGTTTCAGTGGATACCATGATAATATCTGGATTAATGTAATTAGATTTTCATGTCTAGTCAGCTCTCCCACAATAATAATTCTTTATTGATCCTGTCCTAACAAATCCTATGAGTTACATATCCATATAGCATAGATGAAATCACTAGTCCATGTAAGAGTTAGTCTAACGAAGACGTTGTTGTTTTGGCATGTATTACTTTTGATCACTTTTGTTTGAATATAATGTAAAGTATTTAAAATACCAGCTTGTTTTGAAGATTCATATATGTGTAGGGGTGCATGGGATTAGGACTCCAAGGTCATAGTAAAGCATATGCTTCTCATACCAGAGAAAGAATAAGAGAAAAAGATAAATTCTACTATAGAGCCTCCCCCGCCCCCACATCTGTGGGGGGTATATTCCAAGATCCCCCAGTAGGTGCCTGAAACTATTGATGGTATACTGTTCTGTATATATACCATGTTTTCCTATACATACATACCTGTGATAAAGTCTAATTTATAAATTAGGCACAATAAAAGGCTGGTAACAATGACTAATAATAAGATACAACAGTTATAACAATATACTGTAATGAGATTTATGTGAACCTGGTTTTTCTTAAAATATCTTATTGTACTATACCCATTCTTGTGGTGATATGAGATGATAAAATGCTACTTGATGAGATGAAGCAAGGGGAATGACATGGACAGTGTGACCTAGCGTTAGGCTGCTGTTCACTTTCTCATGCTGGGTCAGGAGGCGGAAGATCATCTGCTTCCTGATCACTGCTGACGGCGGGTAACTGAAATGTCACAAAGGAATACTGGGGGAGGGGGTGTGCTACTGTATAAAAAATACTATTTGAACATTATTCTCTCTCTTTTTTTTAAAGATTTTATTTATTTGATGAGAGAGAGAGAGCACAAGTAGGCAGAGTTGCAGGCAGAGGGAAAAGGAGCAGGCTCCCCACTGACGAGGGGGCCCCATGTGGGGCTCGATCCCAGAACCCTAGGATCATGGCCTGAGCTAAAGGCAGCTGTTTAACTGATTGAGCCACCCAGGCACCCCTGAACAGTATTCTTTTAAGGACCGTGCAGTTAAAAGGGCTTTATATAAATGATTTATTTATAAAGTTTTGCTGGGCTCTAAAGTTAGTGAGCTGTGATTCTGTTACAGAATGATCGTTTAGTAAAAAGTCTTAAAAAAAAAAAAACCCTCCCCTTTTTATGTAGCTCTTTCAAGAACTGTACAACTATGTTAACAAAATCAATATAACAAAATTATCGGTATAACAGAAACTCAGTAATAGTTTTATTAAATCAACTACTTTATTCACTTAGGAAAATATCCTAAGAAGCTGATGTCTCTAGTGTTGTCATTCATTTGTCCTGCGCCATTACCGCATGCCCGCATTTCTCTTCTGCATCAGCGGATGCTGATGCTGTTGTTACAAGTAAAGATTCCTAAGTCTTACTCCAGAATATTGAATCAGACTCTCAGAAGGCAGAGGACTAGAATCTGAAATTGTAAACAAGCATCCCAGGTAATTCCACTCAGCTACACTTTGAGAAGCATTGAACAACACTAAGAAGGCACCTTTTTTTCCTTTTTTTTTTAGTCTCCCAGTTATGTATGAACCATATTACACCATCAAGGGAGCTAGGTAGGATTATATAAGTACCCCTGATAATTAGCATCCTTAAAATCTGAGCATTAACATGTCCTCCAGATTGCTCTTCAAAAACCTCATTCCACAAATGCATACTTCCTTTATAAAGTCACACAGTTTTAATTGAGCAGTTCATCCCACATGTTGATACAGAAAATAGAAGCCCGAAGCCTCAGAACAAGCCCCTACTCCCACTCTCGCTTTCTTATTCTGATGAGAAGTTCCAGCGATTAATACAGAAATATCTGGAATAGTCCTGTCTGCTAGCAAAAATGTTCAGATATCTTATTACACATTCTTCTTCAGAAGTAAAGCATTAGTAATTTATGAAGTGGAAATATTGCTTCCTCGGGTCAGACCAGTCCTACTTCTAATAGTTGAGCTCGCCATGGAAGTTTTAATATCTTGTCTCTCATGTGTCCCACCTTTCCAAATTCTAAGAATTATTCCAACCCTGTGCTCACCAACAAATGACACTGTGCTGTTACATTTAGATCCAAATTGATAGTTTATAATTAAGAATCCGTTTCCTTTTCTCAGTAGTATTTTCAAGGGGAAATGAATCAGCATTTTGAAGGTTCCATACATTATCATGCTTTCAGTTTACAGTGTAGGTCTATGGTGCCTTGAGAGCAGTAGACTGATGTTTTCAGTCCTGCTCCTATATGTATATCTGCCTGATACAGAGGCGGGCAGAGAAAATGGGGAAAAGAAAAGAAAGGTCCCGTGGTTCGAACTGTTCAAGATTTAAGTCTAGCCGTGTTACTTTTCCCAAGATTATCCCCCATTGAACTTGATTGGTGTGAATCTGCCCTAAAGTTGAACTGCAAAATTGAATATGTATGCAGAAGGCCTCTTTGCCTGGAAAGGAGCTTCTGAAGCATTCTTGTTAAGCCGAATTGATACTTACCTGCACCCTTCTATAGCCTGACATGTTTTCTCATGCATTTTTGCATTTGTACATCTCTTCCTTTTTCTGAGATGCTTATCCATCCCTATCCACACGCCCATGGCCCATTTCTTCTTGAGGACATTTAGCATCCTGCACACCCATTTAAATACCACCTTCTTAATGGAATTTTCTCTTATTCTCATAGGTGAAATGTAAGGGTGTCTTTTTTTTTTTTTTTAAAGATTTATTTATTTACTTGAGAGAGAGAACAGGGAGGGGCAGCAGGAGAGGAAGAGAGTCTTAAGCAGATTCCTTGCTGAGTGCAGAGCTGGACATGGACCTTGATCTCAGGACCCTGAGATCATGACCTGAGCCAAAACCAAGAGTCAGACACTTAAAGGACCGTGCCACTGAGGCGCTCCAAGGGTCTTTTTAATATTGTTCTACTTTGACATTCATATTAAGTCCTGCTGCTTTACCTGCTCTCATCTCTATAATCCGTGCTTGCAGCAAATGTTGGCCGGACAGACGTATCAGTGGTTGTAGAACATCCAGTCTCTTAAGTCTTTGCCAAGTCTCCCTTGTTCTTTTATTATTAAAACTTAATCATTTTCTTGTCGTTGTATCTTGAGATTTTCCTCATTTTTTTGTGTGTGTTTCTGATACACCATTCCTGAATTTAATGATGTAGTTTAATGCTCTGAGGACTCAGCTGCTCCCTACAGGATGCTGACCCGCCCCGTAGAACAAGGCCGTGAGACAGTGCGACACTAACTCCTTCCTTGTCTTTTCTGTTTCTTCAACTGCCGTCTTTACTTTCCTGATTGCTGCCCCTTTGCTATCTGTCAGATAGTCTTATATATTTTCTTTTGTCTGGAAAGTCTGGAAAGACTTGCTCTTCTTTTCAACTAATCTGTTTGTTTACTCCTATGCCAATAATAAAAGTTTGCTGTTTTGAATGTATTTTGATACCTGATAAGGCAACTCCCTTCTCACTAATTCTTTTCAAAATTTCTTGACTTCTCTTCGATGTATATTCTTCCATAAGAACTTCCAAATAGTTCTATCTGGTCCCAAAAGAAAACAAAAAAAAAAGTAGAGATGGGGTTCATTTTGGAATTGTATGGTTGTATGCTTTACATATAAGTAGAAAGTTTTACTATCTGTAAATGTAATCAGGTCTTAGTTTATGTTTTTATTAACATTTTATGGTATTAAGTAATGTAGGTCTCATACCTTTCATAGTAAATTTGATCATTTTATAGTTTTTATTTTTATTATGAAAAGGGTACTTAACTTTATTTCTAACTAGTTTTTACTATAGAGAGGTTATTTGCTTATTTTATTTTTACCCTCCTTTTCAAGTTCTTTTATTATCTTAATGTTATTTTTAAAAATTCAGAGTTGCTTTGAGTTTAAATATACAACACTGTCTAAAAATACAATTTGATCTATTCTTTTCCTATATTTATACTGACTCTCCTGTTTTCTTATCCTATTGTTTTAGCTAGATTTCCAGAATCTATTGCATAATCTGTATCCGTAGGGTAATTTTTTGCCAAAAGCACAATTTTTATTACTAGACCAGACAGTACTACATCTTTTCCTATACTTATAAGCCAGGTTAATACAATCTAGAAAAAACCCTGAAGGTTTTTCTTTTTGTTTTCCCTTGAACTTAGGGTAGCCTATTGTAACTGAGCGGCCAGCTCCTGTTTTCTCTTCTTTGGTCCCCACCATGATTTTCCTAATTGTTGAATTAAAGTATACCTTTTCCACAGCTTAGAAGAGAGAGAGTGTGGGGACTGCCCAGCCCCCAAGAACTTAAACTTCCCTAGTCAGGTAATCCTTCATCAGGGTATACATAAACACACCTGTCTGTACCTTCCTGCATGCCTGTTTCCTTTAGTTTTTTGGCTTTATAATATGTCCGTCTTTCCTTCCTTCCTTGACTCATTAACTCTACTTACCTTTTAAATCTCAGCTCAGTGTCATTTTCTGAAGGAAACCCTCGGCTCTCCTTACTCTTTCCTATTCTCTGTAAGCTTTCCTAGCAACATAAAACATGTCATAGTTACGCTTTTCCATTGATTTTGTGTAATTATTTGTAAATGTTTTCCCCACCTGGGCTAAAAGATCCATTAGGGCAGGTCTGGTGTTTGGCTTTTGCCTCACGGTATCACCTTGCACAGTGCCTGCCGCACTGAGAGAGGCCACTCAGGACCCACGAGCGGACTGCCTGCAGAGACGGGGACCACATGGCAGGGGGCATCAGTGTGAGTCACACACTTTCTTGTGGGAGCCCTGAATAGAAGGCCTCTAGTGGTTTCACTGTATCTTCAGTACAAGAGGTTTAACCTCCTCTTCAGCCTCCCAGTGGATTTTAAAATGATATCTTATAATTCATAGACCTACAATAATGAAATACAATAAATAATCTCCGTTCTTGCTTGTCTTTATGAAAATACTTTATCTAACCACATTAGTACCCTCAAATCCATAGTTTTGAATTATCTGCATTTTCATGGCTTACTGAGTGGAATTCCACTTTTCAAAAGAATATTATCTTACAACATAGTGATAAGTGCTGTTTAAAATTTATTGTTTCATGTGTTCTCATGTACAAGCTTTTCTGAATTTAGATATTTAATAATAAGCTTTAGACATCTAGTGCAAATTTATATGCATTTTAACAGTATTATTTAGTGTATTTCTTGGCATAACTAATCCCCATTGAAGGCAGTCTAGATGGATGACTAGAGACATCCTTTCAGTTTGGAAGAATATTAATTTGTACTGTCAAATTTTGCAAAATGCATATAAAGGAAAAATGTGATTACATTATTATTTGAAGGCAGTACTTTTACCCTTCAATGTTAATATTCACTGTTTTGCATTAACGTGCTTCTCTTTTTCTTTTATTCCTTCATTTTATTGTGAAAACCAGTATGCTCTTAAAACTGCCATAGTAAATATTTTGAGTGGGAAACTAGCATGCAGCTTGTTTCTTTCACATACAGATCCTGAAATGGAAAATGAAGAACAACCATCCTCTGAGAACGATTCTCAGGATCACAGTGCTGAACAGATTACTCCAAGTTCTCAGGAGGTTGATTTGGTTGATCAAGAGTCTCCTGAGGAAAGTTCTCTAAACTCAGAACCAGAATCATCATCTCCGGCAGATACGGACAATGCTGCAAGCGTTTCTGCCTCTGAACAGAATTCTAACCCCATGGAGAACCATGAGACTACAAGTCTTGATGGTGAATGTACAGATTTAGATAACCAACTCCAGGAACAATCAGAAACTGAGGAAGATTCCAATCCTAATGTTAGCTGGGGTAAAAAGGTCCAGCCTATAGACTCCATATTAGCAGACTGGAATGAAGATATAGAAGCATTTGAAATGATGGAGAAAGATGAACTATGACTCACTAAAGAATCTGGTGGTAGGTATTTAAAAAGAAAAGGCAAACTGTGGTTCACAGACACCTTGATACTAAGCAGGCTCTCTAATGGGAGTCTTTAAGTATGGTGATGAGTAACCACGTTCTGACTGAGATAGTGATCATAGGAATCTGGAGCATGCTGTGTTAGAACTGACCTTGCTTAAAACCGTCCCATCCAAAATGGAAACTCACAGTCCCTCCCCTATCCTGACTCCCAACCTGTGACAGCATCACACCACCCTGCAGCACCTCAGGCCAGGAAAAGATTGCTGGGCATTCCTAGGAGCCAGATTTCTGTGCAGTCTCTGGATAGACAAGAAACAAATTCAGTTAATGGTGGAGTGGAGAATAGGAATTTGTTAGCTTTCTAATTAAGGGAAGCTTGACTTTCCTCATTTGGGGGGTTAGAGGCTCTTTTGGGAAAATACATCTGAGTATTGTGGGCATTCTGGTTTTGTTGCCTTCACAAAAACACTCTAAGTGACCTGAGTGGTTATGAAGCGGATGCATTTATGATGAAAACGGCCTTTGCTCATTACTTTCACTTGCTTCATTGTGAAACAAATGATCAAGATGACTTGATTTTTTTCCCTCTCTTAACAGCGTCCTTTTTGTTTAAACCAAAGGTGAACCCAGTGTACTTTCTCAGTGAGTTCTCTGCATAAAGGTTAATCATTGGGACCAGGTAAAAAGGTCATATAGTATATTATGGAAATTGGTTACTTAATACTTAGGAAAAATGGAACAAGGGAGAAACTATAATGTAATATGAACTTGCCATTGGGCCTTCCGTAGGGAAAGCCATGACTACTCTGAAATGGAACTTAAAGTTCTATCCTTGTCGGGTAAATTATAAATCTTTTCTGGTTCATTTCTCTTAGAGGTGATTACCTCTAGCCATCAGCCTTACTCCATCCCATGTTTAGTATGCAATTTGAGCCACAAGGGCCATACCGCCAATAGCTGAATACATTTTGTTCCATTTTTCTATTTTAGGGAGCCATAATGAAACTGTGGTAGTGATCTAAAAATCCTAGGGAAACGACTATTTTTCTTCTTTGAAACTATGGTTTCTAAAGATGCACCTAAGGAATCTGTCACATTTTCTGTTGAATCATGGTTTTTGAGGTTTGTTTTTTTTTTTACTTTTTTTTTTAAAACAGATATTCCTTTTGATATGGACTTGAAAATTAATCTATGGTAACCTGTGTAAGAAACTTACACAGTGGCAACTAACATATAGCCATATAGCTTAATGAGAATTTATTTTCCTTTTTTTTTTTTTTTGGTGGCAGTCTGTTGCTGGCCACATTTAAGTTTTAAAATCTGTTGTTGATACCCTGTAGACGGCCCTGTAGTTGAAATCATGGTTTTATTCATTTTATTTATTTTTTTAAACTTACTAAATCAGTTCTAAAGGAATATTTGTGAGACTTAATTTTCTTTCTCTTTACCGTGACATTACATAATAATCTTTTCTTAAAATGCAATTTTGAGGTACTGATGAACTTAAACTGTATATGGAGCTGTTAAAAGGAGAGCAGTGCTGTATTGTAGTTATGTATATTCGTGTACAGTATGTCTTAGATCCCAAGTAAACATAATCTTTTCTAAGGGGATAAATAGCTGCTTTCAAAAATTCCAGCTGAATATAATTGGGTCAGTGAATAATAAAACTAATAGAGAATTCACATTTTAGGGGGAGGGCGGGGAAGAGTAGTAGTATAAGACCTTTATTGGCCCTTAATTAAACCTGACACTAAAATGGATATTTTAGTCTTTCTGCATGTGAAATTTGGTGTAAGAAGATAGAACTATAATACATACAGTATACGGAAGGATAGACATAGTACTTTGTTCATATTAATTGCAAAGCTGCCAAAATAGCTGAAGCTTAATTACTTGACTTGCCTTGATTTATAGGACTGGGGCTTGGAGAAAAGGAGCAGATGTTCCTCTAAGACTTTGATTACAGAAGCCTTATATACATTGATTTTGTATTTGTAGCTCAGAGCCATTGTTGTCTAAATTCAACTTTTCTAAGTTAAGAAAACAACATGGTTTTTTTCCCCCAGCAAAGATCTCATGGTATACGAGAGCCCCCTTATTACTTTCCCTGACTTTGGCCATTAGGGGGAGTTGTTGCCATTCATTGAAGTCTAGAAGCAACTTGTTCACTTTTTTAATATAAGTGAATCCTTAAAAAAAAAAAAAAAAAAAAGTAACAAGTTATACTTAACACCCAGAAGGAATCATATTTGATTTTTCCCTGTTTGAGAAGGTGTAATGTTCAGCTTCAGAACTCCCTACGTTATCATTAACACCACATTCTTATTTGACGTACTGCCATGAAGTTGTTTTTTGAGTTCATTAAAAAATTCCAACAGCATTAGGTGTTTGTTTTTTTTTTAATGTTTTGTTTTTTAAATACCTTTGATAGACGCTTTATTTACTTCCTAAATATTCAGGGGATTCTATGAGACCCTGAATTTTAGAAACATCTGGTCTACCTCAGTTAAATGTTGACTGCATAGAAACAGAGCTGAAGTGATCACCACAGCCATAAAATTGTTGGACTAAGAAGGATTTATACAATGTTTACAAACCTGGAATCAAGTAAGGATTTTATCTGAAAGTGAAAAGTTAGATATTAGAGCAAGTATTTAATTCAGGTATTTTCAAGTTTTAAAACTTAACTTGTTTACCTAACTAAAAAATAGCTGTAGCTTTTTCTGCTTATGAAAGTCTGTTAAAATGATACACCCTAATTTGCAGTAATTTTCCCATAAAGTAGGTGTGACAGAATTGTAATTTACTAGATATGTTTAGGATGGGATATTTTGTTGGGTAGGTTTGTTTGTTTTTTTTTCTTTTCTTTTTAACCTTTGATAGGCTTCCAACAAGAATATAACTGTTGTTTCAGAACAAATTGTTTTTTGACATTATACTTTCCCCTTTTTCTTCACAGTATTAGAGAGTAAAATGAAAAAATGTGTGCTCTCTGGTTTTAATTTCTAATTATTCTTTTGAGAATTTTTAAAAAATTTAAATTACCATCATAGCCCTTTTTACAATAAAACCAGCATTTGTTCTCTCACCAAACCCCATGCCAGATTCATCATAAAGGAAGCTCAGCATAAGTAATTCAGATAGTGCTTATAATTTTGGAAGTGGGGGGTGGGGGGGAGCTGATTTAGTAAATATTCCAACCGGTCGTTTTATGCACAAGGCTTCAGTCAGAACATAGAAAAAAAAACATTCTGTGAATGAAATATTGTATGTTCAGATTTTATAAAAGACATTTTTAAAAGCCCAATTTACAGCCGTATATTTTCTTATGATGTAATTTATGAAAAAGATGTCTGTACTAACAGGTGCTGTAACACTACTGTTGTTGGATTTTGTTGTTTGGTGATAAATGTATACAATATTTCTAAGGGAAACTATGTACTGTGATGTAAAAGTCTGGGCAAAATGTATATAATCCTTGTATATAATTGTGTATTTGATTATAATTACTGATTGTAAAGATTTAATAAAATATGTAAATATTCTGGTCTAGTTTTAATTTGGATTTACAGCATCACTTTGCCTATCTTTATACTTTGGTATCTTTTAAAAAAATTTTTTCACCAGTCTGTCTTCCCTTTAATTTTCTTTTTACCCCAGGGGGGTAAATCTGGGGCTAGTTTAGGGTATAGAAACAAACACTGAAGAGTTCCACAACTCAAATAGTGCCAAGGACCCTCAGAGCAGAGATGAGTTAATAATTCACAGTGTCAATATTGGTGACATGTTTATATTTTGGGTTTACTTAATAAAATCTTTTGCTATTTTCATCCAAAGTCAATGTAGCCTCTCCTGTTAATTCCAGTGAGGCCAGTTCCTTTTATTTATTTACTTTTTAAGATTTATTTATTTATTTATTTGACGGAGATCGCAAGTAGGCAGAGAGGCAGGCAGATAGAGAGGGGGAAGCAGGCTCCCTGCCAGAGAGCCCGATGCGGGGCTCGATCCCAGGACCCTGGGATCATGACCTGAGCCGAAGGCAGAGGTTTTAACCCACTGAGCCACCCAGGCGCCCCTGGGGCCGCTTCCTTTTAGCAGCCACTTTCAGGTCCTGGGATACTGTGCTTCTCATGTGTACTGTTCCAGAGTTTCTGAGCACAGACCTCTTGAAAGGCCTAATCGTAATTACTATTATCTATTGATAATTGCTTTCTTTAAAGATGAGTAAATTGAGACCCGAAGTTCTAAGCATCTCACTTAAATTCCCACATTTGGTGACGGGGCAATGGGATGGGATCTTTTCCTGAGCCCAAGCTCCTTTCAGTGTACCTTCTCCCTTTCTCTGTCCTTACCCCTTCTCACACCCCCGCTACAGTTTGGGCTCACCTTTCACTCAGCCACTACCTTCCCACCTGACCACTTTCTTCCCATTTGGGGTTAAAGTTTAGAAATGGTAGCATCCGTTCTCGGGTTCTCCAGACATGAACTCTGGTGTCAGCATGCCTCTATTCCCCGAGGACAGTACAACACTATTTCAGTAAGAGTTTAAAGGATCTAATAGTATCTCTTGGAAGATTTCAAAGGGGAGGTTGCCTTTCTTTCCTGGGTAAAGCAAGTTTAAGAGTTCTCTCCACTAAGAGAAGCTAAGGATTGTGGGGGTTGAGAATAGTGTCGGCATCTACCAGCGAGTAAAGTTTAGAGTTCCCAAAGCTTTGCTCTTGATTTACTCTAATAAGCCTGGAGGTCTGTAGTGTTCATCTTCAGTGAAGAAGTAAATGGGAGGAGTAAATGGGAGGCCAATGATAGACCCTTGAGGATTCTCTTGGTTCATAAAAGAACGTACTTGTCATCCCAGATGACCGGAAAATGCTTAAGTCAGTGGCAAGATGGGAATATAATGCTAAATGAAGAAAAACCTGGGACTGTATATATGCGATCTCAACTCTGTTGTATATGTAAAGAGAGACCCATTTATTCAGCAAAGACTTACTGGGCACCTCCTGTATGCTAGGCATTGTCAGGGGCAGGGGACAACACATAGAAAAGAAGATGGGAAATAAAGTAGTAATATAATGAGTTTATGAACAAAAACTTACAGTGAGAGAGGATAGTGATGGAAATCAGCATAGTGAAAGAATTCTCTTAACTAGCCAAAATATTAACAGTGGTTGTCTGTGGATTGTAGGCAATTTCTATTTGTTTACTTATAACTTTTCTGTGTTTTCATAAGTTTACAAAATGAGGAGTATGATTTTAAGAATAAAAACAGCCTGGGTCAGTTCAAGGATAAAAGGGAGAAAGAAAAATACCACATCAGAATCCTACCATCTTGAGCTTCTGCACAATTCAACAAGTCCCTGATGTGCCGTGGAGCTGTCATGGACATAAGCAGTGAAGGATTCCAGAATAGGCCACCCCAAATTATGCCACTTTGGCAAATTGATTGTTTTGAATTAAAGTTGCTTAAGAAACAGCCAGTGTGAAAAGGACACTCTGACCTTCCTTTGTTCGCTGAAAAGAGGAAATAAACCTGCCACATGAAAGGTACCATCCCCGTCCCAGGAGGCTAGAGGCATCCTTATCACCAGAAAAAGGGAATTCTGGACGGAGAGGGCCATTTAACAAACCTTGTTACTTGTTCCCTAATTTGCTACACCAACTCCAAACCCTTTTGTCTTGCTAATTTTTCACAAATGTATTACTTCCTTGTCTGAAAAGTGTGACAAAGCTGCCTGCTTTGGTCTCTTCTTTGAATCTTGTATTTTTATGGGCTCCCTTACATAGAAAATTAAATTTGCTTTTCTCTTGTTAATCTGTCTTCGGTCAATTTAGTTACTAGATCCACCAGAGAACTCAGAAGGGAGGAAGGGAAAAGCTTTTCTCCTTTACAACAGCATATAGCTGGGACTCAAAAGACTGATCAGGAGGATTATGTGGAATAGGAAGGAAAGAAGAGGACCTGAGACAGGGCCCTGAGATGGCTGCGTTTGAGGCCACAGGAGGAAGGGCTTGTATGGACTGTAAAAGGGCAGGTGGAAAGGGCGGAGGAAAATGAGGACAGAGCAGTGTTACAAAAACCACAAGAAAAGATTATTTCAAGGAGAAAATTGGCAAATAATCTGAAACCCCCCGAAAAGTCGGTGCCAGCAAACTTGCTACGCAAGAATGTAGGTTCTATGTGGTCTTGTTGTCTAATATTTTAAAAAAGCCAAGAAAACTAGGTGAAATTTCATCTTAAACGCCGTTCAGGTTGAAATAGCCTTGACCTCCAAATGTCAGTGTGGGAAGAAGACTCCTCCATTTCCAAGGTACCATTCACCAAGCTCTAGCTCCAGACTTACTATGTACACCAAAGGCCTCCTCCAACTGTTGAGATTTTCTGGGTTAATCTTTCAAATGGTGATGATACGGCTTTCCAAACAGAGATTATTTGTTTAATCAAGCAGGTCAATGGGGGAAAAAAGCCTCATCCATTCACTTTCCTACAATTCTAATGTCAACCATGGACACCTTCTTTGGTGTGAGGCCATGCAAGTTCCTCTTCTGAATCCAGTTCAGATGTCCACTCCATCAACATGTCTGGCCAGACTACTGCCTCAGCTTCACCCCAGCACCTTCCTTCTGTGGTTCTGGGGGTTCCCCGACTCCCACCCAGGATATATCTGTAAGCTTCTGCTCAACCCTACAGTGATTCCTTCAAGTTCCAGCAACGATCTAAGAGATCTGGTCTAGTCACCTCCCTCTTCACAGGCGGGGTGATGCCTAAGGCCCTCTTTGCAGAGCTGATCATAAAAAGAGCTGCCACTTTCTGAGTCCTCACCAGACCTCAACAGATACTGGGCACTCTGTATCAGGGAGTCCTTCCCTATATGACAACCTCGTGAGATGTCTGTAATTTCGTTTTCCAGATCAGGAAGAAGAAGATTCAGCAAAGTTGACCTGCTTGCCAAAAAGGACAGACCCAGTTAAAGGGGACTGGGATTTGAGTCTAGATGGATCTAAGATTACTGCACAGACCGCCGTTCGTAACGATGCACAGTGATCCATGTGAACCAAGTGTGGTACGGTTGCCAAACAAGGCTACACCGGGGATTCTTATAAACAACCAGCCGGCCAACCAGCCAGGCACCAAAGGGATCTGGAAATTGAAGGTACTTCGCACTTACCAAAGACCTGGGAATAGGAGAATGGGTTGCTTTCAGAGTCAAGCCTTATAGTCTTTGCGCCAGAAGATATTTATTGGAAACATGTCGAAAGGCTGGGGAGGTGGATCTCCCTCTTTCCAAGGTAATTACCAGTTTCTGTGATCTTTGGCTCAAACGTATTATCATCCCTAGTCAGAAGGGCCAGACCTAGGAGACATGTCTGAACCACACCAAAAAGCCACATGAGTGGGTTTACCAGCTCATCACTGGACTGGGAATTCCTGGAGAAAACAGAAAATTTGGCCTATTCCTCTTCTCACCTAGATCAGCACCTGACTGTTGAAAGGCCCTCACTAAACACTTAGGGAGTGAAAGGAAAAAAGAACCAAAAACCAAAAAACTGGCTTTGAACAAAGGGACAAACAAAAAGAGCCAGGATTCGCAATCACCAAGAGATGTCAAAGACATGACGCACAGGCTTTGAAGTCGGTGGTATGACGATAATCCTACACTATTTTTTTGTTGGAAGCAGACATTGTGGGGAACACAACTCATGCAGTGATCTCAGAGTTTTAGGGCCAAAAGAATTCTGTTTCCTTTCCATTACTGATTCTCCTTGTTGGAGAGAAAAGAATACAGAACCCAGAGGGGGAAGTGACCTGACCAAGGTCACACATGCGAGGCTTGATCACCTCTTTTAGGGTCTGTTGCACCTGTTTCAAAGTCATTCCCCTGCCTCAGGGCCTCGGTACCTCCATTCCTTTGCAAGTTAACATTCAGCCAGTGGGATGACGACTAACTTCAGAGCTGCCCCTGAGGTGCCTTTGCAAAACTCCAGGACGCCCCTGAACGTGCTTTAAAAGCTACTGACTCGGATAATTTATTATTTGTTATTTAAACTTTTAGCATGTTCAAGCAAAAGTGTCCTTTAATTCCCTGAAAACGGGCCATTCTCATTGTCAGCGTTTATTCTTCTCTTCCTTCCCCGATGAGTAAAGCCATTAATGAAAGAATACGCTGTGTACTTTCTTTCATTCTGTTATTCATCTGAATTAATGTGTGTGGGCAAAGCTCAAACGGTGAGACCAAGATACAGATCTTTTGCCTGGTGGGCCTCCTTGTGGGTCGCAAACCCAGCGGTTCCCCAGGTTTCTTTCTGGGGTTGGCTGAAATGGTTCTCTTTTGACCCAAAATGACGGAACTGAAATTTCTAAATTTGAAACTCCGAGTAAGATACAGAACTACAATGATAAACAACCTGTTAGTATTTGTTCTGGCCAAGCAATAAGGGAGAATTCTAGCCTAAGGAAGTCAGAGACAGCGTGTCTTCAGCCAGTATTTTCTAAACCCCTGTAAAGTTCGCTAATAGCTTATAGTAAGAATGGTATCACTGATTGGATGTTTACCATATACTTAGAATTTATAAAGCCGTAGGAGACCGGTATCATTATTATTCCCAATTATTATTCCCACCAATAGCAGTTGGGGTTTTTAACTCCCAAGAAACACGCTCTGGCTAAACAAAGCAGGGTGGTGGGGAGGCACTGGAGAGAGTGTTCTCTTGGAGGATTCTAGCTGCGGCAACAAGGGTTGCTGGGGGAGGGAAGAGGTTCTCAACGTGGAAGTTACAAGTACAGACTCTGAAGCCAGACTGCGGAGATTCGAATCCTGGCTCCGCCCCTTACTCTATGTGACCTTCACCTGGGGGTCTCCGTTTCCTCATCTGTAAAGTGGGATTATTGATAGAACCTATTGTTAGTTCTTGTGTAAAGTGCCAGGTAAATGTGCTTTTACGTCCCCTCCTGTCCACTGCTGCCCTCTCCACCCCTCCCCTCCCCTTTCCTTCCCTCCCCGGGGACTGCTGTCCTTGAACTTCAACTATAAATTCTAACTGTATTAGCCACTTCTGTGTCATCGCTAGCAGGAGCTTTGGCCATGTGCTATGCCCTTGGACTTCTGATGGGTCTCTAGGTGGAAAGTGGGGAACTCTCCCCGCTTTTCCAACCAGAAGAAACAGACCTAATCATCTCTTTCAAAAGACAGCAGAAAAGTCCCCTTGGAAAAATAGGAGCTTTCAAAGGCTGTATTTCGGGGAGAAACAAAGGAGTGGCCCGGATTATTTATACGGGTCTTGTGCAACAGGAGACCAGAATAAGAAAAGAAATCTCGGAATGAAACAAACTACACACAGGGGAGCGGGGCATGTCCTGAGGACATCGGGTTTTGTCACTACCCCAAGAACTCCCAGGGGCAGACCTACCAAGCGGGGGTGCCCACTTGCTGTCTGACACAGTCCCTAAAGCGACCTCTGAACAACACAGGTTGGGGGGGGGCGCGGGTTGCCGATGAGCCAGGCAGCAGCCCAGGTGGCCATTCCAGGGGAGGACTTCTGCCCCCCTTGGTGGGCTCTGGGGAGGGGGGCCGTCCACTGCCAGCAGGTCTGCGCTATGGAGCGCCCGTGTCTTTGCACAGACTCCAAAACTAGAGAAAGAGCCCCAAATGGTCAAAGAATTGTATAGGAATGGAGGTGGAAGGGATAGGAGGGATGGAGAGAGGGATGGAGCTAGGGAGGGACAGTGGGAGGGAGGGGGGAAGGAAAGAAGAAAAGGAAGAAAGGAAAGAGGAGAGAAAGAAAGGGAGAGGGAGGGAGGGAGGGAGGAAGGAAGGAAGGAAAGAAAAAAAAGAGAAAAGTTGTAAAAGAAAAAGAAAGGCAATTATTTCGGGGTGCCTGGGTGGCTCAGTGGGTTAAAGCCTCTGCCTTCGGCTCGGGTCATGATCTCAGGGTCCTGGGATCGAGCCCCGCATCAGGCTCTCTGCTCAGCGGGGAGCCTGCTTCTTCCTCTCTCTCTGCCTGCCTCTCTGCCTACTTGTGATCTCTGTCTGACAGATAAATAAATAAAATCTTAAAAAAAATAAAGAAAGGCAATTATTTCAATGAAGTACTGACCTTACAAGGGAAAAAACGCAAAGCTAATTTCCTGGGAATTCTCACATCACTATGAAAAAAGCCCATTGCACAACACATCTCCCTGGAAAAAGCAGGGGAAAGTGTCTCCTTCATGTAGCCTTGGGCCACTCAGAGCCTTATAAATTCAGGCTGGGACATAATTTTTTCTTTGGTTCTTGAGGGTTACATCTTTTTTGTTGTTGTTTCTTTTTCTTTTTCCCTGCAGAAATTTTCTCTCTCACATATGAGAACCAAAATTTCTTCCCAAAGCCTCTCTTTCCCACAACTTGCTTGGAAAATGTCTGTCTGATCTTGTAATGCAAAACCACTCGCTTGCCCTGTGACCTTGGCAAGTTACCTAACTTCTCTAGGACTTGGTTTTCTCCTCCATAGAGCATGGTTTCGTCTACCCAGCGAGCTTTCCTCCATTTTCTCTGTCTGGTGGGTCCCCCCGCAGGACTGACGCTATAGAAATAGAGGCTATCGGATACGGTCTTCCCTTGGCAGCCTCTCCCACAGCCGTGGGGTGAGGTCGTAGCTTCAATTCTGTGAGCTGGAACTTGGAATTTGGGACAGGACCCCCTGGAATCTGTTCCCATGAGAGTGGTGGCAGCCACGACATTCAACAGAGACATGGTGACAACGTTTGGGTCCAGGGACACTGAAAGGTCTATGTCCCGTGTGTGTGTGTGTGTGTGTGTGTGTGTGTGTGTGTTATAGAGGAACATACTTGTTTCCTACCCCTCATGCTTCTATGGGGAAGGCCCTCTCTAACCCTGCTTTGCCTCTCCAGCCATTAGCTACTGGGTTGCTGAATTGGAAGCCGACCTGTCTGTGGAAAACATGCTTCTTGGTTTATTTCTGGGCAGTCAAAGGACTCAGCCTCTGAGTGCAAGGGGAAACCTGGGTTTTGCCAGTTCCTGGGCGGGTCAGTCTGCCTAATTCTGTAATGAGCTGTTAGCGTTTCTGCGTTAGTCCATTAATCTATTGCTTTTTTAAAGCTTAAGTTTATTTCAGAAAGAAATTTTTAAAGAGACTTATTTATTTGAGAGAAAGAGAGAGAGCACAAGCAGAGGCTGGGGGGGGGGGGACAGAGGGAGAGGGACAAGCGGACTCTCCTCGGAGCAGGGAGCCTGACGTGGGGACCCATCCCAGGACTCTGGAATCATGACCTGAGCCGAAGGCAGACGCTTAACCATCTGAGCCACCCAGGTGCCACCAGAAAGAAATTTTATATTTTTATATGAGCATCTTTCTTTCTTTCTAAGAGCGGGAAGGAGAGAGAGGTGGGAGGGGCAGAGGGAGAAGGAGAGAGAAAACTTTAAGCAGGCTCCGTGCTGAAATCAGATTTTATTTTTAAGTAATCTATACACCCAGTGTGATGTCAAATTCACAACCCTGAGATCAAGAGTCACATGCTCAGGACCCCTGGGTTTCTCAGTTAAGTGTCTGACTTCAGCTCAGGTCATGATCTCAGAGTCCCGGGATCAAGCCCCACACTGGGCTCCCTGCTCCGTGGGGAGCCTGCTTGTCCCTCCCCACTCCCGCCACACCTCCCCAGCCCCTCCTCCCCGGGCTTGTGTGCACTCTCTCTCTCAATAAACAAAATCTTAAAAAAAAAATCACATGCTTTCCTTTCCTGACTGAGCCAGCCAGATAGTCCTACATGAGCATCTTTTATTAAAAAGAAAAAAGGTTCTTTAAGCATGGGATGATCTTTAAATGCATGATTATTAAAAAGATCATATTTGTGTACCACTTAAAATCATATTCAGACCAGTGATATATGACTTCTACTTTGGAAAATACTGTATTATGCTTTATGGATTCCATCTTTTTTTAAAGATTTTATTTACTTATTTGACAGAGATCACAAGTAGGCAGAGAGGCAGGCGGGGGCGGGGTTGGGGGGGGAGCAGGCTCCCCGCTGAGCAGAGAGCCCAATGTGGGGTTCAATCCCAGGACCCTGATATCATGTCCTGAGCCGAAGGCTGAGGCTTTAACCCACTGAGCCACCCAGGCGTCCCCATTTTTTTTTTTTTATTACCATAGCTATTCTTGTCTAAAAGTAAGAAATGATCAGCTACCTTAAAATGAGCCTCTTAGGGCGCCTGGGTGGCTCAGTTGGTTAAGCAACTGCCTTCAGCTCAGGTCATGATCCTGGGGTTCCAGGATCAAGTCCCACGTTGGGCTCCCTGCTTGGCAGGGAGTCTGCCTCTCCCGCTGACCTCTCATCCTCTCTCACTCTCATTCTCTCTCTCAAATAAAGTCTTTTTTAAAAATGAGCCTCAAATAATATTTATGCAGCTACATCATTCAGTAGGTTTGCATGACGATTATGCAAATTTTGTTTTCTCTTTATTACTCTTTCTAGTATGTGTTGAACTCAGGTAGTGTGACTCCTCCAATTTTGTAGTTGTCGAGATTATCTTGGCTATCCTAGTCTTTGCATTTCCACATAAATTTTAGAATAACTTGTCAATTATTTCAAAAAAGTCTGATGAGATTTTGACTGGGATTGCATTAAATCTAGAGATCAAATTTGGGAAGAACAAACATAGTGAGTCATCCATTCTATGAACATGTCTTTCTATGTAATTGGACCTTCTTTAATTTCTCTTAGCACTGTTTTATTTATAGTTTTTAATGTAGAGTTTTTTGCATGTCTTTTATTAAATTTATTCTCAAGTGTTTTGTGTTTGTGATTACACAGAGTTCTCAAATTTTTTAAAGATTTTATTTATTTATTTGACAGAGAGAGAGAGATCACAAGTAGGCAGAGAGGCAGGCAGAGAGACAGGGGGAAGCAGACTCCCTGCTGAGCAGAGAACCTGATGCGGGGCTCGATCCCAGGACCCTGAGATCATGACCTGAGCTGAAGGCATAGGCTTAACCCACTGAGCCACCCAGACACCCTTGAGTTCTCTTTAAAACAATTTTTTATTTAAAATTTTACTTATTGGTGCTAATATGTAGACATATAATTGATTTTTGTATATTGATCGTATGTCTGACAATCTTGTCAGATTCATTTATTGGTTATAGGAACATTTTTGTAGATTCTGTAGTATTTAGTGTGTAAACAATCATGATGTCTATAAAGAAATGAAAGTTTTACTTTTTCTTTTTCAATCTTGATCCATTTATGTCACTTTTTGGCCATCTAAAACTGGCTAGGACCTTTGGTACAATGTTGAGTAGAAAAGGTGACAGTTAACATTCTTGCTTTATTCATGAAATGAGAAAGTATTCAAATCTCATTATGGTATGTGGTATTAGTTGTATATTTCTCAGATTGAGTAACTTCCCTTCTATTCCTGATTTGCTGGGAATTTTATCATGAATAGCTTTTGGATTTTGTCTAACACCTTTTTGCATCTATTGAAATGAACATGTGGTTTTTCTCCTACATACTACTAATCATAAATTACATTAATCAATTTTCAAGTATTTAACCAACCTTACATTCCTGAGATAAGCACCACATGGTAATGATGTATTATACTTTTTATATATCACTGAATTTGACTTGCTAATATTTTGGTCAGAATTTTTGCATCAGTATTCATGAGAGGTTGGTTTTATTCTCTTTTCTCTCTTTTTTTTAAAACCAGGCTCCATGCCCAGCGTTGAGCCCAACATGGGGCTTGAACTCATGACCCTGAGATTTAGACCTGAGCTGAAATCAACTGTTGGACACCTAACTGACTGAGCCACTCAAGCACCCCTTCTTTTTCTTGTTTAGGATTTTATTTTTAAGTAATCTCTATACACAACATGGGGCTTGAACTTACAACCCAGAGAAAAAGAGTCACATGCTCTGAGCCATCCAGTTGCCCCTATTCTCTTTTCTTACAGTGTTTTTATCAGGCTTTGGTATTAGGGTTATACTGGCCTCAAAACAAGCTAGGAAGTGTATCCTCCCCTATTTTTGGAAATGACTTAAGATTGGTGTTATTTCTTCCCTAAATATTTGATTGAATTTACTAGTGAAATCCTTTTGACTTGAAGTTCTTTTTGCAGGAATGTTTTTGATAAATTCAGTTTAAAAATAGATATATGGATGTTCAGATTTTCCATTTCTTCTTTTGTCAGTTTGGTAAGATATTCTTTAAGGAATTTGTGCATTTCATTTATGTTGTTGAACTTGACATAAAGTGTTTCACAATAATTCTTTATTATTTTTTATCACCTATAAGATTTGTAATATCTCCTCCCTTCTAAATTTTTTTAGTTTAATTTGCTGTGTTTTTCCAATTTCTTAAGATAAAACTTAAATTACTGCTTTTAAACATTTTCATTCCAGTTTCTGCCGTCTTCTGGTTGTTTTCTCCTACGTTTTGGACAGCTGGGTAAAATATTTTTCCATACTTTATAAGCATTAACTGGAGGATAGTTATTTTATTTTTTTTTAAATTTTTTAATTTATTTATTTGTTAGAGAGAGAGCGAGCGAGCACAGGCAGACAGAGTGGTAGGCAGAGGCAGAGGGAGAAGCAGTCTCCCCGCTGAGCAAGGAGCCCGATGTGGGACTCAATCCCAGGACGCTGGGATCATGACATGAGCCGAAGGCAGCCGCTTAACCAACTGAGCCACCCAGGCATCCCGAGGATAGGTATTTTAATATAAGTCATTCCACCATTATTGGAACTGGAATCCAGTTTATTTTTAAAGATTTATTTATTTATTTGGGGGGGAGGGCCTAGGGAGAAAAAGAATCACAAACAGACTCCCCACTGGGCATGGAACCCAACTCAGGGCTCGATCCCATGACCCTGGACCTAAGTGAGAATCAAGAGTCAGATGCTTAACTGATTGAGCTACCCAGGTGCCCCTGCAATTTAGATTCAAGCTTTATCATCTTGGGTAAGTATTTTTTTTTTTTTTAAGAGAGAGAGAGAGAGTGCACATGTGTACTGGGGGGTGGGCAGAGAGAAGCTTAAGCAGGCTCCAAGCCCAGAGCAGAGCCCTAAGTGGGGCTTAGTCTCAGGACCCTGAGATCATGACATGAGCCAAAATCGAGTCCATCACTCAACCAACAGAGCCATTGAGTAAGTATTCTAACCCAAGTGCCAATTTCGTCATCTGTAAAGTGGGGGATAATATGATAACATATACCTTAGAAGATTGTTTGTCATGGAGAGGAAATGAGTTAATGTATAGGGAAACACTTCTGAAAGAATAACATGATATATGTTATATTTATTGCCATTAGTGCAACAAAAAGAATCACTCAAATGGCATGTCCTTGGATTTGCACTTAAAGTTAAGAAACAAGACTAAGTCATTTAATTTACATAGCCTGGCAGATGAAGAAGATAGTTCTTTATTCTCTTCCAAGATAGTCTAACTGACCTTGTAATTATAGGCAGTTTCATTTTCAACTGATATTGATTAAATGCCTATCGTGTATGTATTAAGCATTTTATGTGCACTATCTTTTTCAGTTTATTACTCATAAAAATAGTACCCTCCAACTTATCAACATGTAACAATAACTCAAAATCTCTCATACCTTGATTCTACTCTTAAAACTTTATCCTAAGGAAATCATCAGAGATGGCTCCTAGATTTATGTGTAAAATGCTTTTTGTAACCTTATTCATAATAACAAAATATTGGGAGCAACCAAAATAAACACATTTAAATGATTTGTCAAAAAATTTTGGTGCAAAACATAATTCAATACCATTTAGTTGTTAAAAACATTTTCCAAGATTATTTTTCAGAGATTATTTTATCACATGAGAAAATATATATAATATAATGTTGTATCAAGAATAAGATTACTGGGGCGCCTGGGTGGCTCAGTGGGTTAAAACCTCTGCCTTCGGCTCAGGTCATGATCACAGAGTCCTGGGATCGAGCCCCACATCGGGCTCTCTGCTTGGCAGGGAGCCTGCTTCCTCCTCACTCTCTCTGCCTGCCTCTCTGCCTACTTGTGATCTCTGTCAAATAAAAATAAATTTACAAAAAAAAAAAAAGAATAAGATTACTATCTAAATGTCATGATTGCAATTTTGTTTAAAAATCTGAATTAGAGGGATGCCTGGGTGGCTCAGTTGGTTAGGCCACTGCCTTAGGCTCAGGTCATGATCCCAGGGTCCTGGGATCGAGTCCCACAATCGGGCTCCCTGCTCAGTGGGAAGCCTGCTTCTCTCTCCACCTCTGCCTGCTTGTGCGGGCACTCTCTCTCTGACAAATAAATAAAATCTTAAAAAAAATCTGAATTAGAAAAAGATAGCTAGAAGGAAATATACCAAAATGTTGATAATGATTATTTCTGGAATGATACTGTTAGGGATGACTCTTTCTTCATGTACTTTGCTGGGTCCTAAATTGTTCACAATGAATGTGTAATTTTGCTTTCAGTTTTCCCTTTGGACGCCAGAACACACTCTGAATTGGTTTAATCATATACTTCAACTCAACAAATACTCTTCTCATTTATTAATTTAATCTTATTTATTAATTTATTATAAGTGCTCATAAACCCCATGATCAATATAAAAGCTAGCATTCAAACATGTGGTACTGTTGATATATTATTTCCTTTATAGTCAGGAGAAAAAGAATGTTTCTAAAAACAAGAACAAAACCAAAACTGCCTTGCCTTCCTTTCCCCCAAATTCTGGGAAAGATTTGGGGCACAGGAGGTGGTGTATAAAACAATTCCTCCATCAACAGCTTTTCGAAACCTTCTAGTTCTAGAAACCCTCTCTTAGCAATGAAGTGGAAACAGTGCGGGGGTTGTGAGAAGGTAGAGAAACTGCAGAATTTTGTGTCATGGGGACTCTTTCCAACAGATGATGAAATTATTCTGTAGGTCTGAATTAGAAATCTCTCTTGTGTTCTCCCTCTCTCTTCCCTCCCTCTCTCCCTCTCCTGAGATGCATACACTGGACCAGACATAGCATTTTCATCCTCTGTACCTTAATATGTTCCCAAGACATTCTCTTTGCAACCGTCTTTGCAAATCTCAAAGACCTGACCCCCTTATCTAATGGTTTCTGTTTCCTGACTGCAGAGTTAAGAACCCACCAGATACGCTAACTGGAGCGAGGGGTTCCCTAGACGAGCAACTGCAAAGAAAAAGAAATTCAGCACCGCTAAGCCTTGGAAAGCCTGTTTCAATAGTAGCACCCTGATTGCCTCCCTTTCAGAGCTCAGCCCTAGTGTCTCTCCCACTGCAGTCTCCTGGAACAGGATTCGGAGCACCAGATGGACATGAGGATGCGTGAGGTGACCATCAATCCTGAGAAAGGGGGGCAGCCCATTCTCAAATCTACACAAAAGAACCAGGATGAGCTTGAGGACCAAATTGGGTGCCAGCCTGGGATTGGCATTCAGCCTGGAGGGTGGCTCCTGGAGGTGGAGCTCCGGGGTAATTTCACCAGATAAATCCACCGGCGACCAGACAGTGGTTTTCTCAGTTAGGTTTAGCAGGGTCCTCTCAGGGCTCTGGGGAGAGTAGGAGAGTCAGGGAGGCAGCTGGTGTCCCACCTCATTTTTAAACAGAAATGGAGGAGCTTTCCGGATGCCTGGGTGGCTCAGTCGGTTAAGCATCTGCCTTCGGCTCAGGTCACGATCCCAGGGTCTAGGAATCGAGTCCCCATTGGGTTCTCTGTTCAGCGGGGAGCCTGCTTCTCCCTCTGCCTGCCACCCCCTCCCGCTTGTGTGCTCTCCCTTCTCTCTCTCTGAGAAATAAGTAAGTAAGTAAATAAATAGGAAGGAAGGAAGAAGAAAGAAAGAAAGAAAAGAAAAGAAAAGAAAAGAAAAGAAAAGAAAAGAAAAGAAAAGAAAAGAAAAGAAAAGAAAAGGAGTAGCTTCAAAATATTCTATTTAATGTATTTGGTTTCAAAATTAATTTGCTTGTGAAAAAGTTTCCTCTATTTCAAAGAAAGTTTAGAAGCCACTGGTAGTGTTTAGACCTTGAGCTCTAAGGGAAAAGGAGGTGGAGATTTGAAATAGCCTTGGGGGCAGCAGAGCTGCATGGAATGAGGTTGGACATGGATTCTGGGTTTCAGGAGGCAGGTCCATGTGGTTTCAAAATCAAGCGAGCACAAAACAAGGCTTGAAGCTTCCAATAAACATGAAGGAGGCAGACCCAAGGCTCTTACTCCAATATGAGGAAGATTAATGAGGGGAAGGAAACATTTCGTTCACCATTGTAATTTTTGTGCCTAGCGCAGTGCCTGAAATATATGGGTATGAACAAGTATTTGATGAAGGAAAACAAGAAAGATGGAGGCAACCATGGCGTGCGGGCAGGACCCAGAGCCTCTTTACAAAGTAGTTCTAAAGCTTTCCCAAACCATAAACCTGCACGAAACACGCATGAACGTATGATCACGCGTACACATGCATGCACACAAGAACCTCTTGTTTTTCACCACAGGGACCAACAAAGAAAACTTCAGAATTCTTCAGAATTCAGAAAACTTCAGTTAACAACCATGAACTTCCTCTAGAGAAAAAACCCCAATAGCACATCTGTGACACATCCCATTTTAAACACCATTGGTTCCTCGAATATTCCAGGAGAAGTTGGTGGTGACATGAACCTCTAAGAATGGAATGAGCTCACTGGCTATCTAGAGTTGTCAACTGAGAAATTATGTTTTTAAGAGCATATGCCAAAATGATCTGGGCTTAGCAGTAATTGATTCTAAACCATTCGGTCTGAAGGCAAAGAAATCCAAGCTCCAGACTTGGCCCCTTGACCACCATCTGAAATCCCCAGTGCACAGGAAAGCGCTCTATGTTCTTAGCAGCAGGAATGGCTGAGTAGGTGGGAAGGCAGGCATTTTTTGCAAGGATCCAAAAGAGGCCATAAATCAGCATATATTTTATTTTTTTTAAAGATTTTATTTATTTATTTCACAGACAGAGATCACAAGTAGGCAGAGAGGCAGACAGAGAGAGAGAGGGGGAAGCAGGCTCCGTGCTGATCAGAGAGCCCGATGCGGGGCTCGATCCCAGGACCCTGGGATCATGACCTGAGTCAAAGGCAGAGGCTTAACCCACTGAGCCACCCAGGCGCCCCAATCAGCATATATTTTAAACAAAGGGCATGAAACATTGCTCCCTTTGGCACCCTCTTTGACTTAAAAAAGAAAACTGTCTATTTTCAAGAAACTGTACTTAACTGACTCCAACTCTGAGCCGGTATAAAATGTTGGTTCATTACAAGGATCAGTTACTGAGCTTCTATTTTGAGCATAAGCAGCAAGATCCAAAAATTGATTTCAATCCACAGAAGGAAGGGTTGAGGAAAGCTCCACATAGGGACAAGAGACTGTCTTATCTTTTGTTCATGAGAGAATCCTGCCTGAGCTGACAGAGAGGCTGTGAATGTTTCATGGGCCTGGAATCAGGCTGAGTGGCCCTGGAAATTTCAGGCTGGCCCTCACCAGGAAGGCCATAAGCACAGTGTTTACACAATGTGTTTAGTAAACCAGTTGGGCAACAGTTTGAATCAGGGAATCACCTACATTCACGGTGCTTTCCAGTCGGTTTTAGCTGGTGACTTGCCTTGGACCCTACAGGCTAGAGCAAACCGCAAACGGTCCATCAGGGAAAGAAACCTTTATTCAATTATTACAATTTTTTGAGGTTTTAAGATAAACTAAACTCTCTGAGAAGACCTGACCAAAATCCAATCAGAGAGAAGCCTGTGTTCTGCAAATCTTAAGACGTTTGTGCTGAAGGAGAAGTGCTGGAAAGAGAGAGGAGTCGATCTGGATTTAAGCTTCCGTGTTCACACTCAGCCAGTTCGTGCCTGGCTGATTCTGTCCCCACATCTTAGCTCCTTCATGACTGTAACTGCCAAACCCTGGGCCTCCCACAAAGATCTGAGTCTTTTGGAAGCAGTAATAAGTTTATATAAGATGGGAAGCCAATAAATTCTAAAGCTGACCCCTTCCAAATTCTATTAGTCCACGGTCTCAGCAGCTTAGAAAAAGTTCCTGTTAGAGATGTTTTCCCTGCTTCAGTAAACCAGGAGCACGGGGTATGATGGCATCCCCCCAAATATGAACCCGACGGAACTCCTCACTATTTATGAGTCCCCGGTCTGTGCCAGGCCCTTTCCTGGGTCCTGGGGAAACGGCAATGAACTCAGTCAAGTTCCAACCCCCATGAAGCCTCCCTTCTAGTTTTAGGCAGTAATTCACCGATGGAGATTAAAGAGGAGCAGAACACTTTCTGAGGGATGAAGCAGGACCCAGAGATCATGTTTGGAAAAAGTCACCCGGAAGATTAGATATTCTCTTTCTGCATCTCGTTCTTCTTAAGCCGTCAATCCACTAGCTCAATGGTGGGCACAAACCAGCCCCAGCAGAGTTTCGAGAGGTGCAAAGAGGAGGGGGACATGACTTACCTGACCCCAAATCTTCGTCTTAAGATAGATAAGTGGAGATGAATTCATTACAATACAACGCTGACACCACCTGCGGGGATAAAACCTCCCCCAGACAGTCCTCATTTTCGGATTCTCCTTACCCAGAGACTTTCTGCGGAAGAGGGGTTTTAGCTGCAGAAGTAGCAAATAAGGAAGATATTTCCCAGGGAGAGTATCAGACTAGAATGGGGCAAAAGACGTGCCTTAAGAACACCAGGACTCCTTGACGGGCGGTGGTGAAGAGTCTGGATCAGAGCAGCAGACATGGGAGCAGGAGGAGCTACAAACAGCAAGCGGTTGTGTTTCAGAGAAAAGTTTGCAGCTCAAGTTAGTGTCTCGCCCTGCGAGTGGAATTGAGAGGTCCCATAAGCTAAAACTTACAGTCATTTGTTCTTTGGCCAGTAGACGTTCATTGGTGACAGGAAAGGATAGTTTCAGCCAACAGGTGGGGGGAAAGCCTAGATGCCGTGGATGGAGGGGGAAATCGGTGACCAGGTAGCAAGGAACCCTGAGAGTAGACTCCATGAAGAATGACTGCACTCACCTCCCAGCTGGCCCCTGTGTCTTAGTCCCTCCTGAGCACCACTCGGGGCTAGTACAACACTCCCGGGCTTAACATCTGCTCATAACACCATTATCACCTGCACAGTAAATGTCACACTTCTTAGCACAGACATCCCATCCTACCCAAACCTGAGTTCCACTTATCTGCCTAACTGCCACTCTTTGCCCCTGGGTTAGTCCCTAACAGACACCGTCCCTTAAAGGAATGTATCATTTCTTTCTTTTCTTTTTTGTAAAGATTTTGTTTATTTGCTTGAGAGAGAGAGAGAGAGAGAGAGAGAGAGATCACATGAGCAAGAGAGCACAAGCAGGGAGAGCAACAGAGGGAGAAGCAGACTCCCGCTGATCAAGGATCCCGACGTGGGGCTTGATCTAGGACCTTGAGATCATGATCTGAGCTGAAGGCAGCCATCCAACTGAGCCACACAGGCGTCCCAGGAATGTACCTTTTCTTTCTTTCTTTCTTTCTTTCTTTCTTTCTTTCTTTCTTTCTTTCTTTCTTTCTTTTTAAAAAAGATTTTATTTATTTATTTGACAGAGAGAGAGAGAGATCACAAGTAGGCAGAGAGGCAGGCAGAGAGAGAGGGGGAAGCAGGCTCCCTGCTGAGCAGAGAGCCTGATGCCGGGCTCGATCCCAGGACCCTGAGATCATGACCTGATCCGAAGGCAGAGGCTTTAACTCACTGAGCCACCCAGGTGCCCCTACCATTTCTTATTTGATATTTTATGTCACCCCAACTTCTATCAATTCAACTCATTGAGTAGCATGCATGGAAAAATAAGTTAAGTGAGCAATGGATGAATGAACCAAGGAATGATACCAATCTTGTCTTTGTAACAAAGGATTTCTGAGTCCCGATATGGCATTTGAGGATAGTCTATAATCTTCCTCTGTGAAATGTCTCGTCAAGTTGAAAGAATCGGTAAGTCCAAGAGCCTGTTGTTGGTCGGGCATCATCGAAGTGTTTTCTTTTTGTACTTTGAGTTACTTTGATGATTCCTCATTAGAACTAGACAAGTTCAAGGGTCATGGAGACCTCTGATGGGAACAGTCTTCCCTCAGTGATGTGACAAGAGTGTCTGGAAGTGCTACTGGATAGCGCGGCCCTAGGTCACTACCCACGTGTCCAGTTCTGTCAAAGCTCTGGGTCGTGCTTGTGGAGTCAACAGGATGACAGGGATGACAATCGACTTTGCTCTGTGATTCCCCTGTTGGCACATTTATTTGAACTCTCCTGTCAGAGCTGGAGACTTGCTCTGCTAATTCCCTAGGACATTGTTTTCTAACCGAGTGTCTTGACACAGCCGGCCTTCCGGTCTTGAACATTTCCTGTGTTGCTTCTAGGTGCCAGCAAGTTGTCTGACTTTGAGCTGCCTGATCTCTGGGATGTGTTACCTGCGGTGTGAGATGAGAACACAGGTGAGCGCCTAGCCCAGGGTGTGGCACCTGGGGGGGGGTTGTCTTGGAGAGATGTTTGTCATACTCCCCTCCTCCTCTGCGTCTTATGCCCTTTAAATACTACCTTGGGAAGCTGACATTTTTCTTCATCCCAGAAGAGAGTCCGGTAATTCTACAAACAGGCTCTATGGGATTCTGTAAGTAGTAACGGCCCCCGTGGAACGAAGGCTTTCTGCATGCCTGGTCTTTCAGTCCCTTCCTTTTCATCCTCACGGTAACCCTCGGGGGTGGACATTTTTACTCTCACTTTTTCACAGGAAGAAACTTCAACGGAGAAGGACTATGATTACACAGCGGGGGAGGAAGACCCGCGGTGGACCAGAACCCACGTCTGCTTCTCTCCGAAACTCTTCGTCTTCAACCACCACACCTGCTGCCCCCCCCTCCACCCCCCCGCCACAGGCAGGCTCTGAGTGGCCAGCGCGCCCAGGGGACACAAGGATGGACAAGCCAGAGCCCTGTCCTAAAAGGTTACCTAAAAGGTAACCCCAGGTGTTAAGAGCCCGGGGAGACTCCAGTCCCAGAGCCTGGCCCTTCCTCAGCCCTTTCTCTGGGCTGTCCCAGCCCCCCAGCCGCTGCGCATCTGGCACGTGGAGGAGGGGCTTCCTGCAGCAGGTGCATACGGCTCCGCCTCCAGCCACGCCCCTCCTCCAGCTCCGCCCCCAGTATGGGCCCAGAGGGGAGAGAACAGCTCCCGCCCCCTCCGCGTTCTGGGAGCCCGTTGTCTAACGGGGCTTCGGCCTGGCCTGCTTCCCTGTCAGCCCCGGGCATGCGGGCAGCGCACAGCTGGCTGGCAGGGAAGGCTGCGGGGCCGCCTGCTCACCCGCGGGAGGCCGTGTTCCCAGCTTGCGCTCTGACGTTTTCCAGGGCCTGGGCCACCTGCCCGCAGAGGCGGAACACGGACGTGTAGACAGGGAAAACCAGGTCCTGACAGCTTGGCAGAGAGAGTCCCTAGAGGAAGGGACGCGGCTGAAACCCAGGGTCCTCAGGGAGGAGACCCGACCTGGGGAGAGGGAAGGGGCCCAGCAGCGTCCCGGGGGAGCTCATCCATCCTTCGTCCACCTGCCAGGCCCCCGGAGCCCGATCCCCCAGGTTCTCCGGGGGCACAACGGGGCCGAGGAGGAGGCTGCGGAAAGGTCTCCAAGGCCCGTGGCTGCTGGGTGTCTGGAGGCCAAGCTCCTTGACCTGGAGAAACCCCTCGCAGACCGGAGCCCTGGAGGAGAACAGAGCCTTGGCATCGTCGAGAAGCTGTGGCCTGGGGAGCCAGACAGATCCGGGTTCAAATCTCAGCTCTCGGCTGACGGGAGTCACCGCACTGTCGCCGGACTGTTCAGTCGTAACACTCACAGCGACCCTTTAAGGGAGATTATCCTTCAGTCCTTATTTTATAAGGAACAGGAGCTTCGTTCAACTCCTTGCCCGTAGAGACGGGCTGGAGACCTGTAGACGAGGCTTCTGGGGGCTGCTGTAGCATTAATCGATGTTGTAAAGATGGCATGTGAGGAACATGAGCTGAGATTCCTGGTCCGATTGCTACGACTTTAACTGGCAGGAGGAATAGGGAAGGGCAGGCATGGCGGGGGGTGGGGGTGGGGGGGGGGCTAGAAAGGCAAAGCAGCAGAGTTTTTGTTTATTCTCCTAAAACAGAAATAACGGGGTTCGAGAAAGAGACAACAGAAGACGGGAAAGCTCGTCATCCGGAAGGACAAGCACATGTTAGTGTGAGTGAGTAGGAAGGTCAGGGTCGGAGACACATCCTTGCCCAAGGGGAGATGGGGGAGGGGTGGAAGGACCGACACACCCGGAAGGCTCTTCCGACGCCGCCCAGGGAGCCGTCCTTCCACGTAGCGTAGCGAGGACCAGAGGCCCAGGTGTCTGTGCTGGGGGGGAGCCCAGGTCTCAGATCCACCTTCTGCATCTGGCAGGTAAGGAATTGAGGTAAGGTAAGGAACTTTCCCCAAATCCAGAATCAGGGGCGTTGGACTCCTGGCTCAGGGTTCTTCCTTGAACTGCCACTGCCCTATTTATGGTGGGTAAGACACCCGTGGTCTCGTAAAAATGGAGTTTTAAGGATTTCAAAGACGAAAACAAAAGCATAAAGATTCTGTGCTCGCTCAGTTCACTCGGGCTGCTAGGACGAGAACATGAGGCGAGGGCATCTTCTAAACCAGAGACATGTGGTTTTCACAGTTCTGGAGGTTGGGAAGTCCAAGACCGAGGAGTCTACAGATTTGGTGTCTGGTGAGGGCCGGTGTCCTGTCTCAGAGACAGCGTCTTTATGTTGGGTTCTCCCATGGTGGGGGGGGGGGGCTAGGGATTTTTCTAGGGTCTCTCTTAGAATCTCATTCCTGAGGACTCCACCCTCATAATCTAATCCCCTCTCAAAAGCCCCCCTTCCCAAGTTCCATCACATTCAGGGTATAGGATTTCAACATATGAGTTTGGGTTGGCAGAAACAGGCTTTGCCCAATGGGACTGTGGACGTGGAACGGGGGAGTAACAGGTGAAAGGGAGACTAGTATCTTTCACTTTCTGAAAGTTCAAGCTTTACCACGTCGCTTTTACCCAAGACCTATGCTGGTACCATAATGGCTTTTTTTCTGTAAATTTTCTTTGGGTTTCTTTCAGTTGGTGAAAACATGTTCTAAGGGACATATTTTGTAAAAGCAAAGTGGCCCAATGTGAAGTTTCAGAGAGCGGAGAATACTGATCACACTGCCTCCTTTCACTTGTGAAGGTTTTTGTGGGAAGGTTCTACTTTCCCGTACCATGGAAAGAAGGAAGAAACCAGAGAAGGAAAATGGGGTTTTTAGCTATTAATGAGAAACCAGTTTGTGCTTGGGAATGGAAACTCAGGCCAGGCCTACCAAATACTATTAATATCCGAAAGAAGAACTTCAGCCTCCCGCCTCATGACAGGAACTTGGCCCCATCCTCATGAGGGGACCCCCCACCCCCCAGGTGCGATAATCCTCTCCCACCCACAGTCGGTGACTTCTGCCCTTCACTCCAGCAGTCTGGGTTCTCTGGAAGCAGAAGGGAGGACAGAGTTTGGGCTTCAGGATGTTTATTTGAGAGCAACACTGTGAGGGGCGTGGGGCGGGCACGGGAAGAACGTCAATGCACACCCTGTAAGGGCCCCCTCCCCAGCCGGGTGGAAAAACTCTACAAGAGGTTTGTATCCAGGTGTGCTGTGTCACTTGGTAGGGTTCTTAGAAGCTGCCTCACTCAGGTCCCAGATCAGAGACCCCCAGAGAGGGAATGACCAGGCGGGTAGGTCCTCTGCAGGCGAGGTGGACCCCTGGAGCCTGGGGCTGGTTGCACCCCCACAGGAAGGTTTTCTGCTCCAACCCCATCGGGGAGCAGCTTCCTTAATTCTCCCTTCAGCCCTGCTGCTTTAACTTTCTTTCTTTCTTTCTTTCTTTTTTTTTTTTTAAAGAATTTGTTTATTTATTTGACAGACAGAGATCACAAGTAGGCAGAGAGGCAGGCAGAGAAAGAGGGGGAAGCAGGCTCCCTGCTGAGCAGAGAGCCCCATGTGGGGCTCAATCCCAGGACCCTGGGATCATGACCTGAGCCGAAGACAGAGGCTTTAACCCACCGAGCCACCCAGGCACCCCAAGAGGAACTTTCTTTCTCTTTTTCTTTTTAAAGATTTTATTTATTTATTAATTTGAGAGAGAATGAGCAGGGAAAGGGGCAGAAGGGGAGGGAGAAGCTGACTCCTTGCTGGGCAGGGAGCCCAACACGGGACTCGATACCAGGACCCCGGGATCATGACCTGAGCCGAAGGCAGATGCTTAGCCTACTGAGCCACCCAGGCTCCCCAAGAGGAACTTTCTGAAGGGCTGAGGACATCAAAAGGGAAGTAGGATCCAGTAGGGAACGTGTCCTAACCAGTGCTAGATGTGACCACTCTCAGAGCACATCGGCAGGGGTGGGCCTATCCTGGGGGCTCTCAGAGAGACTGTTGTGGCCTAGCTCACCGGCTGGGTGGCTTAGCCCTGCGTGCTGCCTTCTGTCCAGGTCCAACCACCAGAGGGAGGCCAGGAGAGAAGAAAATGCTTTGTGCCTCAGCCCAGCACAAGACCGGGCTTCCCAGGCTCCATTTCTGGTCCTGGGATCAACCCTTGTGCAGCATTATTCAAAGTGGAAAGACCACTCCTTTCATGGGTCGGGGGGCATTTTACACCCACAAGGTGGGGGAAGATCCACCTCACAGGAATTTCTTATCGGGAGGTTCTGGGTTGTTAAATCTCACAAAATTGTCTGCTTGAGCTGCCCTGACATGGCCCATTACTTTTTTACCGTCTCAGACTTGCAATTTGCTCTTATAAGCACCTCTCCTCTCTGCCTTCCAGCTCTGGATGTCTTGCAAACAATGCTTAAAAAGTCCCCAGCAGTTTGCCACTGTAATACATGCAGTACGTTGTAGCACAGGAATTTTTAAAAATCAATAAAATCCCTGGAACAGCAGAAGAAGCCCAGAAATAGATCTCAGTAAACATAACCATATAATATACAATATGAAAAGGTAGTATTTTAATCCAGTAGGGAAAGGAAGGTTGATATACTGTAATAAATGGTGCTGGCACCATGTGGTTAAATCCAGAAAAAAGGAGAGCTAGATCCCTCCCTCACACTGTATTCAAAAATGAAGTTTTGATTTTATGAAGCCCTGAAACAGTAAAAAGAAAGCTTAAGTAGAGGTTTCACCATGTATATTAAAACCTGCCTGTTTGGGAGAATATTTTTATTAAGACAGGAAAACCAGAAGCCATATATACGTATATATGAATGATTGACGCATTAGATAAATTTGTATATTGGGATCTGCCAAATGGAACCCCCACCCCCCACCAGCCCTCAGTGGCCCACCCAGCCCATGTCACAAATTTAAACCTAAGTCAGCCTGCACTTTCTGGGAGATTTTATTTATTTATTTATTTATTTATTTATTATTTCCTGTCTAGGAAATCTAACACACTAATCACAATCCTCCAACTCAGCATTGGCCAGCTTACTTTACCCTAGAAAACAGGACCTGCTGGCCTTATCAGGGAATCCCCAAGCTTTTAGTCAGTCATGCTGTGTCCAAGTTTCTCTTCTGATGCTAAACTTTGCTCTCGCCCAAAATTCCTTAGGAAGATGCTGCCATGCTTGTGATGCACTGCCTCTAAGATATGGGTCATTTTCCCTTGAACAAAGGACATCAAACTCCTTACTAAATTGTTTTTGCTTTGTCATTTGACAAAGTTTTAAAACTATTGCATGGTAAAAAAAAAAAAATACCAAAAACAAAATCAAAAGAGCAATGACACATTTAAGGGAAAGTATTTGCAAGAAAGAGTATAGATTAAGAATTTATAGTTAATACCTACTCTATCAAAGAGTTCTTCAGCTTAAGAGTCAAAACGCAGTCCAGTAGAAAAATGGGTTAGAGATACAAATACATAGTTTTTGGAAAAGCGATTCCAAAAATCCATAAATGCATGAGGTACTGGAGACTAGTGTAGAGATTGGAGTGATTAAGCTCTTCTAGAGACAGATTAGCTGGTAGTGACCTTGGCCAAGTTACTGAACTTTCCTGTGCCCCAGTTAGATCATAAGTGGAGATACTCAAGGTACCTGTCTCACAGGATTGTTGTAAGGATTAAGAGCGATTCTGTGTAAAATGTTCCATACAGTGTGTGACACATAGTAATCCCAGTGCAGAATAAAGCATTGTGCAAGTATTGGCTACTATTACAAGTCAGGGAAATGCAAATTGGAATAACAGAGCAATAGCACTCCTTACTGATCAGGCTGGCAAACGTGAAAAGTGTGCCTACGTTGCTGGTGGGAATTCATTGGAATTCATCAGAAGAGGGTTTATTGCTGGTGGAAACGTGGAATGTTGTGATCATTTTTGGAGGGTCTTCTGACAATATCTCTAAACATTTTATAAGTCCATCTAACGCTTTTTGACTCAGCAGTTCAACTCCTGGGAGTCTATCCTGTAGAGATAAAGCCACTAGTACAAGAATATTCATTGCAGCCTGGTTTGTATGAAACAAAATGAGGACCTATCAAAAGGGGAAGGATTGAGTCAAATCATGGCATATTCCCAACCTGGTAATATTATGCAATCTATAAATAGAACAACTTTGAGCTTTGCCAGTTGACTTGGAGAGATTTTCACAATATGTTTTCAAGTGACAAAAGCAAACTTTAGAGAGAGTATGGGGGAAAGCATTTTTGTAAAGCAAATATTGGCACCCTCATATACATTTATATGTGTTTGTATATTGTCATATGAACATGAGAATGTTAGAAAGATCACACACAAGGTTGTTAATTGAGTGTCTGCCTTTATTGGATGTTATGTTATGTGATTATATATATATATATATATATATTCAAAGAAGTATGAGGAAGAAGATTGAAAATATCTGAAATCCCACCAATCTGGAGATAATTACCATTAATGTTCTAGGGATCATCTTTCATGCATCTCTTTGCACATATTTACAATTTTATGTAGATGGGTGTGTGATATTTTGATGTAAGAAATATATATTTGGAGACCCCTCAGTGGCTCAGTGGGTTGAGCATCTGACTCTTGATTTCAAGTCAGGTCATGATCTTGGTGTCATGGGATCCAGCCCTGTGTCTGCTCCCGGGCTCCGGGTTGAGTGTGGAGCCTGGTTGGGATTCTCTCTCTCCCTCTGCCCCTCCCCTGGCTCACATGCTCTCTCCTTCCCTCTGTAAATAAACAAACAAACAAACAAATAAATAAAATCTTTTTTAAAAAATGTACATTTGGTCTACAACCAGGTTATTGGAACAAGAGATTCTAAAAGTTTTATTTCCAGAGTGGCAAGGGTGAGGGGGCAACTTTTGTTATTCATAATAAGCTTTTTTCAACCTACCTAAGTGTACACTAATGAAGTGACCTAAGGAGGGTCCCTAGATAGTTTTGGGGTGGGGGCCGGTTGCCAGAGGAATAAAGTAGTGATTCCGGTGATTCTAGGGTTGGAAGTTTCAGCCCTTCCTCACCCACAACTCTGGGGAGGAGAGAGAATCTAGAATAAAGAGAATTAACTAATTGCCAATGATTTAATCAATCATGGCTCAGTAATGAAGGCTCTATAGAAACCCTAAACAATGAGGTTCAGAAAAAGTTTCTGGATTGGTGATCGCATCCCTATGCCAAGAGGGTGGTACACCCCAAAATCCATAGAGACAGAAGTTCCTGTGCTCAGGAGCCTTATAGACCTTGTCCTATGTACGTCTTGACTTCATCTGGTTGTTCATTTATATCTTTTATAATATCCTTTATCATACACTGATAGTAAGTTAAGTGTTTTCTTGAATTCTGTGAGCCATTAACAGCAGATTATCAAGCTGAGGCGGAGGGGGGTCATGGGAACCCCCAATTTGTAACCAGGTTGGACTTCAAGTGTGGATGACCTGGGACTCACCACTTACAATTGGTGTCTGAAGTTGGGGACAGTCTTGCGGAATTGAGCCCTTAACCAGTGGGGTCTGCACTAACCGGGTAGTGTCAGGGTTAAGTTAAATGCTAGGATACCCAGCTGATGTCTGCAGAGAACTGGAGAACTGCTTGGTGTGGAAACCCCACACATTTGCCAGTGTTATGTGTCAAAACAGATCCTAGTAGGGCAAACGCTCTTTTCTCATGTGTTCCTTTGTAGGGGGATTCCCAGCAAAATCTCACACCCGAGTCTTACTGTCCAGGAAGAGACCCAGAGTCAGGAGATGCTGAGAAGTGAAGACGCTTGTCACCTAATTAGCTCCATGAATGAGACCAAGTCATTTCACTCCTCTGGGTCCAATTCCTGCCATGGAATGGAGTTGTTGGTAGATGATGTCTGAGGCTTCTTTCTGGAATTTATGGAATTCCGTGCTCCTGTTCTGTTGGCCGTGAGAAAGTCAGTATGATGTATAGGAGACTTTAGAATCAGACAGCCCTAAAGGTGGAGCTCTCACCCATGTGCGGCCCCTTGCCACCTCAGAACCAGCAGCAGGAGATAAGAATTATTTCCACAAGGGAAGAAATGTCTCACATAGGAATTCAAGCTCCTGCCCCCTTTAAAAAAAAAAAAAATAAGTTTGTTTGTTTGTTTGTTTGTTTATTTTAGGTAATCTCTTCACCCAAGTGGGGTTCGAACTTAGGACCCTGAGGTCCCATGCTGTTCAGACTGAGCCAGCCACTTGCCCCTCTCCTGCTTGTTAAGAAAAGGAAGATCCCTCCCTGTGCTGGCAACAAGCTCCAGCCACCACTTACAGCCAATGGGAAACCGCTACAACGTAATTCTCGTTTCTTTTGTTTAAAACAACCCACCCCAGTTTCTTCCCCAAACCTCGTAAAAAGCTGACCTTCCTTGGGTCTCTTCGGACCAGCCTGTGGTTCACCATTGCTTGCTTGTACTCTGCTATGCCCAAACAAATTCATTTTTTAGCTTAAATAAAATCGCTCTTAGCTCTGTTTAAACTTAACAAACCTCTCTTCGTTTTGTTTATTTACCATATTTTATTTACCCTATTTTCTGGGTTATTTGTCATAACCCAGAAAGGCTTATGACAGTAGCACCTGTAGGCTTGGGTAGACTTGGACAAACCTCTCCAAAATAGAAAATTCCATCGGTAAATTGTTTTGACATGTGCTCTCTGAAGAAACTGCAAAGGCCTTCTGTTTCATCATTGGGTGATTTTCCCCCATCGAAACTCGTATCCTATTTATTTTAAACTCAAAATGGATGAAAAACCTATATGTGAGGCAGGAATCCTTCAAAATCCTAGAGGAGAACACAGGCAGCGACCTCTGTATGGAAGGCAGGAGGTATAGTCTGGGTCAGGATGACTCGTTGTCACCGGTATCAGCACGAGACATGACAAAACACCATTTTTTCTACTTAGGAAGAGACCTGCTCTGGAAAGACCAGGACGACTTTTCTCCTGAGGAGCTGTGTCTTAGGACTGTCTGTATGGGACTTGCTGTAGTGGAATTCAGCTCTCTCTGAAGGATTTCTTCTAAGAGTCTCCCTTTGCCTTCTGTTCTGTTTCCAGTTGGACCACCAGGCTTTGGCATTGAATGAAAAGCACCAACCAGAAGGATTCATCAACCAGAGGGTTGCTGGGTAGAAGAATGAATCATTTGTTTGTTTTTAATTCATTTCCCTTCCTGACACACATATACTAAGTTGAAATGACATCGAAAGTATCCATCTGAGGGACACCTGGGCGGCTCAGTTGGTTGAGTGTCAGCCTTCGGCTCAGGTTATGATCACGGGGTCCTGGGATGGAGCCCCACATGGGGCTCCCTGCTCAGTGGGAAGCCTGCTTCTCCCTCTCCCTCTGGCCCTCCCCCCTCCTAGTGCTCTTGTGAGCTTTCTCTCTCAATCTCTCTCAAATGAATAAATTAAAAATATTTTTTAAAAAATCAATCTGAAAAAGAGGACGAGAATTTGTAGGATTTGCTCTCTTTTAAAAATACACATCTTTGGGGCGCCTGGGTGGCTCAGTGGGTTAAGCCTCTGCCTTCAGTTCAGGTCAGGATCGCAGGGTCCTGGGATCGAGCCCCGCATCCACATCCGGGTCTCTGCTCAGCAGGGAGCCTGCTTCCCTTCCTCTCTCTGCCTGCCTCTCTGCCTACTTGTGATCTCTCTGTCTGTCAAATAAATAAATAAAAATCCTTTAAAAAATACCCATCTCTACTCTAGGGGCACCTGGGTGGCTCAGTCGTTAACATCTGCCTTCGGCTCAGGTTATGATCCCAGGGTCCTGGGATTGAGCCCTGCCTCGGGCTCCCTGCTCGGCAGGAAGTCTGCTTCTCCTTCTCCCACTCCCCCTGCTTGTGTGCCCTCTTGCTGTGTCTCTCTCTGTCAAATAAATAAATAAAAAATCTTAAAAAAAAAAAAAAACATATCTTTACCCTGGAGTGTTAAGAACAGGCAGGGCCATAGGAAAGCGGTTCCCAGCAGATGACTTGGTGAGATGAAACTGATCAAGTTTCATTTCTAGTTTTGTTTCATTTTTAATTTATCATAGTAACAGCTAATATGAGTAGGTCATGTCCAGTTTGTACATTGCTTTCACAGCATTTAGACCTACTGTGATCCTCACAGCAGCATAATGACACAGATCACATAATGATCCCCATTTCACACATAAGAAGACTGAGGGTCTGAGACACTGACTGTCCCCAGGTTTTCCAGTGAGCAAGAGGCAGAGCTTGAAATCAAGTTTAGGCATTCTGGCTTCAAAGTTGCCTTTTTAAAGACCTGAAACCATAGAATTGTTGAGCTGGAAGGGATCTTGGAGACAGGCTGGGCCAGCATTTGCTTAGTTCTGCAAGATGTTAACCCAGGTTCCAACAAAGTTTGGGAACTGACAGATTAAAGGATGTGAAATGGATTTCTTGACCACAGAATATCCCAGAGCCTCTATTGAGCTAATGGATCTTGTTACTTTTGCTAATCTTATTTGGAGACCGATTTCTTCTAGGGCAGTGTCTACCTAAGACCCACAACCTGGGTTGCTAGCCTGTCCAGGCTCCTGGGTGCTGTGTTGTCCGAGTCCCGCAGTGAGCAGAACAAGGGCAACACCAAGGTTTTCAACCAAACTATGAAGAGTGATGGACTTTGCTCTGGCTCTTGGACCGCCTCCTTCCTTGTTAATGTTGCTTGTCATCCTAGAGCCACCCAAACCACACTCCATGAGCCGCAGTCCCTACTGGAGGGCCTCACCTGGGCCCCACCTCACCTCCTGGAAGGAAACCTTCCAGGTTTCCTCATGGATACCTGCTCCGATCTCAGCCCCTCATTTTCCAGGTTCCTTCCTGAGGTATCTCGGAGGGCAGGCTCTGATTGCCCAGGTGTAGATTCTGACCCACGTGCTCACTCTCTGTGTTATCCCTTGTCTCTGTGCATCAGTTTGCCCATCAGTGAAAGGGGGCGAAACCTATCGGTTTCATAGGTCTTGTAAAGATTCAATCAGAACATACATGTAAAGCACTCCGCTTGCTGCCCGGTCCCTAGGCGGTATTCAAAAAACTCACACTGTGGTTATTATCCTCTTCGTCTGGTCACTGAGTATTTGCAGAAGATGGACAGGCCACCTTCCATTAATTTCTCCAGATGTGCCAGGCAGTTTTGACCCCTGCAGGGTTGCCATTACTGAGTGGTGCCTTGAGGTCATGCCCTCTGTATGTTGGCGGGATGCTGCAGGTTCATGACAGTCGTTAGGTACCTCCCTTTGGGCTGGTCCTACATCCCTGTGTGCTCTATGGTGACTTCCTCATGAGACATTCCGTTCAGAATCAAGTTCTAGGAAAGATGTTTTATATCTCCTTATGACCTTGACAGTTCTTCCCTCATTTTGGCTTAGAGCTAAATCTTGCCTCAAATTTTTATTTCACTCCCTCATTTTAGCCTTTTTTTGCTCTTTTGATTTGTGCTTTGCATATTCCCGAGTTTCTGTTTATCTCCTTTTGTGTTTTTAAAGTGTCATTTTCTAAAGATCTTATTTATTTATTTACTTGAGAGAGAGGGAGAGAAAAACGGTGGGGGGAGGGGCAGAGGAAGAGGGAGAAGCAGATTCCCCACTGAGCAGGGAGCCTGCCCAGGACCCTGAGATCATGACTGGAGCCGAAGGCAGATGCTTAACCAACTGTGCCACCTTGGTGCCCCTTAAAATTTCTTTTTTAATGTATTCATTTTGCAATTGATATTTTGTTAGCCATGAGTCTTTGGAGAATTAGGCAGGGTACACACACACACACACACACACACATATGCACAAATATCCCAGAAGGAGGAGCTGAGTATGAAACCAAAATCATGGTATTGGACAATAGCAAATATATGATGTATCTTAAGTAATTCTTTTCAATTAAGTAATTCATTTTCTATACTGTACAGTGTACCAATTCACAGTTCTTCAAAAACTGAAGAAGTGTCTCAGTATAATCTAATAACACCTGTCATTTCACAAATAGTTACTGTGTGTCCGAAAGACTGACATGCATTTTCTCTATATCTCATACCATGCCGGCATATTAGGTAACAGTATCTCCATTTTAAACAAAAGAAAATGAAAGCTCTGAGAAGGTAAGGGTCGTCTTCAGATTCATTGGGCTTGTATGTGGTGGGCTAGAAATTTGAGTTCTGGAAGATCTAATTACTATTCATGATCTCTTCAGTACACTGTGGTCCCTCTCACACAATCAGCAACTTCTCTGGTTGGTAATGACTGTCGTATCTATGTCCCTGGCTGAGGTTATTCTGTGCACATCCGATGATGCAGTGGTTTCACTTCCCTCCCTTTAAGAGGTGGAGCTTAACTCCCCTTCGCTTGAGTATGGCCCTAACTTGGTGACTTACTTCCAAAAATAGAATATGGTGGAAGTAAAAGTGTATGGCAGTGAGACTAGGTCATAGAAGTCACTGGGGCTTCCTTTTTGTTTTCTGTCTTGGATTACTTGCTGTAGAAGAAGCCAGCTAGCATGTCATGCAGACCTTCAAGGGGTCCTGTGGAGAGATCCTGTGGGAAACAACTGAGGCTCTCTGCCAATAGCCATGTTTCTGCTGAAGATGGTTGACTTTTCTGTGGATGAGACTGTCAGTCCAGCCCTTAAATACTTGCAGGTGAATAGGAATTTGCCTCTTTGTCTGGCGGTCTAGAAGGCTCTCACTTTAGGCAAATTTGAAGAGTTCTATTAGAATACTTGTCGGAGGCCAATGAGGAGCTGATCCTGGGTGTGGTGGTGGCACCTGTAGTCCCAGCTCCTTGAAAGGCTGAGGCAGGAGGACCCCCTGAGATCAGGAGTGCCAGCATAGAGAGCACTGTGCCGACTGGGGTCCACATGAAGTCTGGCATCAAGATGGTGCCCTCCTGGGAGCAGGGGACCACCATGTTGTCTTAAGGAGAGGTGAACCAGCCCACACTGGAAACAGAGCAGGTCAAAACTCCCAGGCTAATCAGTTGTGAGAACGTGCCTGTGACCCGTCACTGCACTCCAGCCTGGGCAACACAGAGCGACCCTTTCTATAGAATATATCCATATATGTGGGGGAAAAAAAAAAAAAGAACTGACCTTGAGTGAAGATTTGTCAAAGCTCATCTTAGGCCCCCTGATGTGTGAGGCAGATGACAGGAAGCTGTTGATGTTACCCATTTATAGATCCTCTGTGTTCTCTCTCTGTATGAAATCGTTATAAGAAAGCAGAGTCTGGAACACGTTATCTCATGTTTGTCAGAGGGTGTCCAAAACCAGAGTCTCCTTTTGAAACAATGTTTCTGTGCTTCCCTCAAACCCTGGTTGAGACTATGTCTCAATTCAGTCACGATGCAGGCCATATATATTTAAAGGCTGCTAGGTCCCAAGTGCTACTGGAGGGGCTTGGGGTACAGTAATGAACAAAACAGACAAAATTCCTGCCCTCATGAAGCTTACAGTCTTTTGAGGGAGACAGACCACAAGTAAGCAAGCAAAGAAGTAAGATGATTTTGAAGGGGGACGTGCAAGGCAGAGAAATAAAAAAGGGGACCCACGGGGAACCCCACGGGAGAAGAGGCGGGGATGGCTGCTCTGAGGGACGCTTGAGCAGCGAGGCACGTGTTGAGAAGCGCCTGGCTGACATTCCAGGCAGCAGGACAAGTCCTGTGGCAGGAACGAGCGTGACTTATGTGAGGAACAGCACAATGACACTTAGGGATCTCTGTGTAAAGATTCACATAACAAATCCCCCTTGAGGGGTAGAATTTCAGGAAAAGTTTCTCCCTACTGACCAATCTGTGTTCTTTCGGGTGAGAAATAACTAACATTGTCTCCCTTTCAGCCTGGGCTTCCAGAAAGCTCGGAGACAAGATCTGTACCTCATTCTGTCACCCAGATGGCACCTCAAGTCGAGCTGGAAGGGGGTAGAAAAGTTAAGCTATTAATAATTGTCATTCGACAGATTTTCATTAGAAACAAGGAAGCATAACAAAGTGGCAGATTTCATTGCCCTGTTGATTCATTGCAGAGAGATTTATTAATTGTGTACCAGTTTCCCGAACCTGGGTGGGGATCTGTGTGGAATGATGAAGAGAACGGTCCCTGCTCAAACACAGCAAGCAAATACTTACAAACGTCTGAGGCAACTGGCACCGGATGGGAGTCCCGAGGGTGGCAGCTTGTCCTGGGGAAGACTTTGATGGAGGAGGCCACTGTGCAAGGGGTCCCTGCCCCTCCTGGTAGGAGAAAGGTCACATCAAGCCCCTTCACCCTCCCCCCCCGCCCCTGCCCCGAGAAGGGTAGTAGTGACGGACTGCCCCCCTGGCAGAACCTATGGGCACCTTCTAGGATCAATCCCCACCTCAGGGCCCTGGGGTCTGAGCTCCCTGGCCAGAGCTTTCCTGACAGGAAGGAAAAATAGACTGAAAATGTCTCAGTTCCACAAGTCCTATTTTTAATTGATTTGCCCATAGACTCTTCAATCACGATATTAATATTTAATTGGCCTGTCAGGACAGATCCTTCCCGGTCAGACAGTTAAAAATGACCTAGGACAGAGGAGGAAATGAGGTGACGGTGAGGTGGTGAGGAAGGTGAGGTGCTCCCTCGGGGGAGGGGCAATCAGGATCTGAGGGCCGAGGAGGAGCCTGCCTGGCCCTACGTTCCTGACAGGAGGGACATCTGGCTCACTTTCCCCTGTCACTGTCCCTTCAGTGCCTACATCTGTGAGCACAGCAGTACTTGTCCGTAAGGCCATTTAGGGAGCCATATAGGAGTTCAGGCCACACAGAGGTCTGTGGAGGTCTGTGGAGAAAATGGGGGTTACTTTGACGAGGGGAAGCTGAGAGGCTGGTCTCTTTGGAAGGATCCAGAAGACCAAGCACTTAAGGCCCCCAGTTTCTTAAATCTGACGAGGGCTGACTGGTGTTTTAGGCCCCACCCCAGCCCAGGTGAACCCTGATTTACAGGCATGTTTCTTTGAGAAATGGTGTCCATCTTGGCTGCCTGGCATCACAGAAACACGGAAAAATGGCATTTTAGGGGAACACACACTCAGAAGCAGTCAACGTCTCCATGCGACTCATTCCAAGACACTATTAATAGGCAGATGAAAGGGATGTGAGAACTGGTTTTCAGTTTCAGCCTCTGGCTTCATTTATATGTTCTTTTTCAACACAGAGGCTGGGAGGTAAGGTCTCTACCCCAGAGCCATGGTGGGGAGGGGTGCGGGGGGAGACGAGCACCACCCGAAACCTGGAGGCCCCCACGGTCTCTTCTGAACACGGCCGATTCCTTCTCTGAACAAATGCCTAGCAAGTCCGGATAGTCACAGAAAATCGAGATGAGGTGATGCCTCATTTTCAGCAAGCTGTGAAGAAACACTCAAGTCATCTTCAGGAAAAGCTTCAATATTGCCTTCACCGCTCTGTGTGTCTTCTCGGTTTGAGCCAATGGTTCTCATGGGGGAGGAAGCATCTGCCTTTAGAAATGTGTGGGTATGGGGGCACCTGGGTGGCTCAGTGGATTAAAGCCTCTGCCTTCGGCTCAGGTCATGGTCCCAGGGTCCCTGCTCAGTGAGGAGTCTGCCTCCTCCTCTCTCTCTCTCTGCCTGCCTCTCTGCCTACTTGTAATCTGTCTGTCAAACAAATAAATAATTAAAAAAAAAAAAAAGAAATGTGTGGGTATGTTGAGTTGTCTTAAGTTGTCTTAAGGGTTGGGTTGGGATGCTCTCCGCGCTCAGTGGGGGAAGGGGCAGAGACGCTAGACAGGCTGAAATGCTCCAGATGGTGCCCCAACCGAGAACTCTCTGTCCTCTGGCCTGCACGACTGCTGGGTGCCTGTTGTGTGTGGCGGAGGGGAGAACGTGTTTGGGATGACCTGAGCCTAAAACGGAACTCTGTTTTACTCATAAAGTATTTGTTGCACATTTTCAAATGCACAGAGTTTTCCAGGAAGGCGACTGTTGTGGAAATCAAGGAAAGACTGGATTTGGAGGTGGGGGGAACATTCCCAAGAGCTGTTCACCTTTCAAAAAGATCGGATCCCTGATGGCAATGCCGCTTGTGGCCTTGAGTTTCCAGAATCCCACAGCTGTACCAGTCTGCATTCGCAGCTGTCATATTCGAGGGGGCTGGATGGGATGGGGTTGGGGGGCTCTGCTCTGGGCCGGGAGCGACTCATACTTCCCGCTGACTCCTAAAGTGGTGCCACCAAACCTCTCTGTATTGAAACACGTGCTGCTGTTATCACAAGCGACCCTCATTTTATTTCTCCTTGATATTTCCATTAGGGCATGGTACTGACTTTCAGAATTGTGTGTCAGTGGGTAATACTAATTTAATTTCAGGAACACAAAGGGGACATTATAGGATATTCGTTTTTGGCGGGAAGCATTGGGTCTGATCCAGGTCCTAAATCAGGGTTGAGATGACTGGGTTTAGGTTTTTTTTTATTTTTATTTTTTTTAAAATATTTTATTTATTTATTTGACAGAGAGAGAGATCACAGGTAGACAGAGAGACAGGCAGAGAGAGAGAGGAGGAAGCAGGCTCCCTGCTGAGCAGAGAGCCCGATGTGATGCGGGGCTCGATCCCAGAACCCTGGGATCAGGACCTGAGCCGAAGGCAGAGGCTTTAACCCACTGAGCCACCCAGGCGCCCCTGGGTTTAGGTTTTAAAACAACAAAAACTCTTGAGAGAAGAGTCAAGCCAGGGGATCATCAGGAATTGTATCTCCTGAGTCACGCTCTACTCTGAGGCTCCATGTTTCTGAGAACACACCTGTCCGCAAGCCTCAGGCAGCGCCTGGGGAAGAGGGAAGGGTCGGAAAAGTCAGAGTGCAAAGGTCATCTCAGCCTCCCTGGGGCAACTTTGCAGCTGTGGCAAAGCGGGACTTAGCTCCTGCTGCTGGCAGCACCGGGTTGCTAGCAACCCACCCAGCCCCCCAACCTTGGCAACTGGAAGCTAACATACTGGCAGGTGCATTCGTTGGGGTAAAGCTAGTCTGCTCTAGCAAAGGGAGCCAACGCTGCAGAGGTTTCAGGAACCGGGATGTTGATTTCTTTTGCAAGTCACGGTCAAGGCGGGGCTGCAGCCACATCTGGGTGTTCGCCAGAAGAGGGAAGAGGGTGTGGACGAAAGCGTGAGCAGCGTAAGTTAAGGTCCAGGCCAGAAAGTGGCCACCAGTTCCACGGGTGCGCGTCCCCCGATTGGTGGGGAAATGTCACCTTTAGGAGGGCCACCTCCTCGCTGTAACACCGAGAGGCTCTGCCAGAATGCCTAATTGGAACATTTACAGCACATCCTGTGGACCAGTGCAGTGTGGACCGTGGGGCTGGGCTGGGCTGGGCTCGGAGACGGCCGGTCCTGCCCTGCTGGAATTTTTCATTTAGTTGGGGATTTGCGTTCCACACACGGACCAACAACTCACAAAGGAGGAGGAAGGAGGAAGGTGGGAGGGGCAGGGTGTTTGAGCTGGTGGAGGAGTGGCAGACTCAAAGCAAACACTCTCAGCTCCGGGACAAGAACAGACCTTGAACCCGGGCAAGGGAGGGAGTTTTTTTTTTTTTGTTTTTGTTTTTTTAAGATTTTATTTATTTATTTGACAAAGATCACAAGTAGGCAGAGAGGCAGGCAGAGAGCCAGGGAAACAGGCTCCCTGCTGAGCAGAGAACCCGATGTGGGACTCGATCCCAGGACCCCGGGATCATGACCTGAGCTGGAGGCAGAGGCTTTAACCCACTCAGCCACCCAGGCGCCCGGGGCAAGGGAGTTTTTATTCAGGTTACCTGTCCCGCCTCTCTGGGAAACCTTTCCTGACAGACCCCTCCAGGGCCCAGCTCAGCGCTGCTGGAAAACACTCCCCAAGCAGTGCCAATCACCCTTACTGCTTTCCTGGCCCGTTGTTGTCTTTTTTTTTTTTTTTAAGATTTTATTTATTTATCAGATAGAGATCATAAGTAGGCAGAGTGGCAGGCAGAGAGAGGGGGAGGAAGCAAGCTCCCTGCTGAGCAGAGAGCCAGATGCGGGGCTCGATCCCAAGACCCTGGGATCATGACCTGAGCCGAAGGCAGAGGCTTTAACCCACTGAGCCACCCAGGCGCCCCCCGTTGTTGTCTTTCTGCCCAGACTGCATTTATATTTTGTTAGAGCCTCAGCAGCCTTGCAGAGTCATTGGAATATGGTAGGTGCTCAACAAATATTTGTTAAATGACTGAAAAAAATCCTCCGAGCAGCAGACATGAACGCATGTTAGAGTCTGCACAAGGCACGACCGTGGTGCTTTGGGGGGAGGATGAATCCGGTTATCCAGCTGAGAAGGCCAGAGTAGCAGGACACAGACAGGCTGGGCTGCTAATGAGGTACACGGTGAGCGATGGCAGAGGTGTCCTGTCGGAAAGGGGGACAGATCCAGGGGTCTGGAGAATAAGAAACTCTGACTCTGGGTGTTTCCCTTCCAGCCGGGAGCAGCACTGACAGGAACCACAGGGCCAGTCAGCCTGGGAAGGCCCGAGTGCTGGGGGCGGCGGGTGCAGTGAGGGTTAGAAGGTTCTGGTATGAAACGGAATTAAAATAGCAACGCTAGGACTGTGGTGTTTGAGGAAGCATTTACGGGGGGCTTTGAGGCATGGGGACAGGAGAGCTCTGAAAAGGTAGTCGGCTTCAGCAGTTATCCAGGAAGAGTCCAAAAAATATTTTTACGAGTGAAAGAATAGATGAAAATGGATGGATGGCGGGATGGAGTGGCTTGTGTTCGACTCATTGGGAAAATGATGAAGAGGACAATCGGGGATTTTTCCCGTCAGAAAATTTTTGGTGTCGATGTGAGGCCGTGTGGCCTCTCCCTCTCGAGACAGTTGAAGAAAGCTGGGATCTCTGAGGAACAGGCTGCTTCTGGACGTGAGGGGGATGTTCTGGGAAAAGTCTGGTCACCTCTTCCCTGAGCCAGTGGTCTCGCTGGATCTAGGCCTGTGACCCAGGATCAACCCAAATGCTGACCTTGTCAGCAACGGGGGTCAGGCTGCGAAGGTTTCCGCAGCCTCGAGGGTTGGCAGCCGCCCCAGCGGCCGCTGTAACAGCCTCAAGGTGGTGAGAGAAAGACACAGGCCTTCCGTTGTGTGCAGGAGAGGGTGCTGCGGGTGGGGGACCCCAGACAGAGCGCAGATACATGCGAGGGGAGCCAGCCTCCACCATCAGACAAAGGCCCGGCTGCATTAGAGGCTCCTTCAGGGAGTCCGATGATCAGGCTTGAGTTAAGGCAAGAGCTTTCTCTGCAAATAGAGCAGGTGCCCGGAAGCCAATGCCAACTCAAGAGGCTGCGGGAAGCAAAGTCGAAAGGCCTGGATCACGGTGTCACGAAGGAGGCCTTGGGAACTAACGGTGAGGAAGGCTTGGGCTTGGTTTTAGTCCCCTGGACAAGGAGGCTCTGAATGTGGTTGGAGATGAAGAGGAGGCAGGGGATAATGGTGTTGAAAGAGAACGTGGAGACCAGAAGTCAGACGTCGTGGGTTTTGAATTCAAGCTTTCCCAACTAGCAGGTGACTGTGAGCGCATTCTCCTTCTCTGCGCCGGGCTCTGGCCCAGGACTATTGGGGACGGGGGAGGGACAAGTGGACGGGCTCGGAAGAGGAGCAGAGTTTGGGACCTGTGAAGGGCTGGTGTGTCCGCGATCGACATTTCCCTGCGCCTCATCGTGGAGCTCAATGAATATAGAGCAACGAAGGTTCCAGGCTCAGAGAACCCCCTTTGGGATATTCCCCAAATAACATGAAGGTCAAATGGGTCCCACATAACATGAAGGAGCAATGATTTCCTTTCCTGCAGCTCCCAGCATCAATTAGAAAATCATAAAAGTTTGGGGCCCCAGCATCATACATTGGGGTCGATTGAAAGCCCTTCACCCCCAAATATCTCATTCTTCCCGAGGTGATGATTCAAATAACTGACCTTCTGAAGGAGACTGAAAAATGTGCTTTGGGAGAAAGATTAGATTCCTTTGCTGAACAACAGATCTGGTATTTTTGAAATGACTGAGAACAACAAAGATAAAACATCCAAACCTACCTCATGAGTTAATCAAGCAAAAAACCAGATATTGTCATTATCCAAGTCCAGTGAGCAAGACTTTAAACGTAAATAAACATCTCAGAACGTCCTATTTAGAAGGGACCTTTGAGGATGGCTAGAGCCCAACATACTCATTCTACAGAGGGAGAAACTAAGGCCCAGAGAAGAAATTACAGTCAGCCACAAAAGAGGCCATATTCAGAGTTCACTTTCTCCCACGCTGAATGAGGCCCTGACTGCCGGGGGTCCCCACATGGCAGCTGGCCGGCTGCCTGACACCTGGCAGGCCATGGACTGATCTTACCCAGCATTGGGAGCAACATTCCTCTCCTTCTCCTGGGTCCATCGGTCATGGTACTGTCCATCACGGGAGGGCAACATGCGCCTGCCGGCCCAGTCAAGGGGCTGATCTGGGGTGAGCATTCGACTCAAACAAAACCCATCGAGTCTCTTCTTGGGATTTTTATATGGGTGGTTCCAGAGCTCCTAAGGTCATAGACACATGTCTCCCTCCCTGCAAACAGGAAGCGCTTTGAGATAGGAGAGAATGGAACTACTCTAATTGGAAGAGAGAAGATCCAAGGTTAGATAGCTGGTAGATGGACAGACAGAAAGATAGATACATACACACATAGAATGAAAGAACCCTACACTTGCTAGTTCTTTTGCGTGAGCTAGCTTGAATTAAATTTCTGTCACTTGCAGACAAAAAAAATTGTGATTAATATAGTGGAAAAACCCAAGGCTCTGTGACTTTGTTAATGATCTCAAGCAGATACTTTGGTGGTAGAAGGGAAAGAAATGAGGAAACCTAGCTGGTCTTCTACCACTTTTCTATCACACCTTAGTTAAATTCATTTTCAGGTAAATATTGAGCCACTTCTAACAAGTCTCTATTCACTAGAAGTCTAGCTTTCATTTGCTTTTGTAAATGTCATCCGCTGTGCCCTTGAAATCTCCTGCCCCTTTGTTTTATTAATTTTTATTAAAAATTTTTTTAAAGATTTTATTTATTTATTTGACAGAGAGAGAGAGAGAGATCACAAGTAGGCAGAGAGGCAGGCAGAGAGAGAGGGGAAAGCAGGCTCCCCGCTGAGCAGAGAGCCCAATGTGGGGCTCAATCCCAGGACCCTGAGATCATGACCTGAGCCAAAGGCAGAGGCTTAAGCCACTGAGCCACCCAGGTGCCCCTAAATTTTTTTAAAAAATGTAAACCCTATGCCCAGTGTGGGGCTCAAACTCATGACCCTGAGATCTAGAATTGCATGCTCTACTCACTGAGCCAGCCAGGTGCCCCCCCCCCCACCTGCCCCTTTCTTTTTATGTTCTTTGGCTCACTAACTCCTACTCATCCTTCAAAGCCCTGCCCTGCGTCTCCCTCATTTATTCATTCATTCTTTCAGCAAGAATTTATTAAACCAAGTTTTGCTCTAAGAGCTGGGGATATGACAAGGACCATAACATGCTTTCATTCAACAGATTCCTCTTGAATTCGCGGATCACAGCATGCAGGTAATCCAGTGGTGAGCACGCAAGTCAAGGTCTCCGTCCTTGTGGAACTTGTATAGCATTGGGAGATAAAAGATAGAACTAATTTAAGATTAGGGTGTGTACTCCTTTTGTCACCATCCTCCTCAATAGCTCTTACCTGTGTTTCCTACAAGTCTCCGAGGAACTTGGGGAGAGACTGTGTCCTTCAATTCCTCTCTTCACCGGTAGGGGGTGAAGGGGCACCTCAGTGCCTGGTCTGCGCCCCGCAGTGCTTCCTTATTCATTGAGGATGCCGCCCAGTTAGGGAGGGATAGCTGCTCTGGGAGGAGGTCTGTGCCTCCCCGAGCTCTGGTGGCCTCCTCTCCAACAATGGGGGGAAAGAGGAATTTAATGAGGTTTTAAAAAAGACAATAAAGAATGTTCAAAGGTGTGGCCTCTGGACTTAGCAGTTTATGAGAAGTAAGCCCAGACTCTTCAAACAGCTGTGTAATCTCTGAAAAGAAGCAGAGTTTAATCCCCAGCAAAAGCTGTTGGGGGAGTCCACGGGTCAGGCTGTGACTGTCACCATTATCTAAAGAGGCCGTCATGGTTTCTTGCCAGCTTTGAATGAGGGAGGTCCAGGGACCGGACGGGGGCGGGGCGGGGTGGAGGGCACAGGCAGGGCCAATGCTGGAGGTTCCTGGGTGCTGAGAGGGGGCTGGACCTGTTGTGCCCCTGGAATGAGGGCTGAAAGGACTGTGGAGTTCATCTGGACCAACCCCCCAATCTCAGTGAGAAGACTGAGGCCCAGAGACGTGAGGCAGCCTGACCAGCGTCCACCAGCGAGGCGCTGGCAAAGCTAGGAGTTCCCATGTGTGCCTCAGCAGCAGACGGGGCCCGTCTGGTCAGATGTGGGAACCTTGGCTGATTGCTTACCGTACGTAGACAGTTTTCAAGATTAGTATCTGGTCCTCTTTCTTTCTTCTTTCTTTCTTCTTTCTTTCTTTAAGTTTTTTACGATTTTATCCATTTATTTTAGAGAGAGAGACAGAGAGCACAAGCCAAGGGAGGAACTAAGGGGGAGGGAGAAGGAAGCAGACTCCGTGCTGAGTGTGGGGCCTGATGTGGGGCTTGACCCCACAACCCTGAGATCATGACCTGAGCCAAAACCAAGAGTCAGACACTCAACCGACTGAGCCACGCAGGTGCCCCTGGGCCTCTTTTTTCCCCCTCTCCTCCTTCTTCCCAAGATGACGAAACACCTGTGTGGGCCGGGCACCCGCACGAGGGCGAAGCATCGAGATGCCCATGTGTGGCTGAGTACTGAGGAGCGGCCACTAGGTACTTGCCGGTCAGTGCGGTCAGGCAGGCTGCACCGTGTGCTCTGAGTGCACGGGGGTCCCGGTCACCCAGCTCATCGTGGGGGCATCAGGGACCGTGTTCTGGAGGAGAGCATGTTTGTGCCGAGTGTTGAGGAACGAGATGGGGACAGGCGTTTGGGAAGTTTTAAGCGGGAAAGGGAGATGCTGGGAATTTTGTTTCAGGTGAACGACGCTGGTGCTGATGTGAAGGGTGCATTTAAGGGGGCAGAGGCTGGCAGGGGAGACCTGAGAGAAGGGAGAGCTTATGAGGGCCTGGAGTTGACCATGGGAGGCAGGCAGGCAGGGAAGAGTCAAGAAATATTTAAAAGGTAACACCAGCAAACCTGTCGGTTAGTGGTGGGGTGACGGGCGGTGGGAAGTGGACCGAGGGGCGAGGCTGAGCGCTCAAGGTGACCTTGACCATCCCTTGTCGGGTGGCTCCTCCCCAGCCTCCAGGCTGCTGGCTGGAAGTCTCTCTATGGACAAGCGTTGTCCTGTCCAACCCAAAGCCCCCTTGATCCTCTATAAAAATGTCCCCGCCTTTTCGTTGTCGGGTTTCGGTCCGTGGTCCCCACCTTCTCTGTCTTCAGACTCCAGTTTCAGCCTTTTCCGGTCCTTAACCTTGGCCAAGCACATCCAGGACTTCCCTCAGAGCAAATGCAACTCACCTGACTTTTCCTGAAGCTTAATTTAAAAAGTGCGTCTAGTCATTTCCCTGGGACTGGTTGTTTTTCAGCCCGAGCGGTCGATCCTTTGAAATTTAGTGAAGCTCAATGAACATTTACCCAAAAATTCGTTGTTTGCTAAGACTCCGGAATCCAGCAAGAGCACGTCAGTTTTTTTTTTTTTTTTTTTTTTTTTTAATTTTTTTATTTTAATAAACATATAATGTATTTTTATCCCCAGGGGTACAGGTCTGTGAATCGTCTGGTTTACACATTTCACAGCACTCATCATAGCACATACCCTCCCCAATGTCCATTTCCCCACCACCCTCTCCCATCCCCCTTCCCCCCCGCAACCCTCAGTCTGTTTCTTGAGATTGAGTCTTTTATGGTTTGTCTCCCTCCCAATCCCATCTTTTCATTTTTTCTTTTCCTACCCCTCCCCAAACCCCCCCACCTTGCATCTCCACTTCCTCATATCAAAGAGATCATATGATAGTTATATTTCTCCGATTGACTTATTTCGCTAAGCATGATACCCTCTAGTTCCATCCACGTCGTCGCAAATGGCAAGATTTCATGTCTTTTGATGGCTGCATAGTATTCCATTGTGTATATATACCACATCTTCTTTATCCATTCATCTGTTGCTGGACATCTAGGCGCTTTCCACAGTTTGGCTATTGTGGACATTGCTGCTATAAACATTCGGGTGCACGTGCCCCTTCGGAGCACCACGTTTGTATCTTTAGGATATATACCCAGGAGTGCAATTGCTGGGTCGTAGGGTAGCTCTATTTTCAGTTTTTTGAGGAACCTCCACACTGTTTTCCAGAGTGGTTGCACCAGCTTGCATTCCCACCAACAGTGTAGGAGGGTTCCCCTCTCTCCGCATCCTCTCCAGCATCTGTCATTTCTTGACTTGTTAATTTTAGCCATTCTGACTGGTGTGAGGTGGTATCTCATTGTGGTTTTGATTTGTATTTCCCTGATGCCGAGTGATGTGGAGCATTTTTTCATGTGTCTGTTGGCCATCTGGATGTCTTCCTTGCAGAAATGTCTGTTCATGTCCTCTGCCCATTTCTTGACTGGATTATTTGTTCTTTGGGTATTGAGTTTGATAAGCTCTTTATAGATTTTGGATGCGAGCCCTTTATCTGATATGTCGTTTGCAAATATCTTCTCCCATTCTGTCAGTTGTCTTTTGGTTTTGTTAACTGTTTCCTTTGCTGTGCAAAAGCTTTTGATCTTGATGAAATCCCAATAGTTCATTTTTGCCCTTGCTTCTGTTGCCTTTGACGATGTTCCTAGGAAGAAGTTGCTGCGGTGGAGGTCAAAGAGGTTGCTGCCTGCATTCTCCTCAAGGATTTTGATAGATTCCTTTCGCACATTGAGGTCCTTCATCCACTTTGAGTCTATTTTCGTGTGTGGTGTAAGGAAATAGTCCAATTTCATTTTTCTGCATGTGGCTGTCCAATTTTCCCAGCACCATTTGTTGAAGAGGCTGTCTTTTTTCCATTGGATATTCTTTCCTGCTTTGTCGAAGATTAGTTGACCATAGAGTTGAGGGTCTATTTCTGGGCTCTCTATTCTGTTCCATTGGTCTATATGTCTGTTTTTGTGCCAGTACCATACTGTCTTGATGATGACAGCTTTGTAATAGAGCTTGAAGTCTGGAATTGTGATGCCACCGACTTTGGCTTTCTTTTTCAATATTCCTTTGGCTATTCGAGGTCTTTTCTGGTTCCATATAAATTTTAGGATTATTTGTTCTATTTCTTTAAAAAAAATGGATGGGATTTTGATAGGGATTGCATTAAATGTGTAGATTGCTTTAGGTAAAATAGACATTTTCACAATATTTGTTCTTCCAATCCATGAGCATGGAATATTTTTCCATTTCTTTGTGTCTTCCTCAATTTCTTTCATGAGTACTTTATAGTTTTCTGAGTATAGATTCTTTGCCTCTTTGGTTAGATTTATTCCTAGGTATCTTATGGTTTTGGGTACGATTGTAAATGGGACTGACTCCTCAATTTCTCTTTCTTCTGTCTTGTTGTTAGTGTAAAGAAATGCGACTGATTTCTGTGCATTGACTTTATATCCTGACACTTTACTGAATTCCTGTATAAGTTCTAGCAGTTTTGGAGTGGAGCCTTTTGGGTTTTCCACATATAGTATCATATCATCTGCAAAGAGTGATAGTTTGACTTCTTCTTTGCCGATTTGGATGCCTTTAATTTCTTTTTGTTGTCTGATTGCTGAGGCTAGGACTTCTAGTACTATGTTGAACAGCAGTGGTGATAACGGACATCCCTGCCGTGTTCCTGACCTTAGCGGAAAAGCTTTCAGTTTTTCTCCATTGAGAATGATATTTGCGGTGGGTTTTTCATAGATGGCTTTGATAATATTGAGGTATGTGCCTTCTATCCCTACACTTTGAAGAGTTTTAATCAGGAAGGGATGCTGCACTTTGTCAAATGCTTTTTCAGCATCTATTGAGAGTATCATATGGTTCTTACTCTTTCTTTTATTAATGTATTGTATCACATTGATGGATTTGCGGATGTTGAACCAACCTTGCAGCCCTGGAATAAATCCCACTTGGTCGTGGTGAATAATCCTTTTAATGTACTGTTGGATCCTATTGGCCAGTATTTTGGTGAGAATTTTCGCATCTGTGTTCATCAAGGATATTGGTCTGTAATTCTCTTTTTTGGTGGGATCCTTGTCTGGTTTTGGGATCAAGGTGATGCTGGCCTCATAGAATGAGTTTGGAAGTTTTCCTTCCATTTCTATTTTTTGGAACAGTTTCAGGAGAATAGGAATTAATTCTTCTTTAAATGTTTGGTAGAATTCCCCTGGGAAGCCGTCTGGTCCTGGACTTTTGTTTGTTTGGAGATTTTTGATGACTGTTTCAATCTCCTTACTGGTTATGGGTCTGTTCAGGTTATCTATTTCTTCCTGGTTCAGTTGTGGTAGTTTATACATCTCTAGAAATGTATCCATTTCTTCCAGGTTGTCAAATTTGTTGCCATAGAGTTGCTCGTAGTATGTTCTTATAATTGTTTGTATTTCTTTGGTGTTGGTTGTGATCTCTCCTCTTTCATTCATGATTTTATTTATTTGCGTCCTTTCTCTTTTCTTTTTGATAAGTCTGGCCAGGGGCTTATCAATCTTATTAATTCTTTCAAAGAACCAGCTCCTAGTTTTGTTGATTTGTTCTATTGTTTTTTTAGTTTCTATTTCATTGATTTCTGCTCTGATCTTTATGATTTCTCTTCTCCTGCTGGGTTTAGGCTTTCTTTGTTGTTCTCTCTCCAGCTCCTTTAGGTGTAGGGTTAGGTTGTGTATTTGAGACCTTTCTTGTTTCTTGAGAAAGGCTTGCACTGCTATATATTTTCCTCTCAGGACTGCCTTTGTTGTGTCCCACAGATTTTGAACTGTTGTGTTTTCATTATCATTTGTTTCCATGAATTTTTTCAATTCTTCTTTAATTTCCTGGTTGACCCATTCATTTTTTAGAAGGATGCTGTTTAGTCTCCATGTATTTGCGTTCTTTCCAAATTTCCTCTTGTGATTGAGTTCGAGCTTCAGAGCATTGTGGTCTGAAAATATGCAGGGAATGATCTCGATCTTTTGGTACCGATTGAGACCTGATTTATGACCCAGGATGTGGTCTATTCTGGAGAATGTTCCATGTGCACTAGAGAAGAATGTATATTCTGTTGCTTTGGGATGGAATGTTCTGAATATATCTGTGATGTCCATCTGGTCCAGTGTGTCATTTAAGGCCTTTATTTCCTTGTTGATCTTTTGCTTAGATGATCTGTCCATTTCAGTGAGGGGAGTGTTAAAGTCCCCTGCTATTATTGTATTACTGTCGATGTATTTCTTTGATTTTGTTATTAATTGGTTTATATAGTTGGCTGCTCCCATGTTAGGGGCATAGATATTTAAGATTGTTAGATCTTCTTGTTGGACAGACCCTTTGAGTATGATATAGTGTCCTTCCTCATCTCTTATTATAGTCTTTGGCTTAAAATCTAATTGATCTGATATAAGGATTGCCACCCCAGCTTTCTTCTGATGTCCATTAGCATGGTACATTGTTTTCCACCCCCTCACTTTAAATCTGGAGGTGTCTTCGGGTCTAAAATGAGTTTCTTGTAGGCAGCATATGGATGGGTTTTGTTTTTTTATCCATTCTGATACCCTGTGTCTTTTGATTGGGGCATTGAGCCCATTAACATTCAGGGTAACTATTGAGAGATATGAATTTAGTGCCATTGTATTGCCTGTAAGATGATTGTTACTGTATATTGTTTCTGTTTCTTTCTGATCTACTACTTTTAGGGTCTCTCTTTGCTTAGAGGACCCCTTTCAATATTTCCTGTAGAGCTGGTTTGGTGTTTGCAAATTCTTTCAGCTTTTGTTTGTCCTGGAAGCTCTTTATCTCTCCTTCTATTTTCAATGATAGCCTAGCCGGATATAGTATTCTTGGCTGCATGTTTTTCTCGTTTAGTGCTCTGAATATATCATGCCAGTTCTTTCTGGCCTGCCAGGTCTCTGTGGATAGGTCCGCTGCCAATCTAATGTTTTTACCCTTGTATGTTACAGACTTCTTTTCCCGGGCTGCTTTCAGGATTTTCTCTTTGTCGCTAAGACTTGTAAATTTTACTATCAGGTGACGAGGTGTGGACCTATTTTTATTGATTTTGAGGGGCGTTCTTAGCATCTCCTGGATTTTGATGTTTGTTCCCTTTGCCATATTAGGGAAATTCTCTCCAATAATTGTCTCCAATATACCTTCTGCTCCCCTCTCTCTTTCTTCTTCTTCTGGAATCCCAATTATTCTAATGTTGTGTCGTCTTATGGTGTCACTTATCTCTCGAATCCTCTCCTCATGTTCCAGTAGTTGTTTGTCTCTCTTTTGCTCAGCTTCTTTATTCTCTGTCATTTGGTCTTCTATGTCACTAATTCTTTCTTCTGCCTCATTTATCCTGGCAGTGAGAGCTTCCATTTTTGATTGCACCTCATGAATAGCTTTTTTGATTTCAACTTGGTTAGATTTTAGTTCTTTTATTTCTCCAGAAAGGGCTTTTATCTCTCCGGAGAGGGTTTCTCTAATATCTTCTATGCCTTTTTCGAGCCCGGCTAGAACCTTGAGAATTGTCATTCTGAACTCTAGATCTGTCATGCTACCTATGTCTGTATTGATTAGGTCTCCAGCCTTCGGTACGGCCTCTTGTTCTTTTTTTTGAGGTGAGTTTTTCCGCCTTGTCATTTTGTCCAGGTAGGATTTGCTTTCTCCTGCTGTGGAATTCCGCTGTTCTTGGTGACTGAAGTTGGTTTTGGATGGTTTCTTGTTGATCTTCTTGGGGGAGGGGCCTGTTGTAGTGATTCTCAAGTGTCTTTGCCGCAGGCGGAATTGCACCGCCCTTGCCAGGGGCCAGGCTAAGTAATCCGCTCGGGTTCGCTTTCGGGAGCTTTTGTTCCCTGAGCGCTTTCCGTAGAGTTCCGGAGGACGGGAATGAAGATGGCGGCCTCCCAATCTCTCGGCCGGGAGGAGCCGAGAGCTTGGGGTTCCGCTCCTCAGTGCACTCTCAGAGCAAAGCGCCCAATAGCCCCGCCTCCCTGGCTTGCGGTCGCGACTCGAGGAAAGCAGTCAATTGTTGGAGCTGGAGAAAAGCGCCGGGTCGCTTTTGTCTCCGTGGCCTCCGGCCGCGCTCCGAGCCCACCCAGCCTGCGACCGGCACAAGGTAACCCCGGGCTTAGAGCTCACTCCTCGGCTTTGTCGCTATAGCCGGCTTCCCCGCTCTAATACCTGCGAGCTCTGCGGCACTCAGACATCCCCAGTCCTTCTGTGACCCTGCGGGAGCACGTCAGTTTTTGCCCTCGAGGAGATCCCCGGAGTGTAAGGGAGGCCTTCTCTGTTTCTGAACGGCAGACCCCTCCATTCTGGGTTTTCTCCCCCTTCCTCTGGTGAACAAAATGGGGGAAAAAAAAAGTCGGTTCAGAAAACAAAACTAACAAACAACAAAACTCTTAATTATTTGTTCTCATGGGTCAAAGGTCAACACGATCTAGGCTCTGACAATAAGTCTGTTGTAGAGAAAATATTTTCAAATTTGACTTTTGGTTTTATTGTAGGTGCTCGATAAGTATTTCTGGGATGGGTGAATGTGTAGGCTAAGAAAGCATTCGTTGCAATAGGTCCTGTAAGACAGGATTGGAAGCAAGGGCTGGGAGGCGCCCCTTGGCATCCCTGGCACCTGTCACTGGGTCCTGAGCTCACAAAAATTCAGGGCACACTGGGTGAGTGAAGAATCGATTATTATGATCACATTCTCCATTTATAAAAATCAACATTACTTTGTCCTGAGTATTTAAAGTAGGTCTCTCCTACATCCTGAAATATTGTTACTGTAATTATTCAAATCAATTCAGCATTACTGAGAAAAAGTACAGATTGTTCAAGGAGGAGAGGGAGCCATTCCTAATTCCCTAAGTGTTGCAGTCTAGGGCGTGGTGGAATTGGGGCCAGGGGGCTAGAGGGTGGCAGGAGTGTGGGCTCTGGGTGTCAAACAGGCCTGACACTCACCCCAGGGTGCTACTTCTTTCAATCACTAGTTCATCTGTGTTGCTGCCTGTATCAGTAGTCAGCCAAGTAGTATCTAGTTTACGGATATCTTGCTTTATGTGAAACTGTCTGCTGTTTGCTGCACATTGGAGTGCTTTCTACTTTTCAGTGATTAGGAACAGAGCTCCAGTGAACATTAAAAGTGCAAGTCCTGGGGCCCCTGGTTGGCTCCGTCAGTTAAGGAGCTGACCCCTGATTTCGGCTCAGGTCATGATCTCAGGGTCCTGGGATAAAGCCCCATGTTGGGCCCCGCGCTCAGCGGGGAATCTGCTTGAGGATTCTCTCTCTCTCTTTCCCTCTGCCCCTCCCCTGGCATGCCCTCCCTCTCAAATTAAAAAATAAATCTTAAAAGGAAAAAACAGTACAAGTCTTTTTGTGGGCATATGCTTTTCTTTCTCTTGGGTAAAATACCTAAGAATGGGATTGTTGAAGGAAATGATAAGTGCATGCTTATCTTTATGAAATTCTGCAAAGTGTGCCCCCTACCATTTTTGTACCCCCAGTGGCGATGTGTGGAAGTTTCAGTTGTTCCACACTCTTGCTAACACTTGGTATTGTCCACTTTTAAATTTAGTTTTAGCCATTCTGGTGGATATGTAGTGGTTTTTCATTGCAGTTTTAACTTGTATTTTCCCAATGACTAATGACGTTGAGCATAGTTATCAAATGTGTACATATATTACATTCATCTTTATCAGATATGTACTTTTTCACATATTTGTCACAGTCTGTACTTTTTTTTTAAGATTTTATTTATTTATTTGATAGACAGAAATCACAAGTAGGCAGAGAGGCAGGCACAGAGAGAGGGGGAGGAAGGCTCTGCGCAGAGCAGAGATCCTGGTGCGGGGCTCGATCCCAGGACCCTGGGATCACGACCTGAGCCAAAGGCAGATGCTTAATGACTGAGCCACCCAGGTGCCCCTAAACATCTTTATTTAATCCAAAGCTGTAAAGGTTTTATCCTCCAGTTTTCTTTCAGAAGCTTTATAATTTTAGTTCTTACATTTAGTACTATGATCCATTTCAAGTTCATTCTTGGGTGTGGTTTGCAGGAAGGGCCAAAGTTCATTTTATGCACTTGAATGTCCAATTATACCAGCACAACTTTTTAACCATATATGTGTGGACCATTGCTGAACTCGTATTCTGTTCCATTGATCTATCTGTTTGTATTTGTGTGTCTGTACTCTGTGTGTGTCCAGCACCACACTGTCTATTTTTGTAGCTTTACATTAAGTCTTCAAATCGGGTAGTATTAGTTAAAAAACACCTTTGTTCTTTTTTCAAAATTGTTTTTCCTATTCTAGATCCCTTGCATTTCTATATAAATTTTATAATAAGGTTGTGAATTTCTAAACAAGATCTACCAGGATTTTGATTGAGATTACTTGTACCTATCTAGAAATTCCTTTTGACAAATTAGAGGAATACCATTCCTAATTGCCAATGATTTTTGAAAGAAGCTTTGGTGTTTCAGTAAACTGGCCAATTTTCTCTTGGCTGAGTGTTTGGAAGCCCGTGCTTCTCACCTTCTCTTCTGATCCTAAACGAAGCCTTGCTCTGGGGATAGAAACCCCTGGGAATGTACCCAAGGCTCCAGGGGCCACCATTTTGTCCTGAGAGGAAAACCAGCTTCCTCCCCGGGTGAACTCTGTGTCTGTGATGTGAGGTAAAACCTCACAACTCAGGCCCAAGAGAAGCTGTTTTAGGCATTTCCAAACAGCCACCCTTCTTTGTTTGTCCAGAGCAAAGTTCATGTGGTTTTGGAAAAGTCCTCTTACTCATAGCCCAAGAACACCACAGGCCCCAGGAAGAGAGTATTCTGGGAGGGGGTTGAAGAGAGGCCCAGAAAAAGCTGAGGCAGAGGCACAATCTTCTGGAAGCATTGCCACCACCGGCAAGGGAGGTCTTCCAGATGGAAAATCCAGAGTTGGGGCCATGCTGGCCACACAGCCAGCTCCCCTGGGAGTGGCACCCTCAGAAAGTCGAATTTCAGCAGCAGAATTGTTGCCTGTTCTTTATACTGCGAATTGTTAGCAGGTTCTAAATAGACCATTCATCTCTCCTTTCAGCACAGAAGGGTCTCACAACTCCAACTACCACCACGGGCTTGAATGTTTCAAGTCAAAACATTCCCCGAACCACAGCCCTCGGGTGGGATGCAGGGCTCGCCAGGAGTTTGGAGGAAAAACAACCCCCACCAGCCTGGAAACCGCTGGGTTACACAGGAGGCTGGGTCATCTTGCTCACAGAAGCTGGGAGCCTGAGCATTTTTACCAGTTAATCTGATAAAGTCACCTTCCCTCCCAATGCTTGCCTCCACTTCCCCCTTTGTCCCAGGAAATAAGCCCATTCCCAGAGCTAGGGGCCTCGGGAAGCAGGGTACAGGACACAGAGTAGGACAGCCTAGAGCACCTGCAGGACCTGTCACTCCCTAGTTGTAGACAAAAAAGAAGAAGAAAAAGAAGAAGGAGGAGGACGAGGAGGAGGAGGAAGAAAAAAGAAAAGAGGCTTTTGTAATGTTCCCAGCCCTGCATTCAAATCAGGAAGCAATGGAGCAGTGCCAAGTCCCCGTCAGACGCTACTAGGTGCACTGAGCAACTCTCAGAACAGGACGGGTGTTGGTGACTGCAGGAAAGCCAGGGTCCCAGAAGTTTCAGCTCCTGGAGCTCCGGTCACAGCCCAGCCCCCATGAAGGAGATCCAGGAGGTCCTAGTGGACCCTTGCAGCCGGTGGTGCTATCTGCAGGTGTTGCTTTCTGGGAAAGAGTGTCTTCATCAAGTGCTTCGAAATCTAGGCCTCAGATACCAAGAAAGTTTTGTGGGCAAGATCTTGTGTATGTCGCTGTACCAGAAGATGGAGAAGGTGTCCGAGGAGATGGGCGTTCACCGCAGCCTCGCCCACTGACATGCCATGGACTTCCATGGCTTTTTCGAGTACAGTGATTTCATGTTGGAGCTCTGCTGCTGGAGATCTCTGGGGAGGAATGCGCTGGCCGCGCCTGGGGCCGCTACCACCTCCTTGGATGCCAGGACCTGTCCTGAAACCGGGGTCATCACTGGGACCTCAAGCTGGGGCTAACTCTTATTCGGTGAGGATCTGGAGGAGGAACCAGGGGATTCTGATTGGCAACCAAAGTCGTGTATAGCAAAGAGAGGAAGAAGCCCCTAATAACGGAGCTCCAGAAGTGCCTAGCAAGAGGGCATGGTTCGGAATGCCTGAGTCATGTGTACCTTGTCAGTGGGCAAACCACCTTTTGAGATGTCTTGCCTCAAAGACATCTAGGAAGAATGAATGGTGTATTTCAAGCACATCAACCCCATGGCCGCCTCCCAAGTTCACAAAATGCTTCCGACAAAATCCCACTGCCTGTCAGACCACACATGAGCTGTTCAACGACAAGTTCTTTACTTCTGGCCATATCCCTGCCTTTGTCCCCGCACCTGCCTCACCATTCCATGAGGTTTTCCGTTGTTCCCAGCAGCCTGGACCCCAGCAGCCAGAAGCTTCTCATAATCCTCAGTAAAGACAACAAGAACCCCCAGCTCCAGCCCCCAGGGAAAGAGGAATCAGAGGTCCAGGAGCCCAGTGAGGTGGTAGATAGCCCCCTTGGGGACATGCTGTGACAGCCACAGGGCGTTAATGCCTCCAAGACCCCGGAGCAGGGACTGGTGAGGCAGGACAAGGCTGAGGATCCTGCATTCCCATCTTCTGCGGCAGCAAGGGGGGGACTCCTTGGACAAGGACAGCCTGGGGCATCAACTGTGTGACCACGGTGTGGGGGTGTGTTTCGATTACATGACTCATTCTCTGCAAGGACAATGGCAGCCTGGAGAACGTAGAGCATGAAGACATAGAGTCTTCCCTCGCCGTGGGCTCCCCTCTCAACTCCTCGATGAAGAAGATCCCCCACTTTAAGGGTTTCTGAAACCATGGGGGTGAACACCTGCTGAAGGCAGACCCCGAGATCGCACCCTGGGATCTACCCCACCGGCTAGTTCATCGTCATGCGCCTCCGTCTGGCTGTGCGCTCATCAGTTTCCAGGGCCAGGCCGGACTCACCCTGTTCCCACTCACAGCAGCCATGACCCACCTCAACGAGAAGTGGGACTTTCTTAGGCACCACCTGAGCCCCTCCCCCGCAGGGGTACCCCTGCCCCCAGGGGCTGGCCAGCCTGTCCCACTGCACCTGTGCGATGGCGGACAAGCTTCGGGGCCCATGCCCTGCCGCCAGCAGCCTCAGGGCCTCCTCACTAGTTCTCCCTCTGGACTAGTGCCCCCCTCACCCCCACCAGCACCTTGGGCCCATATGGGTTAGCTCTCCCTGTGCTTTTTTGGTAGTGTGCCCCCTGGCCGCGATCGGGAGAAAGCGACATCATCCTGCAGGTGGGGGGTGCTCTGGACGTGGTTCTTTTTGAACATATCGGGGTGTGGCTCGTATGGCCTCTTCCCCTTGCCCCTAAACCCCGTCCTATGATTGAATAGAACATTGCTCCTGAACCCGGACTTGACTTTATATGCGTTAAACCCCTGTGAAGCTTTTAAAGTTTAGGGGGTATTGATTGGCTTCTAGCAGTTGTGTGGTCTCAGCCAATATGCTCAGGAATGAAGCACTCGGGGGCGCGGGCCGAGGAGGCTTCTGGGTGCACGGGATGCCCACCCTCACCGTTCCTTGGTCCAATGAGACATGTAGCAAATATAAACTAATCCAGTGACAGCGGAGCTCCTTTGACAAAAGGCTCTCTGTTGAGAGCTGTGGTTGGTCCTGGCTGCCAGGGCTCGGAGGATGCTACGGTGACCTCGCCATGGGGACCAATCTCTGGGGAGTGGTCTGAGGGGAAGGGGGGGCCAAACTTGCGAGACCTCCTTTGAAGACCCGCTCTCTCCAGGTCCCCCAGCTGAGGAGTCAAGGAGCTCAAACAGCAAGCCAAAATCTTGGAAACGCAGTGAATGAGAAGGAAAGGGAGGAAGGAATGCCAGGAGCCCCCAGGTGGTGAGTTCTGTGAGGGGTCCCCACTCACGGGCCTCACATTAGTGCACTCATGACAGGTGGTTGGTCCAAGAGGGACAAAGGGTAGACAGGAAGGCTCAGGGATCGTGGAGGGAAGCTGGAGGAGGTAGGCAAGGAACGCAGCCAAACCAAGAAGAGGACAGCCCAGGGACCCAAGGCACATGTGTGAGCAGCATTATGGCCCAAAGGTTGTTGGCCAGACCTCTGGGTCATGGGCCCTGACCCTGCCTCTACCACTTACTGCTGTGTGACCTTGAGTGAGTTACTCAGTCTCCCTGATGCTCAGCTTCCCCAACTGTAAAATGAAGACTCAGGAGTTATTCTATAGGGGTTACTGGAAGGTTTTCTGAGATACATTTAGTCACTACTTCGTAAATGGCAGTGACAGTTAGGAAGATGGAACACTTGGGACCCAAGGGACGGCTTTCACGCCACACTTGCCCAGAATGATGTAGACTCTGCTGGAGTCTGGCAGACTCGGTGTCCACCAGGAAGCTCATCTCACCTGGGACACTGACCACAGCCAAGTTTTAATGCACGAAGAGGAGCAGTTTGCACTGGGGGCTTCCTAGGTATCCCGATGACCCTATCTATTCACTTATATTTCAGAAGATCCTCAAGCTTTTGCCTTCCAATTGCTTGTGTTTCTGCAGTGGGGGAGGGAGGGAGCAGAAGAGGCAAAATGTTTGAGGCCAAAGCCACCTCTGTGGCCCCTGGGGCAGGAGCCAGAGAGGGGCCTGGGGCACCCGAATCCCACTGAATCAGCAGAGGCACAAATACCAGACGATTATCTCAAGGATAAAAGAGGATTTAGGGTGACTTGATTCAAAGCTCCCCTTTCTCCTTTTTTGGGCACAGGCCTGGGAGTCGGGGTGGGACGGAAAACAGACAGAGCCTTGTTAGGGACTTGAATTTTCACATATAGAATAACAGAGTTTGGGAAAGGGCTTTCTCCTTCACGTGCCCCTCCCACCATGTGTCGTCTAACCTGCTCTTAATTTTATTTTTATTTTAAAATTTAAATTAAATTAAATTAAATTAAATTAATTTATTTTTTTGAGAGAGAGAGAGAAAGCAAGAGACAGAGCACAAGTGGATGGGGAGGGACAGAGGGAGAAGCAGATTCCCCCCTGAGCAGGGAGCATGACTCAGAGCTCGATCCCAGGATCCCAGGATCATGATCTGAAAGAAAGGCAGACACTTAACCAACTGAGCCACCCAGGTGCCCTCACCTGATCTTCATTTTATTTATTTTAAAGATTTATTTATTTATTTATTTGACAGAGATCACAAGCAGGCAGAGAGGCAGGCAGAGAGAGAGGAGGAAGCAGGCTCCCCACTGAGCAGAGATCTCAATGTGGGGCTCGATCCCAGGACCCTGAGATCATGACCGGAGCTGCAGGCAGAGGCTTTAACCCACTGAGCCACCCAGGCGCCCCTATTTTATTTATTTTAATGATTTTATTTATTTATGTGTCAAAGAGAGAGCGAGCATACAAGCAGGGTGAGCAGCAGGCAGCGGGACTAGCAGACTCACTGCTGAGCAGGGAGCATGACTTGGGGCTTGATCCCAGGACCCCAGGATCATGATCTGAGCCAAATGCAGAGCCCTAATGGACTAAACCACTCAGGCGCCCTCACCTGATCTTTAAATGCAAAACTCCATCCGTGTGATCATGGGAGACTCATGTCCTGGGGCCCCAGCTGGGTTTGTACCTATGAGGAATGGGCAGGGCAGCCTTCAGCTGACACCAAAACTGTGGGGAGACCGGCCGGCATCCCTCTCAGCGTCCTCACCACCTGGCTGGGCCCCCGGGGAGCGGGGTGAAGGCCTTTCCAACCACCTGTCACTGGCTCTTCTCTGTGTTGTGGTATTCAAGGCTCTCAGTCCCTGGGAGGACAGTAAAGCATGAGAGCCCAGCGTCGGGTCAGAGGCCAAGTGTCCAGCGAACTGACGACCAGACCTGTGTGAACAATTGCCGGTGAGTGTTTGCGTTCTGGCCATGAGCCTGGCTGCTCCGGGCGGGGGAGATGCATATGTCTTGGGTCACATCCCAGCAGGCAGTTTCCAAATTCACCAGGAATTCAGCCACCGCAGCCCCTGACTGTAATACTGATATTAACACCCCTGCCCCCACCCCAAAGGCACTGGGTGCATAAATCCTACTTTTCTGTTTCTTCAGCTCAGGGGGTCTGCAGAGGACAAGCAGCTGCTGCCCTCAGTCCCCTGAAACCAGGGACCCCTCCTTCACTCGCACAAAGGCTTTGCTGGGGGGGTGGGCAGGGTTCTGCCTTCCCGGAGGCTGGTCAGTTTAGGGGTGCAGGGGCGCGTTTCTGAACATTGTGTTCCAGCCTGAATGCACCTCCCAGAAGGAGGGCTGTCCTGAAGGCTGAGGGGCCACCGGCCGAGGAACAGGGTGAAGCAGGGGCTGGCCTGGGCTGCTGCTTGCGGTGAACCACGAAGGGTAAGTCTCCCGCCCCGGCGGGCCGAGCTGCCAGCGGGAGCAGCAGGCTTCCCATCGGGGCGTCTTCATGAAATTCTCGCTCTTTGGAATGACGGAGCGAAATCGTGCCTGGCGAGCAGATGGCGCCCGGAGGCCTCACCGGAGCCTCAGCCCCTAGTCTTGCAGAAGTTGACACATCCTCCGGTCCCGTATCCACAAGAGGGACGCCCGTCCGCGGGTCCCTGGGGAGTCCCTGCTCATTGCCCTCCTTCCCCGGCTCGCTCCTCATTTCATTCCCTGCTCATTCTCCCCATCAGCAAGGAGGACCCGGTGGTTTCTTTTCCGAGCGCTCTCGGCCCCGTGGAGCGTGGGTACAAACCTACCCCCTGCTGTTCTTAACTCCCGAGGGTCCGGGTCTATTGTGTTCAGTTGTGTTTGCAGTGCCGGGTCCGAGGCATGCGGTGTAGACACGTGGTTCTGAAACCTTCCCGGTGCCTCACCGTTGCCTGGGGAGGGATTTAGAAGGGCCCGGCCCACTCCCGGAGACCCCGAGTTAACTGCCTGAGGTCCAGATGGGGACAGGCTGGAAAGGTCCCCAGGGGTCCCAGGGCGCTGTCGTCATAAGGCCTCCAAAACCTTGTCTCAGAATGAGCCAATCAGGCAGCTTTGCCCCAGTGGCCCTTTCTCTTTTGTTTATTTACTTATTGGAGGGAGCTGGATTCTCAGTGCCTGTGGACATCATGAAAGCTAGGGCATTTGAAGGTGCCCCGCCGGGAATGTGTACAGGCTGGGCTGGAGGGTTTGGAAGGGAGCTGGTGTCATTTGTGGGGCAAGGAGAAATTAAGTCAAACATGTCCATCCCAGACACCTGGCCTTCCGAGCCTGCAATCAGAAACCAGCAAAGGGAAGCAAATGGCCCTGGGCATCTGGACCCGTGGCAGGCCCTAGGTTTCCGTACTGGTGGGGGCACAGTGTCTCTGGGTTCTTCACCCCCGTCATCACCATCTGCTCTGGGTGTGGTACGGGCATGTGCTTCCTGTGCTCTCGTGTGTGGGCAACGGACTTTCGGAAATCCAGTGGGCTCCTCCTCTGTGTGTTTTTTATTCACTGTGGTTTTTTTTTTTTTAAGATTTTATTTATTGGGGCACCTGGGTGGCTCATTCGGTAAAGCATGCTCTCTATCTCAAATAAATGAATAAAATCTTTTTTAAAAAAGTATTTTATTCATTTATTTGAGAGAGAAAGCGAGCAGGAGCAGGGGGAGTGGCAGAGGGAGAGGGAGAAGACGACCCCCCCAGGGCTCTATCCGAGGACTCTGAGACCATGACCTGAGCCGAAGGCAGACGCTTAACCAACTGAGCCACCCAGGCGTATCCCGTTCACTGTTTTTGAGGCTTATCCACATGGACACAGAATTGACTGCATTACTATTTATTCATCCCTTCTCTTTTTGATGGTCACGTAAGGCTGTGTCTAATTCTTTCCCGTCAGAAATAATGCTATAACCTGATGTCGAATGTCTATTACGGCACAAGCGTCCTTGCGCACAGGTGTTCCTCTCTCCCCCCGACCATTGCCACTTTCAGACCGTGCTGGGCTCTGCCACCGTCACCGTCCTCGGCACTGGCAATCCGGCTCTCAGTCAGTCAGTGTTTGCCCTTGGCCTGGTCACCTGGGGTTTGATGACCTAGTCTGACACTAGAACTGCCCCGCGGCTCGAGTCTCAGGGCTTCTACCCCAACCCCCGCCACCTTCTGGCCCCTCCTGCAAGCGAGGTTCTTTTTGTCAGGAGAGACTGGTGAGTCTTGGAGCCACACGGTGGGGTCCCATGCAAGTGGCCAGTTTTAACAGGACTCCGGTGGAAGTTCAGTTTATGGTGATGAGGAGACGTGGAGGGTTTTCCTGATGAGGGGACAGCGGGAACCAGAGTAGAATCAACGTGGCAGAGCAGTGGGGCGCGAGGACTGGCTGAGGAGCCGGCCGCCCAGTGGAGGCTGGTTCTGGCGGGGGGCAGGCAGCGCTTTTGTTACACGAGGTGAGTGGAGGAAGTGAAAGCCTCGTGTCCGCCTCCCAGAGACTTTGCCTGAGCGTCCTGGCAGGACAAGGTGGATGGACATTGGCAGTGGCAGGGCCACGGTGGCTGGGGGAACGCTGGGAAGAAGCACCTGCCCCCACAGCTGTCCCAGGGACCTGGCTGAGCTTCCGGATTACTCACTCCTAAGACTTGCAGTCGGCAACCTCGTTTTCCTCCAACCCACCGGGAGCTGAGGCTCCAGGAGGCTGGGCGTTCTTCTCCCTCCGGGGCTCCCGGGCTGCTCCTTGGCTCTCCTGCCTCCAGGCGAAGGAACTTGGGCAGCCCCGTGCAGGCTTCAGCCCAGCGATGACCAGGGACCTGGAAGCTGATGTCACCGCCATGGGCTTGGGGAGCCGACACCAAGGGGCCGTCCAGCGTCCTCTCAGCTCAACTCCTCTTTGGCCTGAGGTTAAAGGAAGCTCCCAGAGCCCCGATCGGGGGAACAGGAGACCAGCATGTGTATGTGGGGGGGGGGGCAGGTTAGGGTGAGGGAGCTCTTCGAGCTTGGCCAGCCTTGTGCTTTCAAGCGAGCTTCTGCTGGGAGGTACAGGCTTACTGTTTTTGAAAGAATTCACTCTGGGCAGAAGCTTGGGCTTTTGCCTTGTTTGGCAGCCCGTAAAACTCAACGGCAGATCTAGACGTCCAGCTCTACTGTTCGCAGGGAAAGACCGGAAGGCAGGTATCCACTCCATCCCCTTGGCTGGCTGTCCCCCCACATTCCCGTGTCCACCCTGGGTCCCCACCTCTCAGCTCCACACCGTTGGGAAATCATGAGGCAAATGTTCCCAAGGGCAAGGGTGGAGGGCAGAAGGCTGGCTGGGCTGGCAGATGGACCAACAGATGTCAGATGTGGACAGGCTGATACGGCAGGGAAGACAGAGCCAAGGCATAGTGCTTCGACTTCATGCTTTGAGGCTGTGTGTGTGTGTGTGATTTCTCTTTAGTAGATCCTGGAAGCCCAGTGCAGTGGGAGAATCCATTATTTTGAGCCTCCAACAGGTACCAGATCTTCACCGTGTTGGAGTGGGGCAGGGGACAGACTATAAGGCACCTGCTTTGTTTTCCATGCAGCCGCTTCTGCATTTGACTTTGCAGAGCCGCATTCCTTAAGTCCTCCCATCCCTGCCCCCGTTTGGGAGACTCCAGGGCCTGGCGTACACTGTGGAATGAATAAATGTCACTGCGTGAGCGACTGCCTTCATGAAGCAGGTGGCTGTTTATTGAGCATTTACTATGGGGTCTCCTCATGTCCAACCTACGGAAAAATGTATTGTTTCTTTTTTACTGATGGGTAGGTACCCTCTAGGCTCAGGAAGCTTACGTGACTTGTCCCAGGTCTGGCAGCTAGGACCGTGGAGATTTACAAGAGATTTAAAAGGCTCATGGCATCATTTTTTATTATTGCTCATTCTTGCAACGTCAGCAAGTCTGTGAATTTGTGCATTTGTAGAGCTGATGGGATTGAGTGGGCCATCCCTGGAAACTGGGGACAATGAAAACAAAGTTGGGGGTTTTCCAAGCGGGTGCCTGATGCAATAGTTCTCTCTAAAAACAGAACTTAAAAGAGTGAAGAATAGGGAATATTCTCTGTACTGAGAATAGGGAAGAAGAGAGGCAACAAGAGAGACAGGCGGAGGGACCAGAGGGACCAGAGGGACCAGAGGGACGAGACATTCTGTGACATTTAAATGGCCCCCTCTCTCAGACTCAGGAAAGAAGAAAGGCACAAAAAAGAACGAAGCCAGGTCAACTGTTAAAAATTATTTAATAGAAAGTCCAATGTCAAAATGTAACAATAAACAAAAATACACATGTATAAATATGTATATATAATTAGACCTGTATACTTTCTCAGACCCTTTTCAAAATGGAACAGAATCATCATTACATCTTGGTGGTCAAATCAACACGAATATTCAAGCGACGTGGCCCCACTGGTGCGGTGGGGAACACCCCACTGAAGCAGTTGGAGGGTTCAAAGAATTCCAATCACGCGAGAGCCGGGAAGATTGCCAAATGTCCTCTTCGGGAGACCCAGAGAGGCAAGATGAGCAATTCCACGGCTCCGGACATCGTACCGGATCTTTTCTTAGCACCTGTAGCCACCACTGTCCAGGGATAGCTTTCCTGTCGGGCAGGTTTTTCATTATTGAAATTTAGGTTGTTTGAAGAGTCTGTTTGCCCTGTCTCCCAGATGAGAAACTCCTGGGATTTTGATCTTAAGACCTTCTTATTCTGCAGGCCAAGTGCCAGCACAGTGGTTTGGGGATGGATGCCATGAAAGTGTGCCGATTTGCTCTTAAAAGAGTAGTGTCCAAAGTGGGTGTGCGCAGACCAGGGGGTACTCAAGGTTCCCCCCGCCCCCCGTAGGTGTTCAGAGAGAAGATACCAGAACCTCTGTTTATAATATTTTGTATCTTATTCTTTTAAAATGGTTACATTGTGTACTTTTTTTTTTTACAATGCATCGAATATAATAGTCCAGGAGTAGGTGAATATGGGCTTTAAATAAATTAATAAACATCCAGACGGGGTGCATCTCACAGAGGTTTTGCCGAGAGGTGTGTGCGGTAGAAATAAACGGGCACCCACTGCTTGGTAGAGTTCCCGTGCATGCAGAGCGTGGGGGAGCCTGCCCTGGGGGGGGCTCCCGTGCCCACCCGAGGAAGTGTACGGGGGCTCAGAAGAACATCGCCCCAAGATACCTCTCAGACCCAACTGAGAGCAGATGCCTCCTAATCCTGCCACGGTATTTCACTTGAAAGTAAGGCCTTATTCCTATGTAAAAATCACAGCACGCAGAGCAAAACACAGCCACTGGCAACGGGCAAGGAGGCATTTTGATCCTTTCCTGGTGACAGTGAGGGAAAGGGACCAGAGCAGACAATGGGGAGAGGGTGCCCTAGGGCAAAGCCCGCCGTATTCCACGACCACCCCCTGCCGCCACCAAGGGGACCCCACAGAACCTTAATTTTCAGGTAAGTGTGTGTGGGACCGAATGCTCTGTCAGTTTCCAGCATCGCGACGGCCACAGGCCTAACTCTCATGGAAAGGACTAGGCCAGTGGGATATTTGAGTGGGAACCACAAGACGCAGAATTAGAAATTCCTCACCAGGATGCCGGAGGAAGATCTGGGAAAAGGGTGTGCGTTTCAGCTAAATTCTTTCCAAGGGTTCAGAAGGCTGGTGTTGCTTTTGAATATGCCAGGCTGCACCCAGGAAGGCGGGTGTGGGGGTCTTGCAAAAGAGGTCAGCCCCAAGGAATATTCAGGGCCCTTGGGGATCCCTGGAGACCCAACCACTCGGTTAAGAAAAGTGTCTTTAGCGCCTAATCCCTCCAACCTCTCCCTTGTTTGAGTCTTTTCTTAAGTTTCTAGAAACCACGCTGCCTCACAGCTAGTATTTTGATTCATCGAATTCTTTTTCTTCTCTTTATAAAATTTGCAATTATTTGTGGGGGTGGGGGGAGGGAAGAACCCACTGCTCTGAACTCTGAATAGGTTCTCTGGAAAACCTAAAAGGCACTGTGAGGTGTCTCCACAGAGTCTGCTTCTCCCCAAGCCTCCCTGCCTCAGGACTGGAGGGTGCAGAGCTGAGCTCGGGGGGGCTCCCCCTGTCCCCACGAGGCCCCTGCTGGCTGTCTAGGTTGGCAGGTTTTTGCCATGTGCATACAATCCATTTGTGCTTTTTTTTTTTTTTTTAAATTTTTTACTATCCCTTTTCTTTGGCAGGATTCAGGTGTGCACGTGGGACGGAGTGGAGGCTTGGCCACAGGGCATGACCGAACCCGGGGAAGGGCTGTCCCAGGGCAGCTGCCTCTGGGTAGGCTGGAGGAAGGCGTCGCGCTAAGCCAGCAGACCGTCAGCTATTTCCTGGGAATTCATCTTAGGGCATCCCCTCATCCTGGGGTCTAGGCCAGCCTCGTACCAGAGGTATTTTAGCCTTGGTGGCTCTACGGACAGGTCAAGATGACCAGGCACTGCCCCTTGTATGTCTCTAAGCCAGGTCTAGCCCCTGCTAAAGCCCCTGAACTTGAATAGCGTTTGGCAGGAGGATAAGGTGCTGGGTGGGTGGGTGGGTGGGGGCAGAGGACACATGGGGACGAATCATCTCAGCAAGCAAGTGTGTGGTCTCACAGCAAGAGGGCAAGTCTGGGCCCCGATGCTGACTGCACTTATCTCCCTGGGGGACCTCAGCAGTGACCCCTGCTTCGGAGGGCACAGCATGACCTGTAGCTCTTTTTCAGCCATCCCCTCCCCGGTCTAGGGTGAAGCCCCTGTGGCCCTCTGGGACCAGCCAGCTGACGGCTCGCCCTCACCCCCTGTCCTCTCCTCCTGACAGCCTGCACTGTCCCTTCTTTGGGCTGAGTCTCATGCTGTCCTCTCAGCTCCCTGGGCCCTTTGTAACCTCCCTCAGTCCTCTGACACACTTGAGCTTGGATGTCCCCTCTTTCTGGAAGCCTTGATTCTCCAGGCTGGGCAGCTGCCACTTTGAGATGCTCCCACAGCACCCAGTACTGACCCTTACGGTTTCCACACTGTCTCCCTGACTGATGCTAGGCTTCTTGAGGGCATCAGCCGTGGGCGGCTTAACTGGGCATTCTGGTGACTACACTAGGTGCTCTACACCCAATCTGCTGCACGAATGAGTCCTCAACCCTGGAGAAGGCGATGCTAACGATGCTCCCTCTGGGACAACCCAGATGATGGGGCCCCAGATCCACACCTCGGGGTCAGAATGTCGCCGTGGGAATGGCTGGGCTGCCGGTCAAGGCCATGCTGGACGAGCAGGCGAGGGTGTGAGGGACACTGTGGTTGTAGATGGCTGCACCTGGCTCGGATCCCGAGGGACGCGCCCTTTCCGCACCAGGGCTCGGGACAGGATGCCCGCCCTGGTGTCCAGGCCAGAGGCCCAGGTGAGGCAAACGTGCCAGTGGCAGGGCATCCTGGTCCAGAGAGGGCACGAGGCTGGGTGGCCAACAGACCTCCATCCCCCTCATTGAGTCTAACTCAAAGTTTCGCAAGAGGGATCACTAAGCGTCTCCTGTTTGGGCGTTATTAGAGTTATGCTAATACTTTCCTAGATGTTATCCTAGAGAGTATAAAAAGCAAAGTACAGCTCTTCCTTGGAATATTTCAATGATAAAGTAGATACGTATTTTCTTCTCTAAGTACCTGTGTCTGTGATCCGAATTTAGAGTCCTAATAAGGCAGCTGCCTGGTTCTGATCCCGGAAAATAGATACAAATTTTTAAAAATAAATTTGCGTCTTGTTTTGAGTGGAAAAGCTGGCTTGAAATCTATAACAAAGCTTTCCTTCCCTTGCTCACTTGACGGTCAAGAAAGAACAGTCCCTGAAGGTCGGGACTGAAATGCCCCCAAACAGCGAGCGGCTCTTCTGTTCCCTCTGGGTCTAGGCCAAGTGGCCCTTAAGGTTCTAGAACTATTTGCAACCCTGGAGACCCTCCAGCAGTTCTGGCTGAGTTTACCGTGTTCTTTTTACTGCTTTTAAGTCTTACTCAATCATGTTCAAAGCCTTGGGCTAAAAATAACTCCCGGAAAGGGAAAAAGGGAGAATTCTGGGTAGAGGGGGAAGACGGTATTAGAATGAGGCCTTTGGTTTAGGAACGAATCTTGTTGAATTAAAGCCACTTCTCTGGCTTACAAGAGACGAGAGCCATTTCCCACATTATCTTGAAGGAATTTGACAGCTGCCAGGTTTGAAAGAGGCAAGATCTTGGGGACAGTTTTCAGAGAAAACTGAACATAATAGCACCCCCTCTCCACAAGGAACTTTTTTTGATTCTTTCAAGCTGAGTGAGGGCAGGGGTGGGTCCCCTCTAGGCAGCACCTTTAACAGTTGCCATGGAGACGTGAGTCCTCCGTTTTGGAGGACGTGCCTTGAGAAGCAAGGAAAGGAACTCTGGGGAGATCCTGGGCTCTTCCGACCTTGCACGTGTGATTTAAGTGACTGTCTAAGTCACGCCACGACTCTCCAAACATTTAAAGTCTCGAAAGAGATTCACAGTGACCTGCGGCGCATCAGCTGGCCTGGAAAATACAGACCCGGTTCAAACACTGGACAGAGACATACAGCCCTGACCCACAAGAAAGGATTTCAAGTCAATGGTCCAGGCCCGTCGTCTACCTTGCGTGATCGGGTTCTCCCATACTTCTCTGCAAGATTAAGGCTTTTCACCCTAGAACGATGCAGTCTGGGATGAACTAAGCCTTGGGAGCCAAGAAAGAAATCACAGCATGCAAAGGCCTGTTCTGGCTGCATCTGGAATTTCACTGTAGAAGTAACAGGTTCCTTTTCCAGATGCTACAAGGATTCCAGAAAGCGAGACATGTGCCTAAGGCCCCAAAGCCTTTTCCTTCTGGGCACTAGATTTCTGTCAGCCAGCAGCCTCTGGCGGTTTGTGTGTAGCTCATCAGATCCGGGGAAGGCCAAGGGAAACACTCCCCATGGCAAACCCAGCTGGGGATGAGCCAAAGAGTGATTCTGGAAGAGAGAAGCCCCGAAGGGTTCTTTTCACAGTGTTGCGAAGGGCAGAGTAAGAACAACAAAATTCGGAGACTACTCGAACGACATCTTTCCTTCTTTCCACGCGGGCACTAATGTCGGAGGGACGCATTCTGTACTTAGAAAATGCCACTCGGAACACGAGGGTCACAAATTCACTTCACAGGATCACACTGGGAGGATGACACAAGACAATTACAAAATTCCCAGCACAGTATCTGGCACAGAGTGAGTGTAAATAATAAATATTAGTTCCTTTTCCTCTTTCCCCAAGATTAGGTTAGATCCCAGATAAGGTACAAGAGTCTCCTGAGAGACGTGGGCGAGCTAGTGCGTCTAAAGGTTGGTCACATAAGTCAAATACATTCACTTAGCAGCCCCGGTTTTCTGCTGTAGTTTTTTTTTATCGTTTTCCACAGACACGCGAAAAGGTGACTGACAGACGTGTTTTCCCCTTGGAAAAACATGTCCGTTCACTGGCAAAAGGCAATTCATAGAAGTCACAAAATTCCAAAGGTTTATTGCAAGGACGTTTGCGGCGGGAAAGCCGACTGCCTCGCCCAGCTGCCCACAGGCCTGTGGGGGCCCAGGGGTCCACACGCGACATCCAGAAGCCAATGTCCCTGCGTCCAGCCACCTTTCCACCGTGCTCCCAAATAGGCATTCCCTCTCCCCGACCAGGTCTTCTTTCTCTACTGGGGTTTTGCGCAACTTCCCAAAAAGCTTAATTTCTGAGAGGTACAAAGAAATAAAGCTCTAAAAATGCCTCCCAGGGGCAAAAGCACGGAAGGCAGATTTTCTGTCTTGGATCCAGTGCAATCCAATGCTTTTTTTTTTTTTAAATTTGGGAGTTGGGAGACTTTTCAAAAAGAACGTATCAGAGTCCTGGAGTCCAAGATTCAGAGTCAGTATTTGCCTGGCTTAAGACACGGATCATTTTTCTTCCTACTAAACCAACATATATAACGGGGTTTCCTTCCTAAGACCAGCAGGGATGAGTGCTCCTTCGCAATTCTTGCCTAATGTCTAAGCGGTTTGTAATCAATACGCTGCCTGCATCACAGGTACTGAGGTAAAATTCATGAGAGGTACAATCTCGGCTTTTAGCAGGCTTCTGGGAGAGTCTGGCCCTTAGAGAAAAAAAAAAAAAGTCTCGATGAGGTTGGGAGGAGGGCAATTAGGACTCAAAGCAGGATGGCATCCAGTGGGATGGAGACGAGGGCGCCATCATCCCTGGGCTGCTCCTGGGAGCTGTCAAGCGTCAGGCGTGGGGTGGGTGGGGTGGGGGGCTCATCCTGGGCTGATTCTGGGGGCTCCCCGGACACGGAGGAGCTTCCCTGCCCGGCAGCGACGCCAGTGCGGGCCACAAAGGACCTGAGGCTACTCGTTCCTCTGTCAGCTCATCCCTCGTTCGAGTCAGAGCAGCCCGGTCTCAGAGCGGGGGCTGTGAGGAGGGGGTGAGACCAGTCTCCCCGCAAGGTCCGTGGGTGGCCCCTGCTGCTGCCGAGGGCTGACCTAGTTTCCTCGTCTCTGGACTTCATTCGTTCTTTGTCCCTAAATAGACCATAACACCCCTCTCGACTCCAGCCTGGGGGCTGGGAGGCTTGGCTGAGGTAAAAGACTCTTTTGAGGTTCTCTGCCAGTGACAAACACATACTCAGTTAAGACAGCAAGTCCTCCATGATCCTGAATCTCCGCCAACCAAAAGAAAGCAGCACATACACTGCTGAACTTTGACAGCTCCACAACCCAGGAGCACATACAGCGTGTGAGATCCAGCCATCAATCTTCTAGACGGTCGGCCCCACCCACGGGCCGCCAGGCAGCTGTATTTTGAATTGCACCCAAGCGTGGGGCCATGCTATCAACTCTCTCTGCTGAGTGCTTCTTCTCACAGTCCATCTTTCGTCCTTCCTTCTTCTACCTCCTTCCCCCAGGCCACTCCACTCCCTCCCTCCTTCCATCTCCCTGAGTCCTCAGCCAGCAGAAGCACTAGTTTCTGGATGATTCTTTTCATGGTATCCGAGACAATCTGTTTCATGTTCAGATACATGGCGGGGGGAGGGGGGAAGGCAAAATATTTCTGCATTAGACCCTTTGCAGAAGGCATTTAAAAAAAAAATAAAGTACAAACACAAATCACTCGACAATTTTATGATTAAAGCCAATGATGGAAAAAACAGTTTTGAGTGTTGCTAACATCATCAAGCATCTCATCCCAACCCACTCAACCACCCCGTTTCTCAGATCTATTTCTAGATATACCAAACTTGTCCGCAGATGAAATCACGTCTGCACATCAAAGAGTTAAACTTGGGGGACAAGAACTCCAGGTGAAAAGCCCCTGGACCTCCCCGGGAACCAGTTTCTAGTTTTACGAAACACTCAAAAGTCAACTTCCCAAGGAACACTTGGTTCTGGGCGCACATGTATCATGTCCACATGCTAAACATGACTAGAAAAAAAATGGTATGAGCATGTATCATCTTTGGGTAGAAGGTGGTGGTTTTCTGGGAGGACGCTCTCTGAGAACACCAGGTAGAGCAGCCTGTGGGAGATGCTTAGCGCCTGTGTCACTCTTGCTCGAGAAGAATCAGCAAATCACGTAACAGTGAACAAAGTCCCACGTGGACAAGTTTCAGGGGGCGCTCAGCAGTTTACTGACAGTTGAGGAAAACTATTTTAGTCACTTGGCCAAAAGCCATACGAAGGGAGGGAACGTAAACCCCTCGGCAACTGGACTCTCTCTGCATTTTTCTGCTTGAAGCAGGATAAAAAGCCTTACATTTTGGCCGCATCTTTATTTATGGAACAACCACAGCTGCTCCCCAGAACAGCGGCTGCCGGCTGAAAGAGTGAAGGGCTTTTGTTGCTACCGTCGGAGTCCGTTTTCTGTAGCACTTGACTGAGCTTCCCGCCCCCCACTTCTGTGCCCCGGGGTCTAACGGCGGATCGGGAATCCATCCATGGCGCCATCCATTACACGGATGGATTTTAAAGTCAAGGCTCATCTTCTCGGCAAGAGCGAATTCAGTGGCTTATTCTGGTCTGTGGCAGGTGAGCTCTCCGCTACCCGGGTCGAGTCACGACTCCCCACATTTGGAGGGCGGCAGTGCGGCTGATCCTGAGCCCTCCCGTTTAAGCCCCACAGGAAGAGAAACCTACATTCCCCCTCTGCGCTTCTGGGGCGCAAAGCGCACCCTGGCCTGCGGGCATAGCATTTAGCAGGGCGCCCTGCCCTGAGGGTCACAAAGAGAACCCTCGTCAAAGCTATCAAACGCGTTAAAAAAATACAAAAGTTATTTTCTCCTTTTGATTGCTATTTACTTGTGACAACATTTGTTAAAAATATTACTTCTGTCTCTGAGAAGAGATCATTCTCTTCATATAATATGGAAAAATAAACTCTACCAAACCCACAGTTCACATTCCCCAGCACTGCCCCAGGGCTTCGGCTTCCGCCTCTCCAAACGGCATCACCAGTGTCGACGTACTACATTTCCAGGACGGGAACGCACGGCACTGTCCTGGCCAGGGCCGTGCGGGAGCGAAGAAGGAAGTGGCAAGGCTCACGGAACATTCGGGAGGGAGCGAGTGAGGACGTAGGATGGCTGATCTGCTAACAAAATGAAAGGACGCGGGGTGGTTTCGGGCCTTCCTAAAACGCCGCCGAGGGGCAGTGCCTCATCTCCTCTGACCACCTGCGGCCCTGCCAATGGGTGGCGGATTTGTGGGAGGGGAGGGAGCCATGAAGCTCAATTGTCGGTGTCCCCGCAAAGGAGGGCTCCTCTTCCGCACCCAGGATCACTGTAAGACACTGAACTGGATGAATGGGAGAAGACAAGGATACATAAAAACAGTAAAATGTTTATTTTCTTAGAAAAAAAAGTGGGGAAGAGGGATTCAAAATGATTGTGATCACACTTCCAACTGCATCTGAGCAAAGCTAATGTTGCAAGCTTAATCCTCGATGAAGACACCTAGTCAACGAAACCACCTGCCGCTCGCGCCTACGTCACTCCGGCAGTCCCGTCCCCACATGCTCTTAATGGGTAATGGCTTCTCTACCTCCTCTTAGCAGAGAAACCAGGCTTGCCATAGCAACCATCCCATCTCCAAAGCGCAGCACTGGCAGTGGGAAGCAAGGCTCTGGACCGCTCGGGAGAGACAGAGAGGGAGGAGAGAGGGAAGGAGATGCTTGTCTTAGAAGCAGAACAGTTCTACGACAGAAGTTGGATGTCTGAGTTCACCACTACCTCATCTTATATAGAAAATCGTTTGGAGAGCATCTGGAAAACCAACAGGATCTTTAAGGTGAAAATGCAGAATTTTGCTGCATACCTGGACACAAGAGAAGTGAGAAGTTGCAACAAGTTTTAACTAGCAGCAACAAAGAAAGTTCGAGAACAGTTTTTGTGTGTGTGTGTCTGTGTGTTTGTTTTTAGCAATATTCCTTTGCAAGTTCATTAAGAAACACTGTAATTTAATGGGGCATACGATATGGAACGATCTTCTTTTTGCTATAGTGCTGTTCGCTGAAGAGAACCGACCTTTGCAAAAATTTCAACTGGGGTGTAACCTATTTACACAGTAGTAGCTCCTGGTTTCAGTGGTAGGATGGGTGCTATGTGATATCCTCTTCTTCGGAACAGTAATCTCGACCCTGGAGGGGAAAAGAGAAGGACAGCATGTGAGTGAGAAATTCAAAGCAGAACCCAAGACAGTGAATCACTGGCAATTTTCTCCCAACGTCTGTCTCCTTGGAAGAGGGCTCAGGTTGTATCAGTGACTACGGGCACAAGGGAGAGAAGCCACAAATCAGTGTTTGCTGATTTATCAACGGTATATGCCTCAGGGCACGGAAGTGTTACCGAGCCCCAAATAAGCCCTTGCTTTATATTGGTAAGAACTTATGTTAGGCACATACAAGACTCAGTTTTTCACCAAGAAATTACCAAATGGACGATCCATTCAGGAGACCCAGTTCTCAAGACCAAGAGAAACTGAAATAAACAATGAACAAGTCACTTTTGGCTGGGGTCAGGGCTGCTCATGATCTACGGTGGTGTATCTCCATGCCCGGGATTTATAATTTTACAGAAGGGGAGGGTATAATCCAGGGATGTCTTGGTTTGAATCTCCTGTAAATTAAAACAGGGGATTAAAAAAAAACTCAAAGATTTACTGACATTTGTATAACAAATCTGGGACTATGGGACTATGCTTGGTCCGTGTAGGAGGCACAAGGAAGGTGAAAATACTTCTTTGATTCATTCGCCACCAAAACGGGTCACTTGAAGGCTTAAGGACAATACACCATCGTTACTTTTGAACACTTTTCATCCTCTCTCCAGGAAGTTATACAGTCTACGAGGGCATGGTTAGGACTGGGATTCAAGTGTCACATCTGACCCAGCTGGGTTGTCTTTGTCAAAGCTTTCAGCTTCTTGGTCCTTAACCTCTCGCGATAGGACAGCAACCTGCCCTGCCTGTACCACAGGGTCACAGACCAGGGCTTTGTAAAAGGTCATGTGTTAATACTATCTGTACCCTCCAACCTGTCTCTTTTTGTATATGCACACATGCTTAAATTTTGGAGGGGGCAGGGAATATTCCTTGAAGAACAGAATTCCCTACATAACTGGAACTTATTCCTAAAGGCAAATTTAAAGAAAACAACAATTTTGCATAAAACTAGTTCTCAAGTGTCTTACAGGTTTGTCACTGTATCTATATACCGAACATAAGAGCTAAGCGTCATCCTAACGAAGGCTGTACCATCCGGCCAGGCAGTCATCCTGGCTCTGTGACTTACTAACTCTGGCATCTCTATCACATTCCCTTTCTATACCTCGGTTTCCCCATCGGTTCAGTGAAGAAAACAACAAAACCCATTTCACACGGTTGCTGAAGATTAAACAAGTTAAAGTCGTAACGTGATGGAATAGTGCCCAGCACAACATTTTGTACACGTTGTACGTGTGTAGTGTGTATGCAGATGTGTTTGGTAAAAAAAACGCTGCCACACCGTGAAGTCTCGGGGGCCTGCAAAGCACGAGAGGTCGCCAGCTTCCACACTAAATGGCTCCAGCCTGCCTGTTCTCCTTGAACGTGATTCACTAGGGTGCATGGTCTGGGTCCACCCCGCCCCCCCACCCCCACCCCGCCGCCGCAACTTGCAGCGTGTCTGAGCCCCGGGTCACCTCCAGGTTGACTTTACTTGGCGAGGAGAGAAGCATGCACTCAGCACCCATCAGCAGTCTCCCTGGTGACACCACCTAAGTGGATGTCATCCTAGCCTTGGCCCAGACCCTCGGGAGAGCAGCATGTTGGAGAGCTGGAAAGGAGAACCTCGTGGACCCTGGTGGTTGGGAGTTCAGCCCTTCCAGGGGAGAAACAGGACACACCCAAGCATGCCAGCACAATGCTAGAAACAGACCGGGTGATGCTGTCCACAGATCCTCAACTCGTGAGGCTCGGGGAGGAGATCTGCCGGCGGGCACCGGGGGTTTAGCTGGAGGGAACAGCAGGGTTCGTGTAGTTTTTATTAGGAAAGGGAAGAGGACATATCCAGCGTATATGCGGACAGACACACTGTTGCGTGACAGCAGGCAAACACCGGGCTTTGGTTTCCTGGGGATAATCGTGGTCTCTCTCTCTCAGGGTTGTGATCAGGATTCGATAGGAAAACACTGTGTGTGGCAGATAGTCAGTCAAGGTCACTGCCGCTGCTCTCACTGTGATCGCTGTTATTATACACGCCGTGTTTGACCAGCCCCACCACGGGGGGACAGGGGCCTCCTTCCTTGTGGCTGTCGGTGAGTGAGGGCTGTGGTCATACACTGTGATCGGAGAGATGGTGGCGAGACCTTCCTCCCGCCCCACAGCCTTGTACCTCAGACGGGCCAGAACCCTGTGCACTTGGATAAAACTTCTGTGGCAGACACCTAAGGCCCTTTCCTTCTCTCTGAACGAGGCCGCAAATCAAAGGCTCAGTCAGCTAATGTGGCATTAACGCAGCAGGAGCATTTCAGGGACAAACCCACATCAGCTGTCTGTGCAAACCCGAGACTGTAATAATCATTTCCTGAGCATTTGCTTCTTGGAAATTATCATCACTCCGAGGAGGAGGAAGAAAATGCCATCAGTCGCTTTGCAGACATTATTTGCTTGACTGTTGACGCCGACCCTGTCGGGGGAGTGGTGCCGTGTTACCTGGAGGGAAACCTCTAAGGGGCCCAAGACCACAGGGTTCATCCTCCCCCTTTTTGTGATGACTGCAGTGGGCCGACAACTGAATTCAAATGGCAATCAGTTCCCTGCTTGTGATCACCCGCCAGCAGCTCCGAGAACAAAATATTTCATGGATGGAAGACTTGGGAATTAAAGGCCTGAGGGTAAGAGGCCCAGGGGGCCGGCGCCCTTCTGAGGATGGGGAACCCGAGAACCGCCACGGGAACACCCCACCTGCATGCGGGCAGGCCTTCTACAACATGACTGCACATCTCATGTAAATGTATAAAGAACTGTGCTAAAAAGAGAACCTGAAAACCTTGAGCTGTCAGAAGGCAGAGGTGGGAGTCGGCTGGGTTTGGGAGGAACACGGCAATCCTCCTAACTGAGGGAGTCCTTCCCCGTAAAGGGTCTACAAAAGGGACGTCTGTAAAGATGCTTCCCACAGTCAGAATTGGGACCAGGGGACACACTTCCACCCTTGTGCAAAGGACCCACTGAAAGCTACAGGGAAGAAGATTCTGACAAGCCCCCGCAGGGCCAGAAAGTCCCGGGGATGCTGACAAGGAAGGGCTGTTTGAAGAACCACAGGGGCATCATGGTGCAGACTCGAAAATCTCTAAGGGCTCTTGCCCATGGCCACACCCCTACTCTGTATAAGTTTCCTTGTCCTTGTCAGCTGTCTGTGCTATCTCCTTGGAAACTTAAAGAAATTCCTGTCAGCTCAGAACATACATTTCCAAAGTTCTAGGGTGAGGATTTTTGTTTGTTGAAATGTCCAGAATTTCAATATCCTAAGAATTAGGGATATTAAGGAACAGAGAAGGGAAGACCATCATCCTAATTTTAAATTCTGCTAAAGAGGAGCGACTCAAGGACTGACTTCAGACAAGAGAATCGTTCTTCCAAACTACCTACAGTGCTTATCTCCTTAAGTTTAACGAGACAAACAGTCAAGGACTGGCTGTCCAGCTGCGGGTGTGGTTTTATCCTGGAAGTCTCCAGTACATTTCTGTAGACCTGTGTGTGCATTCAGCCCAATACATATACCTCAAGTACATAACACTCAGCTGTGAACTGGGTATTTTTCCAGTGGGGTAGATCAGAGCTATATGGCTGTTACTGAAAGGATGCAGCAAGTCTCCATTTCTCCATCTGTAAAATGGGGACAGTAAGACCCAACACGCAGTGCTGATGAAGGAATTAGAAGTAACACATGTAAGGTGTTTGGCAAAGCTTTGCACATGGGAGGGAGGTAATTAATAAGTTAGAGCTTTCATGAGGACATTGAAAAATGAGATCAACAGATGCGGGAGTGAATAAACTGTCAGGGCGAGACACTGGGCCACAGCTGAATGAGTCAGTTATTTTCAGGTCCTCAGACAAGCCAGATGCTTAGTGCTTGTCCCTCGTCCTCTGTCCTGACTGGCTCTCCCTGCCTTCAGCCCTCCCCATATCCATCCCTTCTCATTTTCTGGATCTCTGCTTAAATGCCACCTTACTGTCTTCCCTGAACGCCTTATACACAATAGCACTTCCCTTATGCTGCTTCATTTTTATTTATATTACTTATCATTTCCTGACATTAATGTATTAATTCCTTTCTTTTTGGCTGTTTTCTCCCTCGCATAGGAACATCAGGTTGGCAGAGACTGTTTCATGCAATGCTGCATGTTCAGGACTCAAGACTAGTGTAAGCCGCATGGGAGATGCTCAATGAGTATTTGTTGCCCAAGTGAAAGGATGAAAAATATCTAGAGTTGTGAAGTTTCAGAGTTGAAAGGGGACTTAGAGGTTTTCCCCTCTGACCTTGCATCTAATGTAGGACGGGCCTCCATTTGCCCCATTCCAGACTGGGAGCCTTCTCTTTTAGGCTGGAAAATGTCAGATGGTTTTCCAAGCTGCCCATGACACCATTCAACAGCTGGACCCAAACTCTGCCTCTTTGTAATTCCCAAAGAATGGCTTAATCTAGGTCTTTGGAACCAGAGGATCATTCTTCCCGGAATGACATCACCCCTTGGTTCTGCACCTGCAAATAACATGGCTCTATCTAGGTCTCTGCCTTACAAGGGTGCCACTTCCCCATGATCTTATTAAAATGGACCCATCAAAAATATCACCTGCACAGAATAAAATACGCCAGATACACAGCATAAGAGAGGTAAGAATTCAGGAGCTGACAAAGGGAATCACCAAGAATGACAGATTCCAAGAGAATGGATGTGCTAAATCTTAACAAGAGAACTTCTGTCAAGGTTCTGGAGAGGGAAACAGCTCTCAGGGGAAAGAGGGAAATAAACTTATACAAAGGAATAGAAAAAGGTCGCAAGAAAGAAGATCAAAAGAGGAATGTACTTGATCACGTGAAGACAAACTTTTGCAGGGCAAAATAATAAAATAAAAAGGCAAATGCCATTAATGGGAAAAACACCTGTAGCATACAATGTGTCCCTAAGTTATAAGTTATAGGAGAAGCTCATACCAAGAAAAAATGGACAGTAAGAGGATCTCAGTAAGAGGGAAGGGTACAGACTGGAAACTCATTCAGAATGACGTAAGACCAATGAACACATACATAGTAAAATGGTCAAGCGCTTCACTGATCAAAAAATATAAACCAAATATTATTGAGATATTATTGAAAAAACAGCGACACCCAATTCTTGAAAGTACGCAGTGGAAGGTAGTTCTCCAAGCTTGCTGGCAGTGGTGTCGAACGGTATGGCAGCTTTGAAGGGTAACTTGGAAATACCTACCATGAATCATAAAAATGTTCATACCCTTTATTATAGCAATCACTGAAATCAATCTCAAAGATTAACCCCCAAAGATATGTTTTTAAAAAATATATGTGTTGTTTCCCTGGGACTGGAGATGGGCATGGGGATTGTGTAAGCAAGCAGGAGGGACCTCCTTGAGGTGACGGAAATGTTCTAACACTGGAAGGTGGTGCTGGTTGCATCATTTGGTAAATTTACTAAAAAATTACTGCATTGCACATATAAAATGAGTAAATTTTACGCCATGTAAATGATATCTTCATAAAGTTCTCAGAAGTATATGCACAAATATTTTCATTGTAGCCTTTTGACTAGGCATGAAAAAAAAATTCAATCAAATATTCCAAAGAAAAAAAGTGGTTACTAAGGTATGATTCAGGCACACTCTGGGACCAAAGAGGCACATAAACAAATGACAGGAACAATCACCCCATGTCCCAGTTGGTGCTTGGACACCAACTGCATTTTCACATATATTGTTACCTTATCGCAGACACCCCCCACCCCCGCCAGCTGTCTCTAGCGGCCACTCAAGTCGTCACGATGGTGTTCCAACATCATATCTTCAAGTTATGATGATTATTACATTACGATTCTCTTCATTTCCCTCAGTTGCTCAGGGAGAATCGCTTCCCTTCCATCCCACCATGCTTTATAGTGACTTTAGCCAAAATTTTGCCTCCCTTACTCTAGGCAGCAGGACGTATCTCATTCATCCTTGTCTTTTTTGGTATTTACTGGAATCCTCATGTGGCTCATGTCACAATGGTTATGAATACTCAGGCGTTTGGAGGGAGGCACTGCTGTGTGTGTGTGTGTGTGTGTGTGTGTGTGTGTGTAGGGATGGAGGCTATTACGTGATGTTTTCGGGAAGTGTCTTGGACTTTAATAAATAAAGCAAGTTGTCAACATTTTACGGATTGCACTAGAAGCAGTCCTCTTCAACAACACAGCTGATAAAGAATGAGTTTTGAACACCAGTATCAGCCGAGACGGCAGCACCGCCTTGTCCCAAGAAGAGCCTGGAATTTAGCCGAGGGCAGAAGGAATGCAAGGCGGGGAATAAAAGCTGATATCCCAATCCCATGTCCACTACTTAGCATTCTCATTTATATAAATAATACTTATGTAAACCCCATAAGGAATCATGTCTGGTTTTCTCTCTCTCCCTCTTTTTTTTTTTTTTTTTTTGACAAGGCAAATGCAGTTTTATGTTTTGATTAAAAAATGTGCATCTGGACAGCTAAATTTTAAGTGTCAATCTAATGCCAGTGTCATAGGAAAACCAGCTGTCCCATTTTTAAAACATTTAATTCCAGTAGAGTTAACATACAGTGTCATATTAGTTTCAGGTATAAAACATAGTGATTCAGGAATTCTACATATTACTCAGTGCTCATCATGAAAAGTGAACTCTTAATGCCCACTACCTATTTCCCCCATCCCCCCACCCATTTCCCCCTCTGGTAACCATCTGTTTGTTCTCTATAGTTAACAGTCTGTTTTTGGATTTGTCTCTTTTTTTCTTTGTTCATTTGTTTGGTTTCTAAATTCCACATATGAGTGAAATCATACGGTATTTGTCTTTCTCTGACTGACTTATTTCGCTTAGCATTATACTCTCTAGATCCATCCGTGTTGTTGCCAATGGCAAGATTCCATTCTTTTTTTATGGCTGAGTCCTATTCCATTGTGCACATGCACACGCATATATACACACCACATCGTCTCTGTCCACTCATCTGTCCATGGAGGTTGGGGTTGCTTCCATATCTTGGCTACTGTAAATAATGCTACAATAAACATAGGGATATATATATATTTTTCCAAATTAGTGTTTTCATTTTCTTTGGGTCGACACCCAGTAGTGCAATTACCAGATCATATGGTATTTCTATTTTTAATTTTTTGAGGAACCTCCATACTGTTTCCATAGTGTCTGTACCAGTTTGCATTCCCAGTCTGGTTCTCTTTTTATAATATTCAGCCAGGAGTCTTAAACTCAGTCTTTGCTGTTGTCACAAGTTCTGACTAAACACCTCACAGGTACTGCAAAGGGGCCAGAAAACGAAATATTTTAGGGAAGACTCATATTTGCAGAAGGCAAACATTAAGTTCGGTACTGGAGGCTCATTACAGAAGTTTGTTTTAATGTTTCTGTCTTGTACTGTGAGCTACACTCATCATAAAACAGGCTCTTGTTTGCTGACTGACTGAATGACCCACGGAAGCATTCATTCTCCCCTCCTGTATCCCTCCGGATGACACCAGGAGCCACTGTTAGATTCTGGCCCGTTCATTATTTTGATTCTCCTACTTCCTGTCTGCTTCCTTGATATGATTCATCTTCCTCCTCTCTCTTCCTAATCACGGGCATCCTGAGTTTCAGTTTCTTGACTTAGTTTGGCCTCCTGGATAGACTTCTATCCTGCATTGTGGCTTTGCGGGTGCCCAAGAACACCCTGATTCAGGAAACACAACTGCTGCGACTGCATTTTGGTGCAGAAATTTAATGGGCCATCTCCTCGCTCTGCCTGCCTAACACCTTTCATTCCCCCCGGACCTTTTCCTCCAGGCATCACCATCCAGAGGCAACCTCGGATCCAAATTTCCATGGGAATCGGGACAATTTAAAAGCTCTGTCCCTGAACCAGGAGTACACCTAGGCTGTGCCAGGAGAGCCGTACACCGCAGCCTGAGCATCTGTGCGTGATGAGCTAGAACCCGGCACCCAGGATGTGGAGGCAGGAGGCGGGAAAAAGGAGGAAAAGTGGAACAAAGCCCCCCACTCCGTCATGGGGCGGCGGGCCAAAGCAGGCGCCTTCCCCCGTTTCCTCGGGGCTGGACGTGGCAGGGCCTTTCCAGTCAGTGCTCCAGCAGCGTTTTCGCCAACAGTCCAACAACACTTTCTAGCCACAGTTTTGAGGAAATGCCAAAGAAAAGCAAAAATAATTTGTCACGCTGTTCAAGTCTCCTCCTCCGGCTCACTTCATTAGAAAAATCAGTCAAGGCATTAATGGCCATCTCTGTTTCTAATGAGCTTTATTCTAATCAGACTCACGCGTTATTATTTCGGTTGGAAAAAGGTCTCGTTTGTAAAGAGCAGTAGGAGTGTGACAGCTTCGGCCGGTTTCTCTGACCAGACAGAGGCATAATCGTCACGATAACAGCAGCAGGGACAACGGTCACAGCATACTGAGCTTTTCATTCCCAAGAGAGAACAAGTATTAACCGCACGGCTTTAAAACCCCCATGGAGTGTTTATTATACCCGAATCCTCCTCCTCTGAACAAAAAGAAGGGTATTTTAGAAGCTTGAAGGCACATGTTTCTCAAGCTTTATCTGACGTTGGCGCTCAGAGGACTTCAACGATGTTCCTTCGTCGCCCCTAGAAGGTGAGCAGGAATGAGGATAAAGGTGGGAGGTTCGTATCTCTAGGCCATAGTGACCTGCCGTCGTAGGGCAGGAGTTGGCAACTTTCTTTGAAGGGCCAAACAGTAAGTATTTTAGGCTTTGGGTTCCATACAGTCTTTGCAACTCAGTTCTGCTGTTGGAACCATGAAGGCAGCCATAGATAAAAGAAGAATGAGCGTGGCTGTGTTCCAATAAAACTTTATTAGTGGACCCTAAAACTGGAATTTCACGTAATTTTTCACATGTCAGAAAGTATACCCTGCTTTTTGCTTTTCCCAATCATTGAAACACGTAAAAACCATTCTTGTTTGGTGAGCTGGATTGGCTCATGGACTACAGTTTGTCCACCCCTGTTCCAAGGGAACAGAATTACCATCATTGGGATCAGAGGCTAACATTGTCAAAGGTTTGGCCCTCTTCCTAGAAGCTTAAGCAACAGAGATAATTTCCATCTTGAGAGGCATTTCTCTCAAGATGGGGCCAGAGTTCTCTTCTAAAATGTCGTTTTATAAAATTGTTCTTATTTTACAAACAAGAAAACCATCAATCAAAATCAAATTTTCCTATAATCTACCTAACAAGTTGGAGAGTTTCCAAAGTTTCATTTAAATCTCTGTCTGTATATCTGTCATTTTTATATAGTTTCAATGCAATGATAGATACTTTTTTGTTTTTTTCACTTAATGTTATCTTATAAAATTTTTCCCTGTAGTAACCGATTCTTTCTAATGATAAATAGCTATAACATAAATTTTTGTGGAATTCTTTGTGTAAGATTTCCAGGCCATTTGATGGACTTAATTCAAGGGATGTCTTAGTCTATTTTCAGGTGTAAGAGTTAAGATTTAAATACCATCCCCTGACCCCCAGGCCAGGTCAATCTACTCGGTAGGTTCAGCCTCATTGGGTCCCCTCTAGGGTTCACTTCCTCCAGGACATGAAGCCTCATGTGTCTCCTCTAGGTTTTACTTCCTCTAGACATGAAGTTTCATGGGTCTACTCTAGGATTCACTTCCTCTAGACATGAAGTTTCCTCTAGGGTTCACTTCCTCTAGACTTGAAGCCTCATGGATCTCCTCTAGGATTCACTTCCTCTAGGACATGAAGCCTCATGGCTTCTCTGGGGTTCACCTCCTTCAGGACAATGGCTTTAGCAAGTTTGGGATTTCAATCCATATGCCTCTTGACAAAGATGTGTCTTCCAGACAAACTCTTGAGAGCTCTTTGTTTGGAACTAATTGCTTACACCCTAGGATGTACATTGAGCATGGTTGGAGATTTGGTGAGACTAAGTACCCACTTCCTTTCCTTACAGTTTTTAACTGAGAACAGTCAGGAGTCAGATGGTGATTAGCTCTCCTGCTGGCTTAGGGAACCCAGCAGGCCCTTTCTCATCACCACCCTCTGCCCCACCCTGAGGCCCTCTGGATGGTGACTGACCCAGCCAGTCATACGTGAACAGAATGGAGGATGTTGGATTTTTGCCCCTCTTACTGCTCATAAGCTAGCAGACTAGTGAGGAGAAAGTGTGAAACACTGGTTCCTTTTCGTCCTCCCCACAGAGAGGAGTGACCTTGTCTGCTGGATCAGTGCTCACCATCCCTTCCCCTTCTCTTTGCTTTCAGAATAGAAAGCACACGCATCTGGCCAGCAACAGACCACAGCTCCTGGTGGGAGGTCCCTGCCTATAAAAGGCAGAGAACAATGGATTTGCCAGACAGGAGGTGGGGAAGGCCCAGAGGACAATGACAGTGGGTGTCCTGGGCCCCAGGAGGGGGAGAACATGTCCATGTGGCTTCCCTCCTCATCCAGGACATGGCCAAGGTGGCCAAGCTGCAGCCTGAAAGAGAAGGGAAAGCAGGGTCTGTGGGACTTCATTATGGATCCTGAGGGGCCCCCTGGCCTGATGAGCCTAAACATTTCCTAGGAATGAGCATTCTGCAAGGATGACAACTGAGGGAGGTTCAGAGGACACATGGCAGGCTGGGGCAAGCAGAAGTGACCGGATTTGTGGGGACTCTTTAGCCGAATGGGAAGCTCTACTGAAATTAAGGATTGTCGCATATTTGGCCAACGGGCCCATGAGAGTACCAATTAACAGAAGTCAATGCCATCTCTGGTCATGACTATCGGAATCCTTGGGAATAACGATTTCACAGGAAGTCGAAAACACGGCTATTTCAGGTGACTTAGAGTGTTTCTCAGTGCCCGTGTATTAGAGCTTGTCGGCCGTCTTCCACCGAACCACACACGCTGGGATGTGGAGGGAAGTGGGAGCAGGACTCGGGACCACTACAGAATCTTTTCCCCACTAGACATTTTGTCATAAACAAGGTCCTCTTTTCAGAGACTTCTGTTAATCTTGAGAAACTGAGAAAAGTAAAAAGAACGTAACAAGCACTGTATTTCTATCACTTGGACACAAGAAGCAGGAATATTTTGTAACACGTAGCCCTGATGAAATCGCTGTCCCATCCCCATTCCGCCGCCTCCATCCCCAGGTGCAGCAATGGTCATGGGTTTAGTATGTGACCTTCCAGCTCATTTCTGGTACTCTAATATTCATATTTTTACTCTATCAAATAAACTATACTTGATGTGTATACAGATGTTTAAATATATAGCAGATGTAAACACACGCCATTTATAAATACATACAAATCTACCAGACCGATGTGTGCATACACACATGTGTACATGTGTGTGTGTCAGTGCATGGTATACAGCTGGTACTTCATAAATACTGGCTGAACATCCATCTCTAAACAACATACGGCATTTTTACGTTTTTAAAGTGGGATGGAATCATACAATTTTTTTTTATCATTCTGCATGTTCCTCTGTTCACTTAATGATATGGTTTCAAATCTATACACTCCATTTACACACCCGATTCATTTCTTTTAACTGCTGTCTAACACTGTACTGTAGCATCCTACAGTTCCGTCTACTCATTCCTCTAAAGGTAGACACAGGCTGCTTCCAGTGCCTTCATGGTTTTTTGGGGTTTTTTTGTTTTTTGTTTTTTTTTTGCTTTCAAACACAGAATGCTTCAGTAAACTTTATTGTACAGATGTAAAAGAATTTCAAGGATACAGACCCAGAAGTTTCATCCCTGATTTTTATTGGTTTGTATTAATACTACTTCTTTATATAATCTGGCTATAGATCCTTTCTATGTTTAAGTGTTGCAAATGTATTCCCAACTAGTTTATGAGAAGCTCCGCACTTGGGAATGATGAGGCTCATTAATAAGGGAGAGAGTGATTCACGACAGTCACCTGGATCCCTGTGTCAGTTTTCAGTTTGTTAAAGAACCCGGAAGGGAGGCAGGATATGATTAATATCTCCAAACCTCCGACAACCAATTTTGGGAATATGAGTTTAAGGAATTTTGGTACTCCTCTTTTTTTTAAAGATCTTATCCATTCATTTGACAGACAGAGATCACAAGTAGGCAGAGAGGCAGGCAGAGAGAGAGGAAGGGAAGCAGGCTCCCTGCTGAGCTCGATCCCAGGACTCTGAGATCATGATCTGAGCTGAAGGCAGAGGCTTTAACCCACTGAGCCACCCAGGCGCCCCAGGTACTCCTCTTTTGAATCCATGTAGGAAAATGAGATTAAAAGAGGGCAGTCAAGAAATGTCGGCCCCAAGAATGCTTTTTCTAGGAATGAAACAGTCTGTCTCCTCTCAACAGAACTTCAAAGAGAGGAATAAGTATCCATTAATAACAAGATTATCTCAGAATAAAACTTTCAAGACATGTGCAGAACACAATATGCTTCATAATTCCTTCCCAAACGATATAAATGGGCATGTGTCATTCTGGGCTACAGAGGATTCCCTTAGTGGGAATTTTCAAGAGTTGGGGGCAATCAGATAAGATACTCTCTTAAGTTCCTCTCAACTTGAAACTTTGCTTCTGGATTAGAAGTTCCCCGAAGGCAAGAACCCAACTTTTAAATTACACACCCCCTACGGCCCCCCAGCCCATTTCTGGGTCTGGAGAACACATCCCAGTTATGTTCATTAAATGAATCAAAAGAAGTCAGTTTTGTTGTTTCAATGATTTGAGGGGAGAGATCCCTTTCCTAACTTTCTGTTGTTTTTGTTGTTGTCACAAGCATTTGGAGGCTGGTATTGCTATTTATAAAACCATGTTTTAAAAAACCTACAAGAGTTAAAAAAGAATGAACCCTCCAAGCATGAAAAATCTATATAGGGATCTAGCTCTGCCTAGGCTACTGACTCACTGACTCATTCTGTAATCACAGCTCAAAAGCTAGCGCAAGGTTATTTAATGGCTCTAAAAATGGTCACATGACTCTAATTCCTGAACACGTTTATACCACACAGAAGTTAGGCAGGTCAGCGCACACTGGAAAGGTTTCCCCTTCTAATACTCTACCTCTGAGGAGACCTCTGTACCACAGGAAGGCATTCTTGCCCATGCAAAATTCAAGCTATTAAATTCTGCATTTTCAGTTTCAGTTTTAGCCCCCTCAACCCCTCCTCCCCATCTCTACAAAAGGCCTTGATGATAAGGATACAAATAACTTCAAGCCGGTCCAACAGACTAAACTCTCTGCTAGACACCTTGGTGATTTATCTCTAATCTCCCAGACAAGTTGATATTATTATGCAAATTTTCAAGGAGGCGCGAGAGGATCAGAAAGGTCTATCAGCCTGGGGCCACACAGCTACAACTGGAGCTGGTTCTCAGGTCTGGCCCCCGGTCGGAAGCACAAGTTCTTTCTCTTCCTCGCTGCTGCCTCTTTCCGTGGCCTCTCTCAAGGCAGGTCTTGGCTCTGCACCGGCGGTCTACCTCTGGCGCTGTTCTTGGTGGAGAGCTCCTATCCTGCTGAGCCGCCTGCTGGAGGAGTCTGCCTGACCATGCCTCCTTCCTCGGTCTTATCTGTACCATTCCCTCATTCTAACAAGTTTGCTAAGCATGTCTTCTGTCCTGGGCCCTGTGCTAGGTTCTGGGGAAACAAAGACAGATAGGCCCAAAGACAAATCTTAGCCCAGAGGGCTAAGACGATACCCATGGCCGCCAAACAAAGAACGGACACGCAGAGAAAGGAACAGCCCAGGGAGAAGACAGGAAGGAGGAACTGAATGGGAACATGTCAAGGGAACGACACACACCAGCATCACTGTGTCTCTGCTCCGAGTGGTACCTTGGGCCACCCTCCCTCGCCGAACTACTGCACCCACGGTAAAATGACACCATCATTTGTCACCATCATTTGACACCATCATTGTGCCCCACACTGCTGTCGGCCAGGCTTCGTTCATAAGCGGGGCAGGGTTCTCATCATTCCGGAATCTGAACTCTTCTCCGCTGCTGCTCCCTAAGAGCCCGGCAGAGACTACCTCAAGGATTCTCCGAAAATAAAGCCCTCCAGAAAAAAGAAAGTGAGCAGAGACTGAATGTTTCATTTCTTTTGGGCTTGTTGCCTGCTTTATCTTCCTTGGCCATGCCATCTATTATGATCAGCTACCTTAGGATCACAGCCCAGTGGTTCCTACACCAACGTTAGCGTCACGACTCTTCAGGAGGGGAAAAACAAACCAGGGCTGAGTCACATCCTTACCCTTGTAATCACAGCTTTCATTTGGCTGATGAATAAGGAAAGTTACACACAGGAGAGAGAGAAGGCAAGGCAGGGGGACGGGGACGGGGGACACAAGGAAGGGTCTGATTATGAGGCCATACTATGCAAGGCCATACTATGCTTACTGTGGAACAAAAAATTGTTTAATGAAATGATATTGGCAGACCAGCCCACTTGCAAAATATACACGTGGGCAAGCCTCCCTCCACCAGTGCGGAGGGCTGAGAAGGGCCTTGGCTGTTGCTAAAAGTGAAAAGCAAGACGCAAGGTACACCCTGTGATTTCCTCTGCACACGCAGGCGGGCTGTGGAACATTCCTTAGGATTTGATACTACAGCCCTATGTTTCTCCTCCTAGTGGGCACCAAGGAGGCCTTCAAACATGCCCAGAGAGGAAAACCTATCATCAGCTGTATCCACTACACATGGTAGCTGATTCTATAGCAACTCTGAGGTTACACAGTTCCCTAGGGGGATAGTTTATACACAGAATGAAACACCACCGTTTGTAAATTACATGCTAGTCACTCTCTTCACCAGGTGAAAAGCAAATACCTTCTGATCTCCGACACATGGACTCAAGACATGGTTCAGACTGAGCATCTGAGCATCTGAGCATCCATTAAGAGGAAGAGCCCTTGAAATAAACTTCTAAATGCAGATGTGCTCTTTCTCACCAGCTAGGTCAGTTCTGGGGCCAAGGGGATCAGGAATGCAGACATTTTCTAAGTGTGAATGATTTTTTTAAATAGATGTACAGGTCTATTGTACTTTTTAAATAGATTTAAAAAGTCCTATTGTACTTTTAAAATAAAAGTAATATTGTACTTTTTAAATAGATGTACAGGTCTATTGATGAACAAACGTCCTTTAAAATCAGCCGATTTTAAATCCAGAGCCGCTCTTATACATTTCCTCAAAAGGTTATAATGAGCAATTCCAGTCAACAGCGGCAGAGTCTCACGGTCATCCAGGAATAAGCAAGACGACGTAATGGGTTGTGCTGGCTGCTCGTGCTCAGAGGGTCATGCGCTCTCAGCCACTTTTGAGGAGAAGGAAGAGCAGTAAGGAAAGAAGGAGAACGGGTTTGTGTGGAGTTTCCTAGTCTTCAAAACCAGAGATCTATCTGGATCATTGCTAGTAAGGTTCACAGGTGCAGACAGGTCCTGCCTCTAAGGGAAGCACACCAATGAAAGGCATCATGAAGAAATCTACAGGTTCTAGGCCTGGGGCTCAGGGATAGGTTCCAGGGAATGATCCAACCCTGACATTTTACTTAAGAAATTTGTGTATAGGATATGCGCATTTTTATAGGGAGAGTCTCTATCACTCTGATAAGATTCCAAAAAGATGCTCACAGCCTAACAAAGCTTACAAAGATCTGCTTGTGAAAAACTAATCAGATGCAAACGGAACCGTACTGAGACGTTCTTTATTTAATATGAGGAGTTGTCCTGGGACGCCTGGGTGGTCCAGTCTGTTAAGCTTTGGCCTTCGGGCTCAGGTAATGTCCTGGGATCAAACCCCACACTGGGCTCAGAGCACCTCTGCCCTGTCCCTCACTCGTTCTCCCTCTCCCTCTCTCTTTCAAATAAATAAAATCTTAAAAAAAAGAGTTGTCTTTGAGAGGGCAAAATGCTCCTTGGTCAACAGCTGTTCTTACATCCTCGTAGACCAAAACATACATCCTTTTTTTGCCTGGAGAAGGTCCTATTGTTGTAGACACTTAAAAATGTATTTACCTTTCTGACTTCTAACCTGTAAACTCAAATGTACAGAAGAAAGCATATCTTAAAATGTGATGTGATCTGGGCGCCTGGGTGCTCCGTGGGTTAAGCCTCTGCCTTCGGCTCAGGTCATGATCTCAGGGTCCTGGGATCGAGTCCCGCATTGGGCTCTCTGCTCTGCAGGGAGCCTGCTTCCCCCCCTTCTCTCTCTCTGCCTGCCTCTCTGCCTACTTGTGATCTCAGTCAAATAAATAAATAAAATCTTAAAAAAAAAATGTGATGTGATCTGTCTTTGGTACTATATTCAGATTCTCCCCCATGGGGCTGACTTTTACTAATCTAGATATCATCTTCTCTAAATATGAATTAGTAGAATTTAAAAATTCGAAATGAGTATAATTTAAAATTTATGAAAGTGTAGAATTTAAAGTCATTATCTTGCCCTGCAGTAAACCGTCATTTTCTTCCGTTGCAAAATTAGGTGGATGTCGCCACTTCCCATGAGGTTCGGGAGTCTGTGAATTGTCAGGCGAAACAACTAGAGATTCCAATTGAATATCCGAACATAACGAGGGAAAAGTAAACGGTGCTCCTTTTGTGTCATAGGATTTTTTACTCTCCACAAAGGAAATGCAGAAGTAAATCAAAGAGAGGTTATCAAGCTCTTTGGAACTCTCACTGCTCTCCTGACCAAAGCTCTCCCAGACGAAGCTCAGGGTCCCGGCCTTCTAGCTGCCAGGGCAGTGGAAATGGTCCAAAGTGTCCAGGAAGCTGACCCAGCTCCCTGGTTAATGGACCTCAAGTTTCAACACCCGACCCAACCAACACTTGTGTCCGGTAAAGGAAGGCCTGGCTCCCAGTGACAGCGGGAGGACAGGGGGTCATGAGGAGAAAGGGCTAATGGGTCAAGGGCTCCAATCAGTACAATGATTACATTGTGAAAGGAATTCACTTTCTAAAACTGAGCTCCTCAAGGCCAGGGACTGTTACCTACATATTTTGTATCCCAAATTTCCTATTTTCCATCCTGAGTAACCATCTGGTACTTACTAAGTGGTAAGTAAGTTTTTTAAAAGGCATTTTTGCTACTTGCTTTTCTCTGACATCATTAACGTCTTAGAAAACGCTGGTCCCGCTGAAGGTGTGAACTAGAGCAGTCCAACTTAATTTCCACTAAATACGAGACCCTCTAACAGTCCTAGTTTCTTCACATTAACAGTATTTCTACATCTCTCTTGAGAGAGACACAGTAGAGATTTCTTTCGCTGTTGAGAGTTGAAGGTCAAATTGAAGCCACGTCCTACAGACATTCAATAGATACAAAGAAAGATCAAGGAAGGGCAGGTTTCAATCTCTGCACAGTCAGTCAATTTTGCTTCTCATCAACTGAAGGAAGAAAAAAAAATCTCTGGACATTTCTGAGAGATATTAAATCTCAAAACTCAAGTCCTCTTAGAATGACTCCAATTTTCAGCATGAAGTTCTGAGGTGTTTTCATTTTTTAAAGATTTATTTACTTGAGAGAGAGAGACAGAGAGAGCACACGAGTGCCTAGTGGGAAGGGGCAGAGGGAGAGAGAGTCTGAAGCAGACCCCGTGCTCAGGGTGGAGCTCAACGTGGGGCTCAATCTCATGGCCCTGAGCCAAAACCAAGAGTTGGACACTTAACTGATTGTGCCAGCCAGGTGCCCTGTCTTTTGTTTATTATTAATTAATTAATTAATTAATTTGACAGAGATCATAAGTAGGCAGAGAGGCAGGCAGAGAGAGAGAGCGAGAGAGAGAGAGAGAGAGAGAGAGGAGGAAGCAGGCTCCCCGATGAGCAGAGAGCCCGAAGCGGGGCTCGATCCTAGGACTCTGGGATCATCACCCGAGCCAAAGGCAGAGGCTTAATCCACTGAGCCACCCAGGCGCCCCTGTCGTGAGTTTGCATTTACGGTTGCCCTCAGGCTAGCTTGGACCAAAGAAATATTTAGCAATGATGGAAAGTTGGGAAAATAATTTATAAGAACTCAATTTCCAATTTTGGTTATATAAAATACGTAAAGATTACATTAAGTCAAATGCGTATATTAAGAAGGAATACTTTAATCTTGGCGGCTCAATGGTTAAATAACACACAGAACAGCATGCTCATAATATTCAGAGAGATGAACTTTAGATAAGAGGGAAGAAACAGGAAAGCCTGGTTCAGACCGGATAGAAAATTCCCCTAGAAATCTGTAACTGGGCGCATGTCACAGATTACATAACAGCTCTTCTTTGAACATAAATGTATTCCATAGTGAGAATACTGTTTATGTTGAATCTACAAATGCTCCTTTGTCTAGGGAAGCTTCCATCCAACAAACGAACAAGTTATAAACTTTGCTTTTGTTGTGTTAGACACATCATACTCTACACCCTGCACGCAAAAGGAAAAACGGAAATCGGATTTCAGATGGGAACAATGAATTCCAGTTTTGAGTAAAAGCGGGTAGAATTTCAATTATGGAAACACACCAGGATGGGATTAGATCATCTTAAATGCCTTGTCAGGGTCTGTAACTTTTGTTTAAAAAGATAACTTACCATTCAGGTTTCAGTTTTTAGAGACTAACTTGAACTACTAAGAAGATCCTCTTATTGCCACAGAGCTAGTGGAGGAAAAACAGTCCAAACAAACCGAGAAAGAAAAGGTCTTCACCATTACAGCGAGAACAAAAAATATATATATATTTTAACCTCTCTTAATAAAACAAATGTTATTGGCAAGTTGAACAGCTTTGGAACCAATACATGAAACTTGGTAATTATTCCTAGATGAAGTTTTCAATCTAAAAAGTCATATGTAAGCCAGGATTTCACTAAAAATTAAAAAAAAAAAGAGGGTCCCTGGGTGGCTCAGTGGGTTAAGCCTCCGACTCTTGATTTTGGCTCAGGTCATGATCTCAGGGTTGTGAGATGGAGCGCTTGTTGGGCTCTGCACGGGGTGTGGAGCCTGCTTAATATTCTCCCCCTCTCTATCCCTCTGTCCTTCCACTCCCCCTCTCTCCCTCTCTAAAAATAGAATAAAATAAATTACATGCAAAGGAGTATTTACGCATAGCCAAGTAATGCTGTAGGTTAAAGTTCCATTCTAATCCATGTTCCATCTCTACCTTTCACACTAGCAGCATGGGCTGGTCCTGTAATGGTGCATGGGAAGATTATACAACTAGTCTTTATGGAGGTCCACTTCAGAATGGGGTCCGCTGCTAAATTACTGAAGAATTTAAGCCCTTTATTATTTTCCATTGACTGATACATATCATAACCTAGGAATTCATGAAGGAATGCTCAGATAAAAGGGCCACAAAAAATAAAAAATAAATAAAAATTAAAGTGGAAAAAACTCCAAAGGCAAAACTGACCCGCGATGATTTCATCGCGGTTGTATTATGTTCTGAATTTAGGATTTTACTCTTCTTCGGAACAAGGTTTTCAAATGGAAATACTCTGATTTATAACGGTCATCTTTAAAATTCACCCCCTGCAGTGATGAATTTGAACTCCACAAGTATGTAAGTAAGCCTTTAATTCTTACCATATTCCATACTTCATTCAGCTGATTAGCATATGGCACTCTGAGATCCTAAGTATGGGTTCAATTTCCACACAGATCTTCCTGTCCCTGTAAAGCCTCCCTCCCCGCCCCCCGCCCACTCCGGGAGAAGTGGCTCAGCAGACTCTGCTTTGCGGCCAGGCAGATGCGGGCTGGAATTCCAACTTGACCACGATCAGCCTCGCAAACCTTGGTAAGTTATTCAGATATTCTGAGCCTTAGTTTTCTTGGCTGTACAAGCAGATAATATGTGTCTCAGGGCCATTTCCCTGCGGCAGGCACTGACGGCAACACGGATGCGATGTCTGTAGAGAAGAGCGAGTGGTGTGAGGTCCCGAGCGGACACTCCAGGGGTGTTGGCAGGCACTGATGACCTACTTGCTCACGGTCTCGGGTGAGAGCAGGGTACCAGCTGCAGACAATGTGCGGTGACAGCGATGTTCTGTCTCTGGACAAAGGCTCTGACTAGTCTCTCTTTGGCCCTACACCTGTTCATTAGTGATCAACAAGCCTGAGGTCTTGGATGCTCTAGCAGAGATCAAACATTCTCATAGTCACTTTTTTTTTTTTTTTTTTTTTTTGGTGTGAGGGGAGACTTTTGTTTTAGCTCTCTACCCATCCCCTTACAAGAACAGCTTGGTGACACAGAAATCAGAACATTATTACCTGAACTCATGAGGCAGTTAGCACATGTCCCTTGAAACAGGTGGTTCATTTATTTTGCTTCTTACCTTTTCAATTTTCTCGTCCAGCATTCTGAAGAATTCTTGTTGGCTTTCAGAGATGTGCATGCTAAAAAAACAAAGAGTAGTTCAGTGCGTGTTTCAATGTTCTCTCCAACCAGCTCCCTCCAGTGAAAAACGCTGAGTCCCCAAACTTTGAGGCAGATATTTATTTATTGCTGACTTTTCTACTGAAACAGTCTAAGTCCTACTGAGGATAAATGCCATTACAGTAATTCCTATAAATGTGTTTCATTAGAGTCTATCAGTTCCCACGATTTAAGGTATACGATTTCCTTTCACCGTACACATATTATTTATAGGGATGTTACTGGGAGGTGCGTGCCAATTTTTTTCTTCAGATACACATTTGTGATTAAAAAAAAAAAAAAAGCACAGCCAAGCATTACATGGCATATTTCAAGCCTGTGTGTAACTGTGAAAAGCAAATATACCCAAGCTATTAGGTGGAAATGTGTATTATATAGACTGTCATCATCAGCACGGTCTTCAGCTGACCATCTAGGTATGGGCTGGCAGCAAATAGGCAAAGGACGTGACACTGCCCCTGAACCCTCTGTGCAGTGGTGACAGCCAGTGCAGCTCTTTGGAAGTGAAATCCCACTGCACTGTGGGAGAGAGTCAGGAAGCCTATCTGAGAGCCCTTGCCCTGGGTGTTTGCTCGTCTAATGCTATTTAACTGCACACCCAGTGACAGTGATGTGGGTGCTGGGCACCAAGCATAAGAAGGTAAAGGAGAGCAGAGAAGAATCACAGATGGGAAGGGCATGGGAGGAAAGGGCCCTGGTGGCAACATGGTCTTGATGATAGTAATTTCTGCGCAACAAACAGGTGCAGGTGGTCCAAGGAGGTTCAGGATGCTGGGCTAAGAGACACATCGCATAGTGCTTCTTCCTAGTGCTCGGCTCCTGCAGTGGCTGGGCATGGAAGGAGGGGAGGCTCTGGAATGGCTTCTTCCCTGCAAGTCTACGTGCGGGCAGCCCACCTGCTAACCCTCAGCATTCTGCCTCAGCCTTTAGGGGCCGCAGAGAATGCCCAAGGGACCCCAAACCCTTGGGGCTCGAGCGTTTTCCCCTGCGTGGAAAACCAAGATTTAATACCGGGAGCACCATGACATCAGTTTGGATATAAAAGGGAAATGATAAACTATCTGATATCAGCAATCAGCTTTCACACACATCATATAATTTTTCTTGTCTTTTATATGATAATTCAAGTGAGGTAAAAGTCCTGTTTCAGAAACACTCCCTCCCTGGTTGCAGGTTAAAAGGGGGCCAGAAACTGTGATGATGAGAATATATTAAAACAGTCCCCTCTCCTCTCTGGCTGGGCGGAAAAGCCACTTTTGCATACTGGAGTTTTTCCAGATTCCCCATGGTTTTACTCCTTTAAGTGCCAAAACATTTACTATTCAAGCCACTTTGGATGCAAATCTTCTAACTTTAATAGAGGATCTATCACAAACCTTATTTAACTTTCACTTAATGACTAGCGGCCACTCCCATGATCTTAAATCACAATCCCCCTCTGTAATAGCGGGACCTCCCCCACCCCGGAGCCTCTGAGATGGGGAGAGCTGGCTCTCCTTCAGCAAAGTGGCTTTAAACTGCAGGTTTTGTACTCTGCCTGCTTTGAACTTTTCCCCTCTTTCTTCTTGTCAGAGAAGGTATTGGTTCTCTTCCCGTTTCCTTCCCAGCTGCTGTTTCTCCACGCTTAGCCCATCCAGGTCTGTTAGAGTTGTGTCTAAAGTCAGTGTAAACAGGCTCTGAGGGAGAGCTTGCGTGGGGGGGGGGGGGGCGGTTCTTGTGAGTGTGCAACAGGCATATCCTGGCAGTCACCACGGCTGCTCAGACACGTTCTGGGCATCCCCCCACCCGGCCCCCCATTCCTGGTCACACTCTCTGCAAATGAGGTTGCTGGACAGCTCTGGGTCCCAGAGAGAAAAGGCATGAAGACAGATAGACACAGATAGACCCTAATATCTACATCCACGCAGACACACATGCACGCACGCACACATATCTTACTATAGATGAACCATATATCTATTAGTTTTCCTAGGAAATTCCAAGAGACCTCCTAAAAATGGCATGTTTAGGATTTGACGTTCACCGTGAAAACTTTCAGGGTAGAGTTTTTAACGTATATTGCCTTGCAAATAACAGAAGGGCAATAAATATTTAATCAGTTGGCCAAGTGTCCCTATTTTATTTTGCGATTCATGACTCCTCCCAGAGGTAGTTCAGTATGTTGGGACAGATGAGGTACAGGCGTCAGATCCTCATCTCTAAAACCATCAGGCTGGTCTCTGAGGTCCCGGCCGGCACTGATATTCTGGGATTATTACTAACTTCCATTAACTCCTTAATTGAATGAGCACAACAAGAAAACAGGGATGTTTGGTTAGTACTCATACATATGCATACCAGACTAACAAAATGATTAGTCTTAAGTAAAAGCGATTCTGCAAATGTGTCTGCCATCCCTGGGATGAAGAATGCAGAGCTCGGGGGCACCTGGCTGGCTCAGTCAGGGGAGCATCTGACTCTTGATCTTGGGGTCATGAGTTCGAGCCCCACGTTGGGTATAGAGATTACATAAATAAATAAAGAAAGAAAGAAAGAGAAAAGAAAGAAAGAATGCAGAGCTCTGGGGTCCATATCAGGAGACTGACACCAAAGATAATGGTGAGGACCTTAAGACGCATATATAGTGAGCAAGCGCAAACATCTTAGTGGTTCCAGTTTTGTGTAGTTTAACTACATAGTTTCTAACCATTTTTTTTTTTTAAAGCATTCCTTGATTAAAGCAAACTGAACAAAAGCCATGTAACCCAGAATTCATTAGACAAGACTGTGTATCTGCGACCCCGCCTGAATCCTGAACCAAACAGCAGCCTCACTCCAGGGGCAGAGGGTACTATGGCTGGGAAGCCCACTCTACCATTTTCTTTCTCATGTGTGCCCTCTGAGAAACAATTCTAACCAAACCAAGGCAAATGGCTTTCAGTCGGTGCATCTCCACCATGACACCGCACTGATCCAGACACGCTGCCTGCTTTGGCTTTGGGTAAGAGCATCAGAACGTCCCTGCCCGCCTCTGCCTCATTTCAAAACCTACCAAGTCATGTCTTCCGCCAGACGGATTCACGATCTCGCCACAGACAGCATGTGGACTGTGTTAGCCGGAAAAGACTAATGGAAAGTTGACTTATTTATTATCAAATCCTGATGCACCAAATGAGCTCTTTCCGATAAGCTCCAGCATCCCCGGAAGTGTGGCAGATGGCACAAAGGCCCACAGGAGGCCCTTGCCGCCTGCACGCCATCTTCAGGATGGCGTAACCCGCCAACATCCGCTCCTCTCTGTTCTCTGTGGATTTGTTTCACAGACAAGCCCTGAAGTCCCTTCAACAGGGACAGAGGCAGCACTGTTACTCCGCGGGGGGGGGGTGGGAGGGGTGGGTAAATAAATTACCCCACCTGCACGGACTCCTGCCTAGAGAAACATGGATGTTCTCTTCTCATGTAGAAGCTCTATCAACACAATGTCATTAATATTAGTTTTTACCTTCAAGAGTCCCAACTGCGTTGTGAGAAGCAGTCCATAGGTAACAACTCCATCCTGACTGAAACCCTTTCTGACGCACACTTTGGTGACCGTACGTGGTGAGGGAGGAAAAAGGCCCACTGGCCTTTCTACCTTTCCTCAAGATAACAGAAACGGATAACTAAATTGTTTACGATTCAGTTTATAAAGTATGACTATTTGATGCTAAGATTAATTAGATCTAAAAATCTTTTACAAAAGCCTGTAGGTTGGTACTTGATTGAACTGATAAGACTTAACAATCTCAGTAATTCCTCTTTCTCTCTAATGAATTCAGCCGGGGAAATCACAGTGCTCCCTCCTCCCCCCCAGCACTTCCTCTGTCCCCGGTTGGTGCTAGAAGAGCTCTTGTGAGTTAATCCTGAATCATCCAAAGGCTCTTCCCACTGTGATTCCTTAGCTTTGTGAGACGGGGGATGACAGTCATATGGAATCTTTTTTGTTTTTAAGATTTTATTTATTTACTTGACAGAGAGAGAAAGATATCAAGTAGGCAGAGAGGCAGGCAGAGAGAGAGAGGGGAAAGCAGGCTCCCCGCTGAGCAGAGAGCCCGATGCGGGGCTCGATCCCAGGACCCTGAGATCATGACCTGAGCCGAAGGCAGAGGCTTAACCCACTGAGCCATCCAAGTGCCCCCTCATATGGAATCTTAATGACAAGTAATCAAAGGAACGAAACGGTGGGCAAAATGAGCTTGAGAGCTAAAAGGGGTACAGCTTTCATTTTTCAGTGACTTAAAAAAAGACAGGTTCCAGATAATAAAAACCTAAGCCACAAAAGTATCAGAAGGCAAGGTCCTGACTCCCTAATACTTCACTTGCAAAAATAAAATGCAATCACTCAGGGCGTTCCTGGCAAATCTTGGCTTGAACACAGTTCTTTCTTTCATAACTATCGTCACCATTGCTCAATGGGACCTTGGGGGAAGTGGCTTCACCCTAATCCCCACATCACGACACACCTTTGCTAGCAGTTCATGCACGGCTCACTTCTATTTAGTAAAAATTTATTTTTTTAAATAGTATAAAAAGCATTTATGAAACTACAACAAAAAACAAGTGCTAGGACATTGACAACAACCTAGAGCTACCTCACTTCCCACCAAGGCGTGTTTCCCCCAACACCAGGGAACCAAGATCCCCCCCACCCCTTTTATAGGCTTTACTGCATATGTGTTTTATAAAGCAGCTGATTTATCCAGTTGTTTTCAACTTTATGAGGAGTGTGTCATGCTCTGCGCCATCTTTCAGGACCTGCACTTTTCTTCTGGTATTACGTTGCTCGGGGCCATCCAGCACTATGTGCTGCTGCCGTGCGTCTGTTCTCATGGCTAATGTTCCACTGTGAGAAGGCGGTGAGGTTCTTTACCCAATTTCCTGTTAAAGGGCATTTGGGCTATTTCTAACAGTTGAGGCATTCTTTTTTTTTTTTTTTTAATGTTTTATTTATTTGACAGAGAGAGAGAGAGAGCACAAGCAGGGGGAGCAGCAGGCAGAGGGAGAGACAGAAGCAGACTCCCCGCTGAGCAGAGAACCGGACGTGGGGCTCGGACTTGATCCCAGGACCCCGGGATCATGACCTGAGCTGAAGGCAGAGGCTTAACCGACGGAGCCACCCAGGCGCCCCTAACCGTTAAGGTCTTCTTACCAAGCAGCAGATACTGTGATAGGCACCGGGCGTAGATTATTTCATTTAGGAAGAAGACTCTTCTCCTTCCTTTTGATCGGGGAAAACTGAAGCCCAGTGACATTAGGTCACTGGCCTGAGATCACAAAGTAAGAATGTGCTCTGCACGTTACAGCAAATGAAAGCGTGAAGATCATCTGCCTTTTACTACCTGTCTACCTGTATTATTAATAAATCCCGTTACCACATATGGGATTGCCCTTCCACTTCTGGGGAAAAGAAACTCGTTACTTTGTGTTCTACACTGCAGAATAAATGAGAGTTTCCCTATCTTCTGTGTCAGTAAGGAGGAAAATACCACTCACCCCTCATGGCCTTCCAGGAAGATTCTGTAGCGGAATTCCAGTAACCCAAGGTTCTGACTCATAGTTTAACACACACACACAACAGAGGATTTTCTTCCTAACTTTAATGTAAACACATGAACCAGTTTAATCAACTTCTCTGAAAGCCTCAGCACAGGCCGGTCTGCAAAGCGTGCTGCTTCAGTGTGTGTAAATTCCGGAAGTATTTACACCAAAGGAAGGAAGAAATTCTCCTTAATGCAGCCCCTCCTTAGAACTCAGTGATAAGGGAGGCATTTAAAAAATAGCATATATCGGGGGGCGCCTGGGTAGCTCCGTTGGTTGAGCATCTGCCTTCAGCTCAGGTCATGATCCCAGGGTCCTGGGATTGAGCCCGACATCAGGCTCCCTGCTCAGCGGGGAGTCTGCTTCTCCCTCTGCCTCTGCCTACTGCTCCCCCTGCTCGCGCTCTCTCTCTCTCTAACAGAAATAAATAAAATCTTTTTAAAAAAGTATGTATCGAATGGCTTAAATGAAAAGATGACTTGTTCTATCGTCAGATACCTGTTGTCCCTCACAGGCAGATAAAATTAGGGTAGATAGGGGCTCCTGGGTGGTTCAGAGGGTTAAAGCCTCCGCCTTCAGCTCAGGTGATGATCTCAGGGTCCTGGGATTGAGCCCCAGATCAGGCTCTCTGCTCAGCAGGGAGCCTGCTTCCTCCTTTCTCTCTCTCTGCCTGCCTCTCTGCCTATTTGTGATCTCTGTCTGTCAAATAAATAAATAAGTCAATAAAATCTTTAAAAAAAAATTAGGGTAGATAAAAGTGGTTACCGCTGAAGTGGACGTGGCCGGGCTGGCGGGGTGGGGTAGGTTGTAATTAAGGCATAACGGGTCCCTAAGGGTGCAAAAATCGGTTTTACCATCCCACTGTCAGTGTAAATGGTAAGTGGATTTTAAAATGCCGCAGTTTTCTTTGAAAGTAAACAATTAAATCCCTGAGCTCATTCACCACTGGTAGAGTCCTAGCCACCTACAGCACCACCAGAGACACCGAGCCAGGGGAAAGTGACTAGTTTGACCTCCGTTATTTTTGTCTTCATTTCCTGGGAAGAACCAGACGTAACACAACTTTTTCTGCTTATGACCTGGATTTATGGAACTACTATGGCATCGACGTAACAGGTTTATTTTGGGGGCGGGCGTGACCACCAGCTGCACTAGGGTAATCGGCACCCTCAGAATTTGTTCTTATTTAGGTGCAACACCACAAAAGAGATTTCTAGCCTCGGGAAAACAGAGCCACTTTGAAGGAAAGGGGAGACAGCTTCAAAGCCACACATAGGGCGTTTTATTGCCAAGACAGGTTCAGTTCTAGAACAATCTAGAAAAATACTCATTATTCTCCTTAACTTTTTAATCGTGCAATGCATAACCCATGGAAAACATACAATGTTATTTGTACAGTCTTAAGTCATAACAATGAAAGGAACACCCATGTAATCACCACTCAGGTTAAGAAACAGAACCCCTGGTTCCATTGTCTTCCACCCAGTGAGAAAGAACCACTCTTTTCAGTTTAACGCCTTTCCATTTCCTCGCTTGTCCTTTTGTTTAATCACACATTTGTATTACCTACTGATTCGTTCTGCCTGTTTTTGAACTTCACATAAGTGAAACTACACGTAGGCAGGTGCTACTACTTCCTTCAGCGCACAATCTTACCTTCGTGACAGTCCGCCATCTTTATATGCACAGTCATAGGTCTTCCATTTTCACCGATATGTACAACTCCTATCCTAAGAATACGCCTCAGTTTTTGGTCATCCATTATATTTCTGAAAGATGTTCGGGTTTTGTTCAAGGATGTTCAAGAGCCTTTGGAGCTCATGGAAACAATCCTGCTATGGACTGGTCTGCTGGCGCGCATGCGTCAGGATTTTCTAGGCTACACACCTGAGAGGGGAGTTGTTGGAGGGCAAGGTATGTCTGGGCATGATTTTATTAGAAAATACAAATTGTTTTCCAAAGTAATTGTACGGGTTTATGCTTCCACTGGAGTGAAGGGTTCCCTTTGTTCAACATCCTGGTCAACCATTTGCACGGTCAGACTTCTACTAAATTTTTGCCAATCTTGTGGTGCAAAATGGTATTTTCCCGAGACACAATAAGCTCTTCAAGTTTCCTCTGTAGTGAAATGGTTGTTCACATCTTCAGCCTCTTTTTCTATGAGCTCTCTGTTTTGTACTTACTGATTTATAGGGGAAGCTTACATATTCTGAAACCCAACTCTTGTCACTAATATGCTAATATAATGTACGCTAATATAACTAAATATATAGATATATTCCACCATTTCCTTTTACGCTACCACAGTAAATTTTGATAAATGGAAGTTCTTAACTTTAATGCAGCCATATTAATGAATCATTTTTCTTAAGTTCTATATCTTTTGTGACTTACTCAAAATTCTCCTACCCCATGGTCATAAAGATATTCTGCTTTATTTTCTTCTAACTGATCTGAAATGTCAGTGCTGTCATTTACTGCGGGTCTGTTTTGGGACTCCCCATGCTGTTCCATTAGACCAAACCACACTGTTTCAATTCACTGAAGCTTTACAATACGTCCTGGTTACCTGGCAGGCAAAACTGAGCTCACTCTGAAGACATTAATGGCTTTAAAAACAACATAAAGAAAAATAAGAACTAGAACTTACTTTGCTCTGGGTTGATGAACTAATCCTGGAATCTCTTTATTAGTTTTAAGTCTTACGTTTGAACTGGCACTTTTTTCCTGAAAAACATAAACACATATGTAAGAGACAAGGTGAGAATCAGCAATTAAGCAGCAGTATGAACTGTCATCACAGAATGTTAGAGCTGTTTGAGACCCTCCACAGCCGGTCACTTCCCAAGGAAAAAATCCCTGCAAAGAGGTCACGCTGTATGGTGAAACTGCCCAGCATTTTAACAGGGAACACTGTCAGGAAAAAAGGGTTAGCTTTACAACAGCTATAACTATTTTTAGAAAATTATGTGCAACTAATATTTGATGTTTAGGTGTTTCTAGGAAAAAATAGTAAGGGAATCAGGAACAGAAGATTCTAGTCCCAAAGAGCAGCAGTACTGTAATTACAGACATTGTTTATGTGCTCAGGTTAACAGACTTTAGTGCATTTTGTTTTTTTTAGTCAACTGTGGTTAGGGAGACGTGAAAGTTTGCACAAGGCCCTGGCAGTGACAGAGACAAGAACATGATTAACATTAATTAATTTATTCCACCCATAACAAATACTGAGACTGAATTTAACTGAATTCATAACATCCAATACTAACTTATACTCAGGAAGCACTTCTTTGGCTTTTAATCTGATCTGATTTCTTATTCCCAGTTTACCAGCCTCATGGGAAAGAAACACTTTCCAATCTTAACGTTCAAGTATATTGGAAAGCTTGGGTGGCTCAGTCAGTTGCTCAGTCAGTGGCTCAGGTCATGATCTCAGGGTCCTGGGATCGAGCCCCGCATCGGGCTGTCTGCTCAGTGGGGGGTCTGATTCTCCCTCTGCCCCCCCCCCCACCTCTGCTGCTTGGCTCTCTCTCTCTCTCTCTCAAATAAATAAAATCTTTTAAAAAACTGCAAGCATATCAGTGGGTATACTCTCTCAATAACAGTGCTGCTCTATATTTATACAATATTATCTTTAAAAAATATTCAGGATGCTTTATAATTTGCTCTGAAAACAACCCCCGAAATGAAAGGACAGACTATTCTAAACCTATTTATAACAGGTGACTGTATCCACTCAAGGAACCTGACATGTAGCAATAATTAAAGGCCCAGGCGAGGGCAACGAATAAAGACTCCTGTGGGCCAACCCACTGCTCTTACCACATGCAGAGTGATGGCGCCTAAAACAGATGGTCCCCGAATGACCTTTTTCGAGAGTTCCTATTTCTGTCAGGACAGCAGAAGCCATTTAAACCAGGGAACCTCTGATGATTTACACGCTCTTAGGGGAGCTTATCTGTATATCGTCAGGACTCCAAAATACAGGGTAATTTATGTTTGTGATCTTCCAGGAAAAGAAACAATCATTACGATTCGTCTGCGATCCTACCTTCTTTGCCTCACGCTAAACCGAAGAGTATTTCCACACACTTTTAAACGGCATAAAATGTATACCGTTCCTTCTGCTGACACAGCCGGGGAACAACAGATGAACTACCTCAGCTTTCACAAAGCAGCTCCAGGAGGGCAAGGCCCAGTCGCCTCTTTACCCGCAGGGCCTCCGCGCCTCGCTGGGGCCCGACACTCATGGGAGTTACGCAGCGTATACTGGTGGCGCGAACGAACAAGGTCAGCAGAGGATGAGCTTCTTTTCAACAGTGAGAGATAAAAATAGCTTCAACGTAGTCTCCCTGAAGGACCGCGGAGGGAGGTTCCGAGTTAGTCATTTTTTTTCCCCCTGAAACTTCCTGTCTGCTTGGATTAATCACCGAAAATGGACCCAGGACAGAGCCTTATGCTTTTTCTCTATTCACATAAATTCCCAAACACTGAGCCTAAAGGATACATTGTGATTTTGTTATTGATTGATTGATTGATTGACGCTAACCGTAAACATTGCTGAGGTAGGAATGAGGCCTCTAACTTTACGACTGCAAACGATACACAATTGTATTCTGTTTCCAGTCAATGTATGAACCGGTAATTACATTGCCTCACCGCATCTTCCTTAAAAACACTGTGTGTGGTTGCTAGGAAGAGAAGGAAACCCCAAACAACGGGGCTCAGTGGTTGTGGGGGGGGGTGGTACTCGGGCCCAGGACAAGCCATCCCTCCGCGCATGCGCACAGGCGTGCACTGCCAAGAATTGGGAGGACCGAAGATGCGGTAGAGGCACGGGGAGGGGATGTCACCTTCAGATTTCCCAGTTACAAAAAATAAGGAAGTATATATAATTACAGAAAGATTTCTATTGATTATGTATGTATGATGTATTTGTTTTTACAAATTACCACTCGCCAAGATCACAATAACAGCTCGGTGATCGCTTACTATATAAATCAGGCCCTATTCTAAGTGATTTCCATGTATGAACTCATTTTAATGTTCACAAATATTTACATATATTAGCTCATTCTTATGTCCACAATGTCTTTCTGAGATAGGTACCATTTTTATTCCTATTGTATAGATGAGAAGGCTGAGGCATTTACCTGAGACCACACAGGTGGTAAGTGATAGTGGCGGGATTTGGACCAAAGCATAATGGCCCCAGAAGCCATGCTATAGCCACTAGGCCAGCAGTTCTCAAACACTTTAGGATCAAGACCCCTTTGCCATATTCTCCAAATTTTGACACATTTCCTTGTACAATATGAAAAAAACAAACAAACCCATTTGTTAAAATCATCATCAATCTCATTAGGAAAATCTTGCCAGAAGCTGTCAAGCTCATGGTGGTACAAAATTTTCCAAAATTCTAATTCTGGTTTAATGTTTGAATTCTATAACTAGCAACACATTGTGCCATTTTTTTTTCTTTGAAGTGACCGTTTCTCATCATTTATTCTTGAGACAATGTTTGCCAAATACCCAAGTCTGCATATCCATAATTTGTCTGTCAGGAATTTTTTTCTAAAGTAGAGATGGTGTTCCATAAAAATAACCACTCTTTCAGCCTGCAACTCAGTCAACCACACAAGTACTTTTCCTTGAAATGACCATCTTACCTCGGTGTGCAGAAGAAATGCCATTTTATCACATAGACTATTAAAAGGCTCTGTACCCAAGGCACAGGACTTAATAAAATTAAATAAAATTGACTGCTTCATCAAGGACATTCTTCAGTGAAAATGGAATGTATGCTTCCACTGTAAGTGCACAGGGGGCGGGGGGGGGGGAAGGGGTGAATACAACGACTATAAGGTTTGGTGCCACTGCCTTGATTTGTGCTGGGACACCAGCAGTTTCATCCGCTCTTGTTTTTGCACCATCGGTGCAGATGTCAACACGGCAAAAAAGGCAAATTGCTTCTTAGTACGGTCACGAAAACGAGCTTGAGGACATCCTGAGACTGTTTGTTGTAGGCCACAGTTTGACTAGTGTCTCTCGATTTCCTTTGCAGAGAAAAGAACTATCAATTATTTAATTTGCTATATGCTTTATTAAAATAAATAAATAAATAAATAAATAAAATTAATAAAGAACCACTTTATTGAGGTAAAATTTACATTCCATAAAAGTCCATTATAAGTGTATGATTAAGTGATTTTAGTAAATTAACACAACTGTACGATTATTACCACAATCCAATTTTGAACAGTTCTATTATCCTAAAAAGTTTCCTCAATCCATTTACAGGTCTGCTCTCCTCTCTGTAAGCCCCAGGCAACCACAAATCTGCTTTCTGTTTCTACAAATTTGCCTTTTATAGATTCATAGAAAATGGAATCTTAGAACACATAGCCTTTGGGGTCTGGCACTTTTCACTTAGCATAATGTTTCTGAGGTTCACTGATATTGTAGCATCTTTCAGTATTTCACTTATTTTAATTGCTAAATAATATTCTAGTGTATGGGTATATTGTATTTTGTTCATACATTCACTACTTGATGGACATCTGGGTTACTTCAAGTTAGGATATTATGAATAATCCTGCTAGGAACACTCAGATATATGTAAGTCTTTGTGTGAACACATATCGTCATTTCTCTTGGGCAGGTTCCTAGAAGTGGGATTGCTAGATTATATGCTAAGTATATATTTAACAATTTGAGATATCGCCAACCTGTTTTCCAAAGTGGCTGCACCATTCTACATTCTCACTTGGGATGCAGGATCGTTTGAGTTTCTCCACAACCCCGCCAACACTTGATAGTGTCTTTTCGATTATTGCCATTTGAGGGTGTCTCATGTGGGCTTTATTTATTCTTAAAAATATGATTTATGTGGATTTGTTCTTTGTGTCCCTCAGAACACCTAACACCTTGCCACGTGGGAGCATGCTTACCAGTTAGCTTTACTTGCCTCAAGAAGTTAGTTTTCTATTTCCTTATAAACATCACTTAACTTCTTGTTTGTTTGTTGGGGAAGGGGAGGTTTACAGAGATCTGCTTAAAAAGAAAAGGCAAAGAAACAAGCAAATACACAGAGAAAACCAGAAGGACTCACAAGATGAGGCTAATGGGAGCCTCAGATGGAGAAGACCAAACACAGAGCCAGAGTCATGCCATGTCTGGGGTGCTCCAGAAATAGGAACAGAGAATCTGGTTGATGATGGAAGCAGTAACTAAGTTATCATTTTCCTTGGCAGAAAAACCGATTTTATTGGTATTTGACACTTACAAACTAGTACCTAAAATAAACTGGAACCAAGTGGGACTAAGACAAAGCCATTGGACAAGCCCCCAGGAAGCAGTTTGCAGAGCAGTGTTTTTCATGATCCATCCATTTTGGTATCAGAGTCCTCTGGGATGTTTGTTAAAATACAGATTCCCAGGCCCTACCCAAGATTTCCTGGGTACGTGTCTCTGGGATTGAGGCCTAAGAATCTGCATTTCATTTTATTTTAAGTAGGTTCCATACCCGGTGTGGAGCCCAACACAGGGCTGGAACTCATGATCGGAGATCCAGAACTGAGCTGAAATCAAGTCAGATGCTTAACCGACGGATCCCCCCCAGGTGTCCCAAGGAATCTGCATATAAAGTAAGAATCCTAGAGGAGCACCCCCTTTAACTTGGTTTATACTTAGTTTTATCAGTTGAAAAAAAAGCATCCACTTCTCAAAAATATTTGGAAACTAAAGCCAGGTAATGACAGGTTTATTTAAACAGCAAATTAAATAACTCCTTTGCTTGGAGTCAGTCTCCCTCTTGATGAACAGAACAGGCTTGTCAGTGTCTAGAGTAGACTTACCATTCTCTTAGTTTCTCTGAGGACGGAGAAAGTCAAACCAGCCATATTTATGTGGCCGCTCCCCAGTCCCTGGGTGGCACCTCCCGCAGGGAAAGTCAGGACCCCTAAGAGAAACTGATAGCTTCTTGAAGAAATCCCCCCAAAACCTCCCCTCAATTCTTTTTTCTTTTCTTTTTTTTTTTTTGAAGACTTTATTTTTATGTAATCTCTACACCCAGTGTGAGGCCCTAACTCACAACCCAAGATCAAGAGTGGCACGCGTCACCCACTGAGCGGGCCAGGCGCCCCACCCCCCCTGAATTCGGAAGGGGGACGCACTGTGACAGCGGAAAGCTGCCCGCCCCCCCCCCCGTTGGCGAGGGACGGAACTTCTTTTCTCCCATCACTCCTTTGCCGGTGTCGTTCTACCGAGTCTACGCAGATCTGGAAGCTGTAGCCCCGTGAGGCTCCCTGAGCTCCTTCTGGGCTGGAAACGCGGGGAGAAATCTCAGTCTCTTTTTCTGAGCCCAACAGGAGGAAGTTCGGTCTTATAAAGAAATCCCAGGGGCCGGATGGATGCAGGAAGCTGGAGGCCTAGAGAAAAGTAGTGGGGCTTGGAGGACTTGCCTCTGGGACTGCCAGTGAGGGATCGGCGCAGAGGAAAGACGCAAAAGCACTAAATAGGAATTTGCAAAGGGTTCCCCCTACACACCGACTCTGTGCGTGCGTGTGTGTGCGCGTGTGTGCGTGTGTGTGTGTATGTAATTTTAACCACTGCATTTCAGAAAGTACATGAGAACTAGAAAAGTAAATAATTTAACTACAATTAGGAGATGGGGGGTACACACATCTTTAAAATAGGAAGACATGAGCTATAAAATACACGAGTAGTCATTCCAACTTTGAGGGAGTAACCCATAGGATGCACTCTCTAAGAAAACAACCTCGAGGTGCCTGGGTGGCTCAGCTGGTTAAGCATCTGCCTTCAGCTCAGGTCGTGATCTCGGGGTTCAGGGATGGAGCCCCGCATCGGGATCCCTGCTCAGCGGGGAGTCTGCTTCTTCCCTCCTTCTGCTGCTCTCCCTGCTCATTCTCTCTCTCAAATAAATAAATAAAATTGAAAAGAAAAAGCCTCCACAACCTCATTTGATGTTTTATATGGCATTTCTCATGTGGCATTAGTGGGATAAGATACCACTTTCTTCAAATATAAAGGAATTTTAAGCTTCTGTCTTCTGAAGGATGGTGACATATTCACTCTACCAGAATTTCTGGTTATTAACAGACAGCAAGGCCCAAGCCACTAGATGCAACTGTTGACTTGGATCGACCTATATCTTCATAATTTCATGAACTCAGTACTTCCATTTATAAATTACCTATCCAGGGAAATTATCAGAATTATTAGTATTTTGTTAGAATTTAGTAGTGATGAAGTTGGCATGGAAAGTATCAGCTTTATGGCAATTCTTTTTCTATAAATTAAAATATAGCCTTGTACCTCCTTTTCTATCAAGCAAATGTTAAGGGTGGGGTCAAATGAGTTCTAAAGACCTAATATATTTTGTGCAGTTGTCCCTTGAGGTAGATTGTAAACATTTAAAATAATCTTTAAAAAGTAAACAGAGTTGCAAGAAATTGCTTGGAACAGATTTAGTTGTGTACCAACAAATCTAAAACAAAGTCATTAAGTCACTATGCCAGTTAAGTCAGTAATTAAAAGTAACAAGCTCTCTATAATGTCAAATTACACGGAGAATTTTAAGTCGAGGATGTTTTCCAGAAAATGATGTATCTCTGAGTTTTTCAAAGAAGTATTACATATATACCCAGACAATGAACTAATCTGGAAGAACCATATTCAGTTTTTGCCCGAGACGCTTTGTCACTTTGAACCGGGGAGATCATACTATAGTAAAAAAACAATCCCAATACCGGTGGTTCAATAAAATACAACTTTATGTCTTGCACATGCTATATGTCTTGCACAAGCTGAGGCGGGGCTCTGCTCATCCTAACCCCTCACGGACTCAGGCTAATGGAAGCCCCGTGTTGGCACCTGCTGTCACAATCATCACAGCAGAGGAGGCGACGCTACAGCAGAGCAATAATTAAGTGCTCGTGTTTATGGGCCAAAGCAACTCAGAGAACTACACGGAAATTCAAGAGAATGGAGAACGTATAATCCTAGTATGTGCTTAAAAAGAGCAACACTGGAATATTTATGAATAGTCCGAATGACCATCACGATGCTCATTTTTTTTTTTAAGTACGTTTTCTTGATCACAGAACTACCTAACGTTAATCACAGAAATCTTTTTTTCTGAATAATCAGATGTACAACTGTGTCAAGTATCTTACTCGAACTAAATTATGTGTAATTTGCATAAATATGGAAGAAACTGAAATACTGAAAGTTTAGATTGGGCTAAAATTTGGGTTTAGATTTCAAGACAAAGCTGAAACTACGAGGTTAGCTGACTGTAGTGGATAAGCGTTAGTGAATCAGGCTAAGTGCCAGGTGGACACATGAAGAGGGAAACAGAGACAAAATCTGCGGTTTATACCCCAGAAAACTGCACCTACGTCCACACCTACACCCATGCTCACACACTTCTTGAATTTTCCATTTCCCACTTCTCTCCAACCACCAAATAAAACAAAACACATAGAAATGTCAAACATATTCACTGTCATCCATAGTAACAAAATCAAAGGCTTTAGGAGTTCAACTATCCATGGATGGTGCTCCCTAAAAGACCGCATTTAAGAGCTCTTGAGCACAAAATAAACGTGCTTTGTCACAGATTTTTCTGGTGGGTAAAAATATAGTCAGAAAAATCAAAGTATATTCGATCAAAGCTAATAAAATATGAGAATGAAGAGATGTATCACTCATTATGTCTTTAATATTTTAGCAAATAAAAAGTCACCATTTACGCAGAGTTGCTAAATGTTCCCTTTGATGAACAGAAATCTCGACAAGTTTATCTAAGTTGAAGAAACTGTCCGTGTCAAAGCTGAAAACAAAAAAGTTAAATGATCCAGGTTTTCTTACAGGCACGATGTTTTTCTCGCACTCATTGTGCTGTAGAAGCCAGCCAAGAAATCAGGCTCCAGCCTTCCGGAACTCACCGGACACACCCACAACTCTTTTTTAATTTCAAATTTGCCAGTGCCCAGGAAATCTGCGCCATCGGTTTCCTCTGCTCCCGTAGCAAGTCAACACACACGTGGGGCTTAAAACCACACACATTTATTTTCTTATACTTCCGGAGGCCAGAAGTCTGAAAACAATTGCAGGGCTGCCTTCCATCTGGAGGTCTAGGAGAGACACCGTTTCCTTGCCCTTCTCGGCTTCTACACGGCACCTACGCTCGCTCGCGGGCTCATGGTCCATCTTCAAAGCAGTACTGTAGCACCTTCACCCCTCTCTGACCTCTGGTCTGTCCTTAACGTCTTCTTTTTCTAACTCTGATTCTCCCAGCTCCCTCCTGAAAGGATCTTTGGGATTATACTGGGCCTGCTCAAATCAAGAAAATCTCTCCATGTCTAGATCCTTGATTTAATCACACCTGTAAAGTCCCTTTTCCCAGGTAAGGTGCCATATTTACAGGTTCCATGGTTTAGGATGTGGACATCTCTGGGGGCGGGTTTTTTCTGGCCTACCACCGTGTCTGCCTGGCTTCATACGGAATATTCAGGACTCTCCCACACACAAAACAGGTCCACCTCAAGGTACCCCCAAATCAGCCCACTACAGCATCAACCCAAGTCTCAAGCATTAGCCAAGTCATATCAGCTTGGAAGTCCCTAAACTTCATTACCTAAATAAATTAGATATGAGTGAGATTTTGGGTCTAATCCCTCCTAGGGCAGAACTGGTCTCCATCTGTGAACGTGTGAACTAGAAATCAAGGGACCTGCTCACAAAATACACTGGTGGGGCAGGCGTAAGAGGACAGCAGAGGGCTTCCTACTCAACCAGCGAGAAACGGAAGGAAAAAAAAAAAAAGAGTTACTTGTTCCAAGCAATTGCAAAATCCGACTGGGCAAACTCCATGAGCTTTCAAGGCCTGATAATAATCCTCGGTGGGATAAGACTCCGATCTCTGGACCTGCGGCTCCAGACTTGTGGTCATTCTTCCTTTTTCTTGAAGGACAGCAACATGTTTGTAGCTCAGCCCCTTTATCAGCTTGTTTCCTGCCTGCACAAGTTTGGGGGCCTGACACCCATTTCTTCCATTTCACCCTCTTGCTGTCGCTTCCAGTTCAAACTGCAGTCTTTCTGCTGGTGTCACCTTCTCAAGAACGCCATGGGCCCCCTGTGGATGTCTTGGGGCTTCACTTCGTTACCCAGGAGGCCCTTCCACGGAGATTTCCTAGATGCTCCCATCTCTGTTTCTGGCTTCTGCTGGGATGGTTGAGGGAATACACGCCTCATCTTACTCAGAGAGTCATCCGTGGGACTGAATAGTCTGACCTTTTAATTTTTTCCAGGGATTAGCATAAGATTGTTCAGCCACACCCTTGGCCTTCTTTCCAGAGCACATGTTCCTGAGAGCGAATCTCCTAGTTTTAGCATCTTTTGCAATCTGGACAGGCTAAGAATTTCCCAAATCAACAAGTCCTGGCTCCTTTTTGATCAACAATTCTTCCTTCAATTTATCTCTTTGCTCCCCCATTTTACCATCGGTAGCAAGAAGAAACTACGTGGTGATTTCAACACTCTGCTAAGAAATCTTCTCAGCTAAATATTCAAGTTCATTGTTTACAAGTTCTGCTTTCCACATCCTTGTAGGACATGATTCACTATGTGTTTGGCATATGACAAGTGTCACTTTTCCTCCAGTTTCTTTTTTAAAAAAATATTTTATTTAATTTATTTGACAGAGAGACATTGCAATTAGGCAGAGAGGCAGGCAGAGAGAGGGGAGAAGCAGGCTCCCCGCTGAGCAGAGAGCCCGATGCGGGGCTCCACCCCAGGACCCTGAGATCATGACCTGAGCCAAAGGCAGAGGCTTAACACACTGAGCCACCCATGCGCCCCTTTCCTCCAGTTTCTAACTGGAAACTTGCCAGTGGTAACTTTCACGTCTGTATTTCTACCAACAGTGGGTTTGTGAAGTCTTACGTTCTCTAAGAGATACGGGTTTTCTTCATCATGGTCTTCACTTTTTTTCTGAGACCTCACCAGCAGACTCTTCCATATCCATATTTCTACTAACTGTTCAAGGCAAGCTAGGCTTTTTCTACCATGCTTCTTGGAATTCTAGTCTCTGTCCACTTTCCAGTTCCAAAGCCCCTCCACATTTATAGGTGTTTGTTAGAGCACTATTATATATCAAGGTACCAAATCTATATTGGCTTCCTACAGCCACTTAACAAATTACCACAGACTTACAGATTTTTAGAATGTTTCCTTGACTTTTCCAGCTTCTAGAAATTAACCACCTTTGCTCAAGTCTCCTTTTTTCCATATTCAAAGTCAGAGCTTAGCATCTCTCTTCTTTGAGCTCTGCTTCCATTCTTATACCTTCTTCTTCCAATCTGATCCTCCTACATTCCTCTTAGAAGGATCCTTGTGATGCTACTGGGCCCCCCTGGATAATTTCTCTATGTCAGGACCCTTAATGTAATCACATCTGCAAAGTCCCATGTAAGGTACCATATTGACAAGTTCCAGGAATTAGGATGTGGACATCTTGGGGGAAAGGGTCATTCTTGCCTCTACCTTTTCTTAGTGAAGAACTCGGCATCTCACATCTGCAAAACTCAGTCTTATCAGGACAAACCAGTCCCATGGCCCACAATGAAAAGGTACATAGGGAAAGAAACATGGATTGACAAGTACTAGTGGAAAACCATAGTAGAGAAACCTAATGGTCCATCCTTCACTAAATCAATGTTTAATGGTTCTTGTGCACCAGACTGTGCTAGAGAGTTGGCGATATCATCCTCATCCACTAAAAAATCAGAGAGTGTGAACTGATGCTTGGAAACGGTAAACGTATGTGTGGTAGAAGCGCTTGAGATGACACTTAACTCTGAGGAGGAGGTCAGGGAAGGTTCCTGGAGAGCGAACCAGGCAGGGATGGGTCTGGAAGGAGGAAGAATGTACACTCTGACAGGGATAGGAGAGAACTTGGCAAGTACTTGGAACCACAGAGAGCCTGGGAGAGCCTGGGAGAGCCTGAGGTGCCGGGGGTGGGGGGCATATGAGAGATGACGTGAGGTGGGCAGGGGTGGAGGGCTCATGCTTGGACACTGGGTTTTCTTCGGAAACAAGGAGGAACTACTGAAGAAGTTTATGAACCTTCTGGCAAAATGTTTCAGAGATGGAAGTTGGGCAGGAAGAGCATCACAGACATAGCTTGTGTTGATAAGATAGTTACCCCGGAAATAAGGATGAGCAAATGGGTTTGAGAGTGGCCACAAAAATTCCCGAGTGCCCACTGCATGGTGAGCACCTTGCTTTCCTTTGAGGGAGACAAGAAAAAGATAAAGGAGACCCCCACCTTCAGGGAGCAATTACAAATGTCAGAGGAAGAAAACCCCCAAATACTAAATACAGCACTTACATATCATTTAAATCCAAATATCTGTAAAATAAAATAAATATATATATACATACCGCTTGTATCTATACTTCTAGAAGTAAAAGTGCTGATGAAATCTGAGGTCATCTGAACGTACCGGGCTGGAAGAGGACAAGGTTAAGTCAAGGACAACAGCCAGGTTTTCGGCTGAGCTGACACAAGGAAATGGTGGTGGCCAAATGGAGAATAAAGGAACTTTGGGGTTACTTATTAAAAGGGTGAAATACAGATTTCAAAAAAAATTGTTTTTTTTTTTTTTTCTTTGCTATGTATGTGTAATGGGCGGGTCGACTCCAAGGGAAGGTATCTTTCTGGGCAAGCAAAGGAAAGGTGACACGGCTATTAAGCAGAAATGGGGCTGGGCAGAGGTGCATTTCTTGAAGGGAATGAAATGTAAGCTTCAGGGCCTATACCCAGATGGCCTGAATAGTCAGAATTAAGAGAAAACGTAGGGGCATCTGGGTGGCCCAGTGCGTTAAAGCCTCTGCCTTCGGCTCAGGTCATGATCCCAGGGTCCTGGGATCGAGCCCCACATCGGGCTCTCTGCTCAGCGGGGAGCTTGCTTCCTCCTCTCTCTCTGCCTGCCTCTCTGCCTACTTGGGATCTCTGTCTGTCAAATAAATAAATAAAATCTTTAAAAAAAAAAAAAAGAGAGAGAGAGAGAAAATGTAGTCTTTCTGAATGGATACATTAGAATGCAACTACTTTTGAGACCACAGCCTTTACTTACCACAGTCCCTCCGTGTGACTAAACCAACATTCGTGGAGAAGCTGACTGGTGAGGGCCCTGGAGAGACCACCTGCCTGAATGCCTGGGACATACTGGTTTACCTCACAAGAGCGGATCTGAGGTCAGGCAGGCCTGACTGGATCCAGGAGCACAAGGAACACTCCCTCACTCCTTCGCTAATCACCCTGATTTCACTTTTTCCAGGACCCTGTGGCAATGCCAGAGTCAACCTTTACAATCCTGTGGCTCAACAGGCAAGAAAGTCTTCCCTGTTAGGGCCTTTTTCAAGGATCTCAGGGAAACAGGGATTAGCCTGCCTTTCGTCCAGTGTCGACTTGGCAGGAGACCACATCTTTTATTCTGCCTGTGAGCTCTCTGCATGGAAGAAAGTTTTTTCTTTTATATTACTGGACATATTTACAAAACATACACATTCTCTGTTGCACGGATTTCTCTTTTTAAAAGGTGTGTTTAAAAAGATCCTTTTACGTTTTCACACACGGGAGTTCTAAGTTTTGACTAGTGGAGAAGAACAGATTTCTTTTATCTCTGATTATTTCTCCATCCCTTCTAGGATTAGTCCGGGCTAATTCTAAATTTAGCTCCCTCCCCATACATTTTCTTTTATACCCTTCTGCCACCTCTCCCACCAGAAGTCGGTGTAAATGAAGGAAGTCGATGTTTTAACAGTGCCCTCAGGCTTTCTAGCGAATACAAGTGTCAATCCCGTCACGGCAGGATTATTTTACAATGCCGAGTCAGTCACTGGATTTCTGTACACAGTCTTGACAGTCAATAATCAAATGTGGCCTTGTTCCATTATTGATGTAACTTTTAGCCCAAGGCTAGGAAAAAAAGACTGGTTGGTTCTAACTAGCATTTGGGCTGAAAAAGCTCTTTAAAATAAAATATGGTACTTAGGCAATAAAAGGTAAGCACTGTTTTTCCCCCACGTCCCCTGCCCCCCACTCCTTGGGGGAAATGGGCTGCTAGAAATATCTTCATTCTACACTTTGCAAACACAATCATCCAGAAATGCTGTAATGGGTTGTGTTTAACCAGGAGTGTCTTTATTTGCTCACCTCCTCAGTCTTTTTAGAAGCTTTCTAGAAAAGCCCCCATACTCATCTTCTTCCACGTCTGCCTTCACGGCTGGTGTACACCCTCCCATAAGACTTCTGAGCTGACCCCTTACTGGGCCTGGGCCCCGCTTGGGCGGCCTGACAATCAAGCAGGGGAGAAAAGCTAAGAGCCTGTGATCTATGTTCTCCGCCACTGGCGTTTCTCATCTCTTCGAGGTTCTTTAAGGAGACTTTCCAGTGAGGGGCTTATCAGCGGTACGACAGGCTTCAGTTTGGTGAGTCTGCCTTACGTCAAGTGGTTCCTGAACGTCTGATCCCATTTTCTCCATCCTTCTCGCTCGAGATCCTACCAGGCAAACCCGTCTTCACAGCTTGCTTGTTCCCTTCTCCTTTGCCTCTCACCTGAAGGGACAGTCAGTCTTTCCCTACCTGAGTCCAAGGCCGGGGGGTGGGGGGGAGGGCAGAGCCGGCACAGAGAGAAGACCATGTTAGACCCCACGTCTACGAGCCCTGATGAACCACACAGTCCTAAACACGGGACGATCCCCGTTCCTCCAAAGACAAGATCCTCAGAGACGCGTCCCGGCAAGCTTAAATATATCATCCATCCTTCTGGAATGCAGTCAAAACCTTCAGGCGACGGACTTACAATAAATATTAATTCAGCTACACAAATATTTAAAACCGCATATTGTGTACAAAATTATAAGACTTCAGAAAAATTACTTTTCCCACATTCATGTCTCGTCAACATAAACGTCCCAGGTGTACCCCACCTCAGTGTTCTCACCAGCAGTCACCCACTTTTTGAGTTTCTCATGTTCTCAAGGCATATTATCTTTACTTCCGACTTGGTGACATACAAGGCCGGCTGAATTTCCGTAGGCAGCTGTCTTGGGTGTTTATTCCAAGTCATCAATACCCAGGTTAGGAGTGGTGATCTCCGTGTTCTTCAGCACTTCCTGCATTATTCTTTCAGCGTAAACTGTTAAAAAGGCCGTTCTGATGACGCACAGAAATATTACTAAATTAGAATGGTATTTTTTTTTTCTCATTTAGAAACAGACACGAATGCTGTCAGCAGGTCCCTCTCGGGAAGCCCTTCAAGGGCTCACTGACGAAAGCCAGTGTTTTAGACTAACGTTTCCCTTAAACTTTGTGTTCAAAGGACCAAGAATGTCCCATCCCATGTGATTCATACAGAAGGTGCAGCCACTTTTCTCAGGGACTTAAAAAAAAAAAAAATCCTGCTTGTATTCTGGGAAATACCACAACACAGTGAAAACTTCTCGTGTGAATACAACGGAAAGGGTACCTTTACCACCGTGCAAGGTTTCCTGATAAAACTCAATAGAAATATTAGAGACTTTATCCCATCTCTCAAGGGGAATCTTGAAATGAAATCTCACCAATGTGGAGGGCCCCATCTGTTGTCCAACGGTCATTTGGTAGGAAACATTCCGAGGGCAGTGAAACTATGCAGAACAACTTGTACGTATGCTGATGTGCTTGCCCAAGTCCCTATTGTCTCCCAGAGTCATTGTTCCAGAAGATAAACTCCTCAAGTACACATCTAACCGTGTTTAATCTGTTTCTTATACGAGGCCATTAGGTATGTATGTAACTGACGCCCCTGTGATTATCTGACAATAGAGAAACATAGCTTTTGATTCTTTATCACCGTGGGTTCTTATAATTGCAAAAACAGTAACAAGTCAACATAATGGCTATCACTGAACACCCCTGGCAGGTGCCAGACACCACACCAGGACCTGTGGGCATTCATTACGTTAGTACAGACCAACGGCCACGCACGGGCCCTGCCGTGTGGTAAGAGCCCAACAGATGTCAGCAATTGCTGTTATTGTTATAATTCGAACTTTTTATTATTTGAGCCTCACGACAACAGCATGAGGCAAGCATTCACAGATGAGAACATTAAGGAAACCATTAAGGAAACGGTGGCTCTGAGACATTTTCTGAGTTGCCCAAGGTCAGAGAGTTATTGGCCAAAGGGGGGCAGGAACCATGCACTGGCATATCATCTCTTTCAATAAATATTGTGCATTCTTTTTGTTTTGTTTTGTTTTCTTTTAGAGACAGTGGGAGAGAGAAAGCATGATGGGGGTTGGGAGGAGGGCAGAGGGAGAGGGACAAGCAGGCCCCGCTCTGAGCAGGGAGCCTGATGCAGGGCTCGATCTCTGGACCCCAGGATCACGACCTGAGCCGAAGGCAGGGGCTTAACCCACCCAGGTGTCCCAATATTGTTCATTCTTAAAAAACCCAATATCTATATAAATTAAAGAGGGTGAGAGTAAGAGCAGTCCACATAATTTTTATCACCTGCTTTGTGTTTCAACAACAGAAGGTGAGACGAGAAGCCTGGAAGAAACCCAGTTTCAAAGACACAGGCAGAACCCCATGGCCACTGGTGAAAAACAGCATCTGTACCTCCCAGACCAAAGCAACTCAAGGCCAGGCGAGCCGTGTGACTAGCTGATGGCACCTTGAGTGAGCAACAGGGAGCAGAGGCACCAGGTATGACTGATAAGGACAGCCAGCAGTGAGTACCCCTCCCAAAGGCATTCAAATTACATTTTTAAAAACGGAGGTAGAGGGGCACCTGGGTGGCTCAGCTGGTTAAGCCAGGGTTCTGGGATCGAGTCCCGCATCTGGGTCCCTGCTCAGCAGAGAGTCTACGTCTCCCTTTGCCTCTGTCTACTGCTCCCCCTGCTTGTGCTCTCTCTCTGTCAAATAAATAAATAAAACCTTTAAAAAAATTGAGGTAGAATTGACATAACATTAAATTAGTTTTCAGGGGTACAACACAATGATTGAACATTTGTCTATATCGCAAAATGATCGCCACAGTAAGTCTAAGTAACATTTAACACCATAGATAGATGCAAAAATTTTTTTTTCTTGTGATGAGAACTGCGGTTGAGTCTACTCTCCTAACAAGTTTCAAATAGGTAATATAGGATTATTAACTACAGTCACCATGCCGTACTTCACACCCCCATAACTTATTTATCGTGTAACTGCAAGTTTGGACCTCTGGACCCCCTTCACCCATGTTGTGTGCCTTCTACCCTCCCGCCTCTGGCAACCACTCCAACTTAAGTCTTTAAAAAAGGCTATTTCTACCGGCCAGTCAGACGTACAGTGGTATGCTGGAGCCGGCCCTGACTAGGAGAGCCAGTTGTTAAATATGCAAGAATTCTGTGGTTGGTAGTTTGAAATCAGCCCTTGTGGGAGTAACTGCATGACGGAAATTGGCAAATAGTATCAATCAAACCTTTTCTCCCCCCAGAGAGTTAGTGTCTCTCTCTCTAAAATCATAAACAATTTGGTTTTAGATTTGTTTGTCATCTCTACCTGGTCCTTGTTCTAGGCTTGGGACAGGTGTTCACGACCAAAGTAAGGGGACCTTACATCATTGACAACCTTTTCCTTAAATAAATACTCTTTATATGTGATCAAGAGGAAACTACAGTCCAGTGGAATGCTTTAAATGGACGAGGCTGACCTGTCATCGTGATGCTTTTTAAAAAACTGGGTTAAGGGAGCTGAAATTCCTGACTTCCTTCGGCTCAGCTCCTAGGACAAACAGCTATGTCATGTCCTCTCCACAGCATGGTGACTTCTTCCTGAGCGGATGACACGGGATCCTCCTCCACCCCTAGCTCACTGTTTTGTCGTCCCGGTCCCAGTCACCAAAAAAGCCACGATTGGCTTTTGGCCACAATTGGCCACAATTGGCCACGACTAGCTTCTATCACAATTCTGTCTTGCAGGAAGTTCTATTATTTCTCCTCCAAATCAGGCAGGTGTCTCTTTAGGGATTTTCTTTGAAAGGACACTGTAATCTGGAAATGAAGTAGAGTTGTTTTTGGTTTAACCTTCCACAGAAGAGGGAAGTCCAGCTTCCAACAAAATGTGGGGCAAGAAGAGATTTGAGCTAATCTGTGTACCACAGGACTTTCAACCCCGCTCTGCAAAATTCTCACGCTTCCATTTAATGATGGCTGCGGAGGGAGATGGGAGACAAGGGCACAGACAGTGCTGCTTTCTCGTCCAAATTAATGAACACCACCTGGTCCCCTGCTCCTTTATCATTAGAACAGCTCCAAATCCATCCAGAGACTAGAACCTGAGGAGTTGCAGAAGCAACTCAAAGTGGCATGGTACAGTTTGTCAGCCTTGTGGAGAAAGGCAATCCCCCCCCATCCCCCCAAAAAGCCACCATGATGACTGACGTCCTCAGCCTCCTGTGTGGAACCAGCTTCCCCCTCACTGTTCTTGCTCTAGTGCCTCAGCTCATCTGTTTATCCACCTCTCTCTGTCTTCTCACCACAGGGTTTGTTTTTTTTTTAATTTTTTAAAAGATTTTATTTATTTATTTGACAGACAGAGATCACAAGTAGGCAGAAAGGCAGGCAGAGAGAGAGGAAGGGAAGCAGGCTCCCTGCTGAGCAGAGAGCCTGATGCGGGGCTCGATCCCAGGACCCTAGGATCACGACCTGAGCCAAAGGCAGAGAGCTTTAACCCACTGAGCCACCCAGGTGCCCCACCACAGGTCCTTTTAAAGGCTTTGGCCTCCTGAAACGGAAGCCCCTTAGAGATAGCGATAGCGTCTGATCTGCGTTTGTGGGCGGTAGGTGACAGTGGGAGGCACTCGGTAAAAGGCTGAGGAAGAGAAACGATTGGACGTCTGTCCTCCTACACTGGACTGCTACACTCTTCGGCAACATTAATCCCACTCGGAGTATGATGCTGGGCAGGTGGTTCCGAGGAATGAACTTGGGAGGGTGGCGGCACCAAAGGGAAGAAGGATGGGAGCTTCTACTGTAGTCGTCACTAAAAGTACGTGTGGACCCCACGGGAGAAAAGAACGAGGGATCACACTGTCCAGGCGCACAGCACCATCACTTCTAAAAATTACAAGAACCTCGGGATTTAAAAAAAAAATAGGTTTGAACTTATTTCAAAGAAAGAGAAAGAGCTTAACATATGTTATTTCACTCTAAAAACCTTTGAAATATATTAACCATAAACCCTCTGGGTGGTAGCAGTAATATAAAACATCTGTTCCTCTCTTAATTGTAGTACTGATCATGTCAGCTTAGACCTTCTACAGAACCTATCAGAGTCAGCTTCATGGAGATAGAAAGTTGGTCATTGCCAGTGGCTGGGGGTGGAGAAGGGTGGAGAATGGGGAGTTCATGTTTAATGGGTACAGAGAGATGAGAAAAGTCCTGGAGATGGATGATGGTGATGTTCGCACAAAAACGTGAATGTATTTAATGCCACTGAACTGTCCATTTAAAAACGGTTCAAATAGTAAATTTCATGTTACGTCCATTTCACCCAAAGTTAAAGAACGCGCAGCACAAGCGAGAAGGAGTTCTCACCTCTAGCCGCCCCCAGGCTTCTTTTAAAAGATTTTCTTGATGCTTCATCAGGTCTATTTTATGTTCTCTCCTTATTTTTATATACTCCAAAATTGACATTAAACGGAAAAAAGATGTATGTATAAAGATCTGTTACAGTAGTCACTTATTAGTCTACAGAGTCTGGCGATCTCCGAAGACAACTGGCGTGTCACACAATCCACTGAACGAAGGGATCTGGAGGTCTGGTGGCCGTGGCAGACACAACACCTCCTGTTCAGGTTTAGATGGGCAGGGATTTGAACAATGTAATGTCACACAAGTAGAAGCTTTTAAATGGGGACACTGAGAACTCAGAGCAAACGATCTTTGTGAGAGGAATACAGGGCTTGGTTCCTTGAGGACTCCACGTTACAGGGAAAAAAGTAACTCCCCAGTGGGAGGCAAGGAAGCCAGACTAAAACCGAAAGCAACCAAGGGACCTCAAAAGAGGGTAAGGCTCTCACTGGGGAAGTACTGAGCGGAGTTCAAAAAAGAGATGCATGGTGAGATCTAGGGAACTGGTTCTCTGGAGATGGCCAGATCCTCAATACCCAGACTCTGTCACTGACTGTCTGTAAATTTTACACATAAACCCTTGGAGCCTCAGTTAACTTCTCTGCAAAATGGGAATAAAAGAATGACACTAGTATCCCATGAAGTGAGGTTCAAGAAGATAACGCAAGCATCTGGAACATGGTGGATATTCAAATAATTCTTAGATATTATTATTTATCTTCATGATGTATTACCTATTACTAATAATATGTATTACCTATTACTAATAATAAGAATGTATGTACATACACTTCTGAAAAGTAACCAGGTCAGCCTTAGAGACTTGTCCTGATGTCCTGCGCTGTTTGAGAACAAGGAAGGCACCTTTAGAGATGGTGGTCTAGTCTAAAAACAAACAAACAAAGGTCTAATCTATCCCCTCTTTTACATCAGTAGTGACTACAGCCTCGAGAGATCAAGGACTTGGCTGAAGGCCATACTGTTAGTGGCAAATGTTAAAACCTGTAATATGCCCCACTGTATACACTGCACAGTGATCCACTCTCGGGAGACCTTGGTCGGGGGGCCCTGGCGATCCGTCCCAGCTCGGCATGAACACGTGACCGCTGGTGGAAGCTCCGCACACACAGGCTGGGCGTGGGACCGTGGGATTCAGGGATGTGACAGGCTTTTCAGTTACAGAAAGTCCAAGGCCAGTGTACTTGGGTCTATTTACTTGGGCCAGAGAAGGTGCATCTCATCACGTCTTAGAGAGTCTAAGCGATCTTGCAAGCATCCTGGGGAGCTAGGTAGGGGAAGACCACCAGCGATCTCAACATTCAGAATGAAGACTTTCACTTAAAAGCCCTGATTTCACTTTGGTGTGTCCCTGCCCTTAACAGTGCCTGGCACTAAGGAATGAAAGCGCAGACCTGGGTTTCAACAAATCCTCCTGTTTTTAGGTCCACTTTCACGTCCGTGTCCAGAGGTATCTAGGCTGAGCATTTCCTGAGCCTTTTGTGCATTCTACAGTATAAATGGCTTTCTCGGGTTTGCTAAGCCCGTTCTCACTCTCAGCTTTCCACCTTACAGAATGTCGATACTGTCTTCTGTTAGTCATAGAGGATTACTATTATTTTGTGGGGTCCTTTCATTGTTGTTTTATTGGCATTTTAGAAGGAAACGAGGAGTGGGGCGCTTGGGTGGCTCAGTTGGTTAGGCGACTGCCTTCGGCTGGGGTCATGATCCCAGAGTCCTGGGATCAAGTCCCCAGTTGGGCTCCCAGCTCCATGGGGAGTCTGCTTCTCCCTCTGACCTCCCCTCTCATGCTCTCTCATTCTCTCTCTCTCAAATAAATAAAATCTTAAAAAAAAAAAAAAAGAAGGAAACGAAGAGTAACAGCTATGTTCCACCCACCCATTCCACCTGATCTTTTTTTTTTTTTAAAGTAGGCTCCATGGGCAACATGGGGCTCGAACTCATGACCTGAGATCAAGAGCTGCCTGTTCTACCGACTAAGTCAGCCAGGGGCCCCCACCTTATCTAACCTGGGCATTTCGCCTACACTGTATGCACCTGCTACTCCATCCGCATTTAGTGGTGAGGAAACCGAGTTTCAGCAATTTGCCCAAGGTGTCCCACAGAGTGTGAACTCAGGTCTTTCTGCTATTAGAATCCAAGCCGTAGGTCACGACCCCATCCAAGCATCCACGGTGAAATAACCGCTGCCGACTGTCACTGCTGTCACTGACCATTACTCATGTGCTAGACGTCTCAAGGGCCTTCCTGTGTGCTCACTGCAACTGCTCGGTGAGACAGGTGTCTATTACTATTCGCCCATATCGCGGAGGAAGAAACAAAGTTACAGACTGGTTAAGGAGCCCACCCAGGATCACAAAGCCCAGAACAGAGTCTGGCTCCAGGGGCTGTGTTCTTAACACTCACCAAAGAGTTAGATACGCTACACCTACTTTGTGGACTGCCATGATCTACTTTAGGAACCTCCCCCAGCTCTGCCTTTTCCTCTTTCCTAGATGACTTACTCCAAAAACAACAAACAAACCCCAAATCTCCTTACATCAGCCAACCCAAGCAGAGACAATGAATAGAAGACGGTCAGATTTAAAGTAAAATCATTCTGAAAATCTTCGCACAAGAAATTATTCTACTATATCATGTCCTCCTCTGTGGATAGTTACTTTCAGACATTTGACTCAGGAATAATGTGAAGAATGCGCCAATATAACTAGACATATTTAAAAACCTACACTTTTTAGAGAAGAAATGACAAAAAGAATTTGCTTCCTCGTCTTATAGCCTAAAATTATATATGCTAGGGGGTGCTATTGAACAATTTTAGGGTTTTTTTTTTTTTTTTGGTCCACTAGATATTCACAGATTTGCATGGGATAGCGCTCTGGGCTAGGGTGAGCTTATGATTTTTAATTAAAGTCTCTTTAACCTTGGTTTGCTGTCAACTAGCACAATATTTTACTGCAGAAGAGATTTTAAAGTAAATTATATTCATTATATGTACCGTTAGTCCTCATTCACGCAGAAGCATTAATCACCCATTATTTTCTTTTCCACATGTCCGAGAACTCAATTAAAAGATAATGAAATGTAGGTGTTTAACCCAAAAGAAGGTGTTAGTGTCTCCGGAGCCATATCGATGGTGTAAAGACTTGTGTCCCGGGGCAGTTAATAGACACTGTGAGCTGAAGGCAGCACAAAATCAAATTAGCGAAACCAAAAACATCAGCCCTCAGGAAATCTTAGTTCTACATCTCTTGCTCCCCAATTAAGCTAAATTACCTAAGTCGTTTAAATCATGATGCAGGAGATACACAGGGTTAGGAAGGTTAGAAACCACAGCAGGGCTTAGGCTGAACTGATACAATTTTGGCTGCACGAACTCGGTCTAAAACAGAAAACGTGATGCAGTCAAACACAGAAGAGGCCAAACGCCATGCAGAACCTCCCCCCATAAGAATCCAGATAGGAACGAGGCATTTGTAGACCTATCTATCCTTTAATGAACTTCCACGAGTGGTCTAAAAAAATTATTTGGTCTAGAATGGTGCCTCATTCGACACAAAATCATCTCCACGGTGTATGTTTGCATCTGTCTTGAACGAATAGAGGCCATCTATTGACTCTAGCACTGGCAAGTGTGCAACACTTCGAGGGAAACGACCCTCAGCATAGGGCTGGAAGGCACCATGTGGTGAATGATAGTTCACTAGATAGCCCTACTCCCTTGACTATTCCCTCACTGCTCCACTCGTCATGTGCCAGGGTGGGACGAAGGACTTGAAGGAGGTGATGCGGGACACTTACTGCTCCCATATTTATGCGGCTCCAAGGCCAGCGCTAGGCCAAAGGAACTCAGTGCACACATGTTGACTGGTCAACCGTACTGATGGAAGTGTGCGCTAATTCCCATGGGGTTTATCCAAGTCCGTGGAAGGGTTCCTGCAGTCCAGGGAGAGCCATTACTCTCTCAGCCGCTGCGTAAAGGAGAGAGCGAACCATTTTGCTGAAAGAACATTTGCCTTCCTGAACATTGCCACGTCCAACATAATTTTTTCCTGTCAGCTCTCAAGTTCAAGATCATTACTGCTTATGATCAGACGACTTGACAGCTTCTGGAGTACCGAGGTAAGGTGGTTTTTCCTGCTACACATGAAACCACGTGAGTTACTCCACGTACTAGTTTTCTAAAACCATTTAGTGTGTGCCTGGAAATAGCTCTGGGCAGCATACACAACACATAGGTCCTTTTTGCAGTTGGCAACTCTGAAACTACTATTCTGGGACATGGACTAAAAAAAGAAAACCCTAAAAGCCTTTTTGGTTGAAAACTGATTCTTAGATGATTTATTTTTAAAAAAAGAAACCAAGCGGGGGGGGGGGGTTGGTGGAAACCCAAAGTATCATATTTAAAGAAATCCTAAAAATATATTTATCCAATAGACAATGTCAGACTTTTGGAACCAATGGTTACTTTCCAGGGAGTAATTTCAAGGATTTGGGAGAGAAAACACTTTTGAGTATGGGACTGGGGCTAAGGCAAGTGATCGGATTATGTCTTCTAACTAACTCACACCTGTTAACCCTAAAACGCCAAATTTTGTCATCATCTTGTCACGGAATGTGTGCTACCATCCCAGTAACACCTATCTGACTGTATCAGGCCAAGGGCTCACTGCCTTGTTCAAGGTGGTTTGCCGAGGTTTGGCGGGTATCCTGCCCAACCCCCCACCCTCGCTGCCAGGGAGACTGAGGGGCACACTCGTGTATCTTCTAGGTGGGCAGAGGGTTGGGGGAGGGAACAGCTCCAAAATACATGATAATGGCTTCTTGCTCTGGCATTGGTAGACCCACCTGGGGCCAGGCAGATGCACTGCCCTGAAATTTATACTAAATACAGTTAATGCCCTTGTCAAGATGATCTCCACTAAAACTGGACTATTCTACAAAGGCTGGGAATGATCTCTGCTTGGAGAAAGGTTTCTCACAGAGAACACAAATAGCATTGCAAACAAAAGCGCTTAGGCAATGCTTAACCGAATTAAGAAAATCAACTGCTTTCAAAAGGCCCTTAAGCACAGAGAGCATCATTTAGTTGTAGACAACTGAAGCACTAATTAAAAATAATTCCTATCTACTCATTAAAACAGGCAACTGAAGAGCTGCCCTAAGTCGCCATCTCATTAACCGACGATCAGAGAGTCCTTCAAGGTACAGCGAAGAATTCCCCAGCTTTGCTGGGGACTGGCTCCTTTTAGAGGTGCGTGGATCAGGGATCATGCCTGTGACATCTGAGGACTCTGGAGAGCCTGCTCCTGGGGGCTCAGGACCTTCTGCTCTGGTCTGTCTGAGGTGATGGTGGGGAAGAGGCTGTTCGCCCTTGGTAGACACCCCTTTATCTGCAGGAGGGACACCTGACAGTGACTCCTTCAGATAATTAGAGATTCCCCAAGAAGCTGGGTGGGGGGGGGGGGGGAAACGGTTCTCTAGCACTTGAAAAAGTCAGAATTTCCTTAAAAATATTCTGACTTGGCTTTTTCTTTCTTTTCTTTTCTTTTTTGGCTCATGTGACTCCATGCAGTTTTGCTGTCATTGAAGAGAAACATACCCAGCAATCCCGAGTTTACACACGTCGGAGAATCTAACACATTCAAGGCTTTGAATCTGCAGGTCCTTTCTTTGGTTCTTAGAAGCTCCAAACATGCCTAACTCCTCAATTTCATCTCTTACTCTCCTCTGAGTAAAATAATCCAATACCTATTCAGCACTAGTGTGACAGGAATAGGGCTATACTGTCTCTTAATGCAAAGCAAACATAACCTCCTTTTTTGGCCTCTTTGACTAAGTAGAAAATGTGACGAATCACAATGGTTTAAAGCGTGTCTACTCCGCGCTGGAGTTCGTCTGGCATGAATTCTCCATGACCCTTCACGTCTCCTGGCATTGTACTGACAACGCGCTAGGCCGTGCACACTGTGGACGGCTCCTTCACAGGTGACAGATGAGGAAATCCAAGCTCGGAGGACAGCAAGCAACTGAGTTGTCCTGTTCACAGGGCTGGGTATTGGCCGAGTGTGCGCTCCGACCGGTCGGCCCGACGTGCACCTCCCCGCAGAGGCAGCATTGCCCACGCGCAGTGCCCGGGCCCTCAGCTCTTGCCGGGACTGTCCAAGGGTTTGACGTGTACTGACTGAGCTAACACTTGTAACAACTCTGTGAGGAATGACTATTAACGGTCACCATTTCAGATGAAGACACGGAGGGCTTAAACACCCAGCCCCTCTCACACAAAGCATCGGACTCCAGGAGCCCAACAACCAAAGCGAGCAGCTGGGTGACCCTGCAGATTCCTCCCCTCACGAAGGACCCCGCGTCCAGGGTGCCAGAGAAGGGTCCCTGCACAGAGCTGACTGCACTTGACCTCTGACCTTTTTTTTTTTTTAAGATTTTATTTCTTTATTTGACAGACAGAGATCACAAGTAGGCAGAGAGGCAGGCAGAGAGAGAGGAAGGGAAGAAGGCGCCCTGCTGAGCAGAGAGCCCGACGCGGGGCTCGATCCCAGGACCCTGGGATCATGACCTGAGCCGAAGGCAGAGGCTTTAACCCACTGCGCCACCCAGGCGCCCCGACCTCTGACCTTCTTCCAGCCTAAGACTCCTAGATGCTTTTGTTCACAACCTAATGGTTTATGTACATTTGACTTTAGAATTCCTGGCATAGAAAATGGGTGTTTTATACACAAAATCCTAGCAATTACCCTAGGAAATTAAAAAAAAAAATGTACACTTTGTCACCTTGCAGAGATCAAATATTCGGAGGGCCTGAGGGACATGAGCAGTCATCACTCACACAAGTCAGGGCCACAGAAATCTTGAGGGTAGTACCCGGATGGGCACTGAAGACGGTCTCTGTGTGACAGACAAGCGAGAAGCTTCTGCTTGGTGAGTGTGTGGTGTGTGTGTGGGCGGGGCGGAGATGGGGAGAAGTAGTTGAGGAGGAAAACAGAAAGCGAAGGTGAAAACAGTATGCTGTTTCCGCTTCAAAGGCTGCTAATGAATGAGTGGGAAGTGGGAAGGAAGAGGAGACAGGAAAAGGCAGCTGGGCCCTCAGAGGGCTGGGCACGGCCAAGGCAGCCAGTGGCTCTTTGCTCTTATCATGTCGAATACCAAGTGGGTAAAGCAAGACCCGTGCCCGAATTCATATAAACAGAGGTTTATCCCAGCATCCTTTTAGGACACCTGCACGCCGGTGACATTCTTCCAGAATCCCCCACTTCACATCTGGACGGCTGTGTCAAATCACAGTGGTGTCACCTAGGATGAAAGGGTCCATCAGCCACAGTGTGGGGTAGGGCTGCCAAAGCCACAGGTGGTGGTTTTTAAAGTTAAAACAAAGTTACTTAAAAACAACAATGACAAATAAATAAAATCTTTAAAAAACAAAACAACAATGACAACGAGAGACTAATAAAAATCAAAGAGCACCAAAATCAACCTAAATCCTTTCTAAGTGGGAAATTAAAACTTGAAGGAAATGAAGTTTTAAATGGGGATTCTCTTGGGGAACCCGGCAGCTCAGTCTGCATAGCACGCAATTCCTGATCTTGGGGTCATGAGTAAGAGCCCCACGTTGGGTGCAGACGCTACTTAAATAAATAAGAGCTTAAAAAAAAATTGGGATTCTCGGGTGAACGTAACACTGTAAGAACAATAATGGATCGATTCATGACCCCCACTGATATTCGCGGGAGTCAGGAGGCTGGGGCATATGGCCGGGAATTCCCACTCCATAAGTGCAAAGTTGGGAGCACAGGGCAGCTCCCATGAGCTCAAATACATTAGCGAAAATTCATCAGGGGATGTGATGTTTGCCAATGAGGAGAAACTCTTTACTGGATGAAGCAAGATAAAAACCAATAGGGAAAAAAAAAAAAACCCAACAAAAAACCAAACAAGCATTTTTGGGCACAGGGTGGGAGGGGAAATGACAGAAAGGTTAGTGAGTCTTGTGATACTCGGGCCACTTTTATCACAGAGTGACTCAGCTGGACAAAAAATAGAAATGGATCTCCTAAGCCCAGACAGTCTTCCATTCATCTCTGCCTTTCTAAAATTATAGCCATCCTCCTTAACAGTTAGATCATGTTTTCACAAAGTGTGGAGCATGGTTTTCCCCTGGGCTTGACTGGACTGTGCCCTGTCACTATGCAGGTATCACCTTTCTACTGCTAAGGCGGGTTTCTGGGGTGCCTTCCTTCGCCCTTCCTCAGCGTACCCAACTGTTCCAAAATAAAACGTAACAGCATTTTCTGGTTAAAAGCATTATATGAATACACAACCCTGACAACATGATGAGCGGTGGTCACGAGGGGACTGATGGTGGAAGGTTCCTTCCTTCCTGGTTTGTTTTTAAATAAAAAGGGGGTTGCCTCCCCCCAGCCCTATTCCCTTTCTGCATCCTTCTCCTCTGCCCAGACCCATGAGAGGCACCAGCCTTCTCAGAAATAAGATTCCTTCACCAGCAGGGGCTCTGTGAGTGCTCTGGAAGCAACCAGGTTTGGGGATACACTTTGTCAGCCTGCAAGGGGCGCGCCCAGTAAAAGGCCACGCGCGTCCACAGAGGCTGCAGGTTCCTCGTCTCCGGCCCGGAGACTGGCATCCGGCCGCTGCTGCTGACCGGCCCCACGGCTTTATCCACCTCTCATCTGTCGCGGTTTATTTGTCTGCGAAGCTAAATTAAACCCGTGACAGTATATGCTGTGGTGAACCCTGTAAACGCCTGCGTGTGCGTGTGTCTGTGTGAGGTGGGGGGTGGGCAATTGCTAATTAGGTTAACATTTCTTCGGTATCTTTCTAGAATACAGTTCAAAACAAAGCAGAAAGGAAGCAGCCAAGCTTTATCTCCCTCTCGCAGCCATCCTCGCCTGGGGCGACAGTGAGTTCACTTCAGGGGGCCATTGTGTCCAGATGGCCTGGAGGGCCTGGACGGCAGCTCCACACAGGGACGATTTGCATGAGGCACCAAGTTGCCTCCAGGGAAATTATTTTTCCTGCCAGAGATGTGTTAGCTCAGTCAGAAGAATGCCTCTGCGTTGGAGGGGCACCGTGATGGCTTTTTCCTCAGAACTTCTGATTCAGTCAAGCCACCCGCCCCACCTCACACACTACCTCCCCCTGCCTTCCCCAACCCTAGTCCCAGCCCTGGGCCTAGGAGCCAAAACAGGGAGGTTGCCCCTAAAAACTGAGGAAAATTTGGAAGCACAACGTAGCTCTGGCCCTCAACTCTGGGATAGGGAGGTTAACAGATGTCTTTTGCATGCGGGTGTGAATGTATGCGTACATGCGTGTGTGCGCGCTTGTAAGGGTGTGTATGTGCTCATTACCACATCGGCAGAGGAAGCTCACGGTTCCACAGAACAGTGAGTGGGCTTTGGTTAGAAGTCTCCCACAGTGAAAGCAGCAGAATCTGGCCACGGACATCAGAGCCCTCAGCTTTGACCCTGAGGGACTGTGCCCATGCAGACATCAGTAGTAGGTCAGAGGGGCCTCTGCCTGGCACCAACGGATAGGGTGTAGGGGTGTGTCCGGCAGCAGATCCCCCTGGAAGCCAGAGTAGGGTGGGTGAGAGGGAGAGGGACTGGTGGTGGCCACTGGTCGCGTTGGGACTGTGCTCAAAGTCACCTGCCAGGTGTCTCCTGAAAATCCCAAAGAAGAGCTCAGGAACATCAATATGAGGGGTGGGGGTGCAGGGTAGGGGGGATGGGGTCCTCCTCCCACACAGCACACAGAGGCAGAGAAATTCATTCATCCATTAGTTCATTCATTCATTTTATCTAAATGAAACTGAGGGGTATTGTTCTAGATGCTGGGAGTGGGGGCGGGGGGGGTGGGGGACAAAAACTAGTGTCCTAATAGAGGCAATTAAGAAATCGAGGGGTGCCTGGGTGGCTCAGCCGCTTAAGCATCAGACTCTTGACTTCAGCTCAGGTCATGATCTCAGGGTCATGAGACTGATCCCTGTGTTGGGCTCCATGCTCCATGGAGAATCTGCTTGAGATTCTCTCCCCCAACTCTCTCCCTGCCCCTCCCTCGGACTGTGACATATGGGAGCTCTCTCTCTCTTAAATAAGTAAATAAATCTTAATTAAAAGAAGGAAGGAAGGAAGGAAAAGAAAGAAAGAAAGAAAGAAAGAAAGAAAGAAAGAAAGAAAGAAAAAGAAAGAAAGGAATCAGGGCGCCTGGGTGGCTCAGTGGATTAAGCCTCTGCCTTCAGCTCAGGTCATGATCTCAGGGTCCTTCATCGGGCTCTCTGCTCAGTGGGGAGCCTGCTCCCCACCCCCCCCCGCCACCCTCTCCCTGCCTCTCTGCCTACTTGTAATCTGTCAAATAAATAATTAAAATCTAAAAAAAAAAAAAAAAAAAAAAGAAAAAGAAAAAAAGAAAGAAAGAAAGGAATCCAACAGATCTGTTCAGGAGGCTTTGGGACCCTCTGTCCCAAATAGAGATTCGGGATTTGAACATGCTGTCGACATTTACTGAGCAACTATTATGAGTACCGGGCATGGACCAAGACCTTTAGAAATGGATTCTCTAATTTAATTCTTTGAAAGCTAATACGAGGAATACACGGAAGCTACTTCTCCCCTGAGCAGATACGTCCCTTCTCTAGGCCAAATGATAAAAATATCCATTTTACTTTCATATAAATGTGAAATGCGTCACTGTTGCTTTCTTTCTGATAACCAGAGTAATAGTTTCCTTGCAGAAAATAAACCGCTTGTTAGCCTCCCGAGTGCCACTAACAAAAGGGAGTATTTCCCATGTTCCTTTTACATCTCTTTGTTTCTCTTTTCTTCACTCTGCTGTGTTGTTTTTTCTTTTTTAAGATTTTATTTATTTGAGAGAGAGAGCCAGGGAGCTCAAACAGGGTGAAGGGCAGAGGGAGAGACAGACTCCCTGCGGAGCAGGGAGACTAATGTGGGACGCGATCCCAGGACTCTGGGATCACTTGAGCCGAAGGCGGATGCTCAACCGAATGGGCCACCCAGGCGCCCTACTCTCTGTTGTTTATCTCCAAAATTGGAATTACGTAAATAAACATTCCTTGAACAAAAGGTTTTTCATGGCTTTTAATATTTCCTTATAGGATAAACTATTGAGCAACCCTAAGGGTAATATAACAAATTTAGGTTATTTCCAGATTTCCACCATTACAAATAATGTTGTAATAACTATCTTTATACATATCTTTGAATTCCTTCCCTTCTTAGAATAATAATTTGATCAACTTGAACATGAGCATCTTCATGGATCAAAAAACTGTCATCCAGAAAGGTGGTAACAATTTACACCCCCCACAGAAAACACCCACCTGACCTTTGCTTGAACTGGCAGCATGATTTTAAAAAGGAGTACGAGCACAAAATGGCACAAAAATGTTGTCAATTTCCTAGACCAAAAAATTTATGTTACTATTTTCTTAAATCTGCTTTTTTGGGGGCGAATAATAAATAAGGTCAATATCACTTCCGCCCCTTTTGCACAGACTATCCTTTTTTTTTTTTTTGCAGACAATATATTTATGTCCTTTGCCCATTTAAAAATAATTGGATTGTTAGAAATATCCTTATTGTTTGATAAAAACACTTTCTATGTTAAAGATATTAAATCTTTTTATCGGTAATATTTGTTGCAAATATTTTTTTACTCGGTGGTAATTACCTTTTAAATGTTTACTGTACTCTTTGACCTAAGGAATTTCAAGTTCGAATATACTAGACAGGATTCACCCCTGCCCTGCCGAGAGACCCTTTTTCTCCAATTCACATCCCTTTTTTCAGAGAATTTGCTCCTGCCCAGAAAGCAGCAGACACAGGCTGTGTAGCCGAGCTTAGATCCCTGGTCCTTCCAGAATCCAGAGCGGCTTCCCTGCCTTGCCCCTGGGAAGGCCCAGCCCAATCACAGTCCCTGCCCTGGGGTTAATCGGAGATCTTTCTCTGGTAAGCCCTCCACTTATTTGTGGTATTGCGAGTTAGTTTAGTTCCTCCTACTCATAATCTTTACTAAAACATGAAGAAATAAAAGAATTCTTTCCCTTGTGGTTTCTCCCACTGCTTTTAGATTTCAAAATCCTTCCCCTTCCCAGTATTGGTTAAGTATTCACCTATTTCTGTCTCCTAGATTTTAAAAGAATAGTCTTAAAAAACCCACATGGTTCTCTAGTTCCCTGGAGTTTATTCTGGTATGTGGTTTGCTGAATAATCGATTTCCTCTCCCACAGGTTTGCTGCATTTCAGTGATTATAAACTAGTTTCTGTGTGTCTTTGTGTGTATTTCAATGGACTATTTTGATTACTGTAGCTTCATTACATACTTTAATATTTGAGATAGCATGTTCCTTTTCATCACTTTTTAAAAATTTTTCATAGCTACCCTGTCCAAAACTCTTTTGTTATCAGAAGATATCTTTTGGGGGGCTTTGGCATAGGGGGAATGAGGAGATGTTTGTCAAAGGGTTCAAAGTCTCAGTTATAAGATAAATACATTCTGGGCATCTAAGTGTATAGTATGTGGACTATGTATTGGACACTTGAAATTTGCTAAGAGTAGATCGTAAGTGTTCTCACTACAAAAGAAAAAGGTATCTGTGTGAGGTAATGATCTGTTAATCATATTTGATTCTGGTTATTATTTCCCAAAGTGTACAGATATTAAATCACACTGTATTCCCTTAAGTATATACAAATTTTGTCAATTATACCTTAATAAAGTTATACCTTAATAAAGCTGGAAAAAGAGAGAGGTGGGGGGGTAAGGAGCAGCAGAGGGAGAGGGAGAGAAATCTTCAGCAGGCTCCACACCTAGCACAGAGCCCATCACAAGGCTCTATCTCACCCCCCTGAGATCATGGCCCGAGCTGAAGTCAAGAGCTGGACAATCAACTGACTGAGCCACCCAGGTTGCCCCTATCTTTTCTTTCAAAATGTCACTAACTAGCTCTCTCAAGCTTTTGAAAGCCAGTTACAGTTTAACCGAGTCTAATAAGAAGTTCGTCTTTATAAAACCAGAAGAGAACTTACTTTTGGATGGCCAGATCTAGTTACCGCCACACTCCTGGCTCAGCAGCCCTGCCAGATTAAATTAATAAGGCAGCTACAAGAAATTTTGCAAATATGCTGTAGACCGCATTATAATTTGCCTTTTTAAAAAACTGGGTGAAGAAAATTGGGTAGAGTTCACAAAATTAAAACAAATTAATTTACTTTCCTTCCAAAAGTGTTTTTTTTTTTTCCTTTTTTAAATAGACACTAACAGGCCTTACGATCTGGTTTAGTACCATATGCTTTCCTTGATATTGAGATCTTTTTAATTTTTAGGCATTTATTTCTATTTTTTTTTTTTTTTACAACAACATATAATAGTTACTGGTACCTTAAGGAAAAATATCCAGGAACATCTACACCCAACTACTCTATTTTGTCTTTCACCATAGTTCTGAAGGCATTTTCTATATATGATTAGGTCTTTGCAGTGACATATATGTTTAATTAAAATGACATGAAATATGTATAATACATGAAGATAAACAGGAAAGTTAGTCATTTGGCGACTTCACTGATAAATTTTTCATTAAAAAGAGAAGTGATGGGGGCCCTGGGTGGTTCAGTTGGGTGAGTATCTATCTCTTGATTTCAGATGTAATAACTATCTTGATTTTGGCTCAGGTCATGATCCCAGTGTCCTGGGATTGGAGTTGGGCTCCACACTCAGTGTGGAGTCTGCCTGAGAATTTCTCTCCCTCTCCCTCTCCCCATCCCCACCCTTGCATGTTCTCTCTCTCTCTCTCAAATAAATAAAGCTTAAAAAAAGTAAGAAAAAAGATAAGTGACGGACAAGGGAAAAAAAAAACCTGCTAGGAATGTTCCAGAACCACCTGATTGGCAGTACCTTCCCTGCTGCCCTAGGAGACGTGAATTTTTATACATCATAAAAGCAATCAAACAAAAAGAAAAAAGCCCAGAAAATATTATCTCACAAGCAGAGAATGGATGAGGAATGCAATGTTATTTCTTTAACAGAAAACTACGGACTAACATACGTAAAATCCAACAACTAAAAAGGTAAAACCGTTAGTGTTTATATAGAGAGACTCACTTTATATATTTAATATATATACAATTTTTAAAGTGCTTATTTATTGGGGAGGGGGGAGGAAGCACAGAGGGAGAGTGAGAGGGAGAAGCAGATTCTCTGCTGAGCAGAGAGTCCACACAGGGCTCGATTCCAGGACCCTGAGGTCATGACCTGAGCCGAAGGCAGACACTTAACCAACTGAACCACCCAGGTGCCCCATGTATTTAAGTATAAATGAATGATATTTTAAAGCACTGCTGTTGATGGAAAAACAAAATGTAAAGAAACAGATTTGAGGATTATGTGGTATCTCAGTGACTTTACTTCATTAATTTAATTTATTTCATTAATTGAAAAGCAAAGTACTCTGGGGGTGCCTGGGTGGCTCAGTCAAATTAAGTGTCTGACTCCTGATTTGGGCTCAGGTCATGATCTTGGGGCCTAAAGCCCCAGGCATAGAGCCCTATGTCAGGCTCCATGCAAAATGGGGAGTCTGCTTGAGGATCTTCTCTTTCTCTCTGCCCCTCCCCACAATGGTGCATGCACACACTCTCTCTAAAGTAAAATAAAACAAATCTTAAAAAAAAAAAAAAGCAAAGTACTCTAAATAAGACTCACACTTTCAGTAGAGCTAGAGTGAAAAGAATTCTTTTCTTAACTGAGATTTTCACTTACTTCACCTAAATCATCACTATTACTTTACCATTTTATAGATGACAAAACTGAGGCTCAGAGAGCACTACAGTTACACAGCTAGGAGACTGAGTAGAAATTGGGCCTGGAATGCAAGGGCTTTTCACCCTACCCGGGGTTCTTAACCTTTTTTGTGCTATGGACCCCTCTCTGGCAGCCTAATAAAGCCTACATGTTTCTTCCAGAACTGTGTTCTTAAATTCTTAAATACATAGGGTTATAAAGGACAAAAATTATGATAAAACAGAGTTACCAAATATTTTTTGGTACACAAAACGTATGGTATGGCAGTTACCAAAACAGTTACGGTGTAGCAATATATGATCTTCATTAATGTATTAAATAAAACGATGTATTAGTGGGTCTGATAAATAAGGTAATTTTGAAGCAGTATGACCATTAATACTTCCACAACTTTAACTCAATAATCTACAGTAACGTGATACGAAACCATCTGTGATTTCTACTGTTGAAAAGTCACAGGTTCCCCCACAGTTTGTCGCCCGCATCCATAATTAGGGTGTTGTTTCCTACATGCCTTATTTCCTTCTCCAAAGGAAGGCACCCAAAACATTGACGTTAACCAGAAGTCTAAATTTTAGTTAGAGGTTAGTGAAAATAAAGATCTAATTCTTTTTTTCTCATTCAAGTTCACGGACTCCCAGAATTTTGTTCACAGCCTTAGGAACTGGGTAAGTACTGGGTGTCGACTGCATGTACACACCACACAGGCTCCGACCACGAACCAGTGATGAGCGTGAGTCAAACAGATAAAGATGTGACACGTCCCACTAAAGCACCGAGCAGGGTGGGGGACTCTACGATGACAGTTCACTGGCTCTTTCAGGGACGGTTCAACGAGCCCGCTCTCTCCGCTTAGAGTGGGTCTGGATGCGGCTTGTGTGCGTGCCTGCGTGTCTGAGCGTGCGTCGGGGATGGGAGATGAGTCACCACACTGTCGAAAGGCAGCTTTTTAACCTGCCTGACCAGTGCCGGGCACCTGCTGACCCTCTGTCGTTCAGAGCATGCAATGGGGGTGCCACCTGGAGGTGATGGCAGGTTTTTGGGAAACAGACCCTGTTAGGCTGCCTGGAGGAGGGGTGAAGCGAGGAGCAAGGAGGGGAGGCCCAGAAGAGTAACGGCCTTCCCAAAGCCATAGTGACCTCCAGCCGTGGTCTGGAGGGGCAGGGGCCGCCAGAGTGCGGAGGACGAGGCAGCCGGAGCAGGTGTCTGTTTCCAGTCACGCGACGCGCCCACCTTGCAGCTGCACACTCGGATGCCCTAGGTCAACGTTTCAGATTGTTATGAATGTCAAACACTCCTTTCTGAGAAATCCTTGTCTGATACTCACCCACGTCATCTTGCTAGAGAACAGCATATTCATTTCGATTGTTCTTCTCATAAATGATGAGGTATGTTCATTTAACCTATTCAAGTTTTTAAATTAATTTAAGGTGTGAGCTAAAATTTTAAATACCTGAAATGCTGCCAAAATAAAACAGACAAACACATTTGGCGTTATTTCCTGGACTTTGTATGTGGGAAAGAACATTCCCGTGGTTGTGTGCATTTGTGTGTGTATACACGTGTGCTGGTCATGGGGAAAAGAAGAAAGCTTCTTTATGATTTTCTAGGTTTCCTCCCTGGGGTTCTCAGAAACGATTTTCCTTGCTGCAAGCCCAAGAACTTGTTTTGAGCATGCATGCCATTTGCAGTTTTTCTAAGAGAGAAAGACATAAGTTTATTTGTATCCTTATTTGGCAAGGAGTAGGATCATAATTACAAACGTAAATGAGCAAAGACTGATTACACTTGACAAAAAGGAGGCAGAAAAATTCAGTCCCTATATAAATGAAAGAATGGTACTAAAAAAAAAAAAAAAGGAATGGTACTCCAACTCAAATTCCTTAGCTTGGTGTTCAAGGCTCTCCTCCATCTGGGTCTACGGCCTGGTGCAAGGAGAGCCTGTCCTGTTTGGTCTGGAGGTTTTCAGCTGCTCTGGTTTCATCTCAACCCACCTTTGCTTTCACTCTCCTTCTCTAGTCTCAGCTCCTGGAATATCCTGGGCTCTGTCCTATTTTGGGGACTCTTACAGATTTTTCTGCGTGGAAGGCTCTTCATGGTCTTCCCCACCATCCCTCCTCCACGTCTAGTTAAGACCTACTGATCTTTCAGGTCTTGTCTCAAGTCTGCCTGGATCCTCCAGATCAGCCAGGCTCCCAGGGCCTGTGCATTTGGTTGGGTAGAACGTGCTCTAAATAAGGGCTCCTAATCAAGATGGGGGAGGGGGATGTCTGCTCTGCTGGCCAAGTCATGTGCCCTGGGACTGGACTGTATCCGCCTGGAGAAAGAGATTCCTTTGTGTGAACTAGAAAAAACCCTCCATCCACTTGCCAAACTGTGCCGACTGTGTGTATCTACCTGGAGGGGCTGCCTTTTAATTTGTTCACTTAGGGGGGGATGGCTTTTTCTAATCTGCACAAAGTCAGTCTCATTGGCTCTGCAAGTCTTCCTGCTCTACATGTGCCGGTGGACTCCTCACTCATCAGAGTCTGATCAGAGTCTGTAGTCATTGTTTCGTACACTCGGCTGGGTAGTGGCAGTTCTCCCATTAGACAGTAAGATCCATTTAGGGCAGGGACTGTGGGGTTTTGCCCCCGATCTACTTCCAGTCTCTAACACAGTGTCTGGCATGGAGTAGGTGCTCGAGGCATATTTGTGGGATGAATTAATAAAAAGGAGGGTCACGGGGATGCTGTCATGGAGGAAATACCCAGACCTGGGGACACAAGAGGGGTGTCTAGCAAACTTACTTCCTCTTACTGAATAAATGAGGATTCAACAGATAATAAGATGTGGAAGCTGGCAGACCCAAAGACAGGCTTCATAACTTAAAGCAGAATTTTCACTGAATCATTGCACCCCAGGGCTAGAAAGAAACATGCTGCTTCTGGAAGAAGACAGAGTCAGGCCGGTACCTCAAGAGCTTGCCTGGGAATCAAGGGAGTTTTAGATAGGACGGCAAGCTGGGAGGAACCCTAAGTGAGACAAAAATCTAATGACTCATGAGATTCCAGGTAGACGAGGCATCTTGGAACTTGCAAAATTTATTGAAACAAAAATTCTTGCCCAGTTGGCTGAAGATGCGGAGGCAGAAAGCCTCTACGTGCCACTCTGTCCGTGCAGTGCACAGCAGGGCAACGGGCTGCAAATGAAAAGTGGAGGCCAGAGTAGAACAGCTACAGCTGAGGAACTCCTGCAGTCCTCAGGGACTTGCAGAAGAGAGATCCACGTGGTGCAGGGCCTTGGTGATGAGGGGGTGGGGCAGGGGGACTGTTCAAGCAGACATCAGTGCCCCAATTCTAAATTTAAAAAAATTACTCATTAGGGAAATGGAGGGAGGGAAAAAGATGAAAGGTAATCACTGGTAATAGTTTTTCATTCTAGCAAAAAAAATGTATGCTATACCAGATTACATGTATACTGCAAAAATATCTATGTATCATTGTATACCACTTTCTCTACCATAATTCTTTTTTTCATAGTATATTTTAGGGATATTTTCATATCTGCACATACAGATCTCATTTTTTTTTTTCTTAGAGAGAGAGAAAGAATCCTAAGCAGACTCCCCACTGACCCTAGAGCTCAGCAGGGGGCTTGATCTCAGGACCCTGAGAGTCAGATGCTCAATTGACTGAGCAACCTAGGCACCCCTAGATTTTATTCTTTTTTTAGTACCTGAAACACACTCCACTGTATGATGTATTGTGATCTATATAACACAGAGACGGCCATATAGGTTGGTAATACAGCTTGGGTTTTTGTTCATTTTAAAGTGGCCACATGTGGTTGGCAGCCTTCAAGAGGACCCCCTAAGAATTTCTGCCTCCTGACTGTCATACTGTACATGGGTTGTTCTCCATGGCCCAGAGTCTATGACTTGCTTGCTTGCTGGCTCTCTCTTGGTTCATACACTCTGGGGGAAGCCAACAGCCATGTTATGAAGACACTCAGGAACCCCGAGGGGAGGCCCATGTAGTGAGGAAGTGAGGCCTCCCGATAATCCTAAGAGTGAGCTCCGAAACGAGTTCTCCGCCCCCACTGGGCCTTGAGATGACTGCCGCCCCTCCCTCCAGTTTGACAGGACTCTCATGTGAGACCATGAGCCAGACCCACCCAGCTAAACTGTCCCCAGTTTCTGAACTCAGAAACTGTGAGATGATGAATATCCGTCGTTTTAAAGTGGCTACGTTCTATGGTAATATGTTACGCAGTAACAGATGACTCATACATCACACACAGTAAAGCCCCAGCAGTGGCCTACCTTGACCAAAGGTATATGCATTAACAATTTTAAAAGATCCTGTCATACTGTCTACCAAAGAGGGGGCAGCAATTTATCATCACACCAATAAAGCACAAGAACGTTGGTTTCCTTAAATTCTTACCAGCTCAAGAAACTATCAAGCCTTAGCAATCGTGCTAACCTATTAAGTGAAAAATGGTATCTGTTTGCTTTGATTTGTATTTCTTTAATTTCAAAAGTTCTTTTGGACACATACCCTGCATCATCAGAAATGCAAAAGACAAGGTGCATTGTAGGGCTCCAAATGATTAATTATAAATGAGAGACTGTGGGCTGCCGTGTCTCAACCTTCAGCCACTATCTAATTATTAAAAATTTCTATCAAATGATTAATTTTCTCAAGTAATAACTACTGCAGTTGAGTCTGGGAGTGGAAGTAAGCATCTGGTTTTAATTATTTTCTCAAAAATGCACAGAACATTAAGTAATTGTACCAAGAGGCATGACTGAATCTTAAGCTAGGAGCCTTAAATTAGAAGTGATCTGAATCCAAATACTATTTCTCTTTAGTGGTTCTGAACCAGAAGCTTCAACATAAAAATTGAGTGAGTGATTGGGATCAAATGGGAACTGAATGTCTGTATTTTCTAAAACTACTTAAATGAAACATCACAATAGTCTCAAATCAAGTATAAACTCAACTAAGTCTTATTTGGCTTAGGTTGCAGGTGAAAATAAATGGTTTTGGAAAAAAAAAATCTTTTATCTTTTATAAAAAGCTATCGAGGGGATTGGAACTCAGTGATACTGGAGAAGATCAGAAATGCTCTCCACTAGAGAAAGTACCTGCAGCCCTCACGGGTCTCCCACGGCTACCTCCCAGCTTCCCGATAATGAAGACAAAAGCATATTTGATTATTTAAAAAAAATAAAACCTTATTCTTGATGACATTTCACTAAATTATGAAATATATCGGTTTCTCCTGCCAGAAATCATAAAAAATATTTTTAGAACAACCAATCTACATTCTGTAACAGTACAGTGGACATGCTGTACCAGGGAAATTCTAGAAAGCATTCCTAAATACCCAAGTATCTAGGGTTGAAAACCAAGACAAACTGGTTGCAGATGATATCAAATGATCACTTGAAGCACATAAATGAGCTTGGTAGAAGGCTCTGTATTGTTATTAAACTAATTATAGTTACTCTTTGAACAATGAGTTGGTTAAGGGCACTGACCCCCCCACCCCATGCAGTTGAAAATCTGCACAGAACTTCAGACTCCTCCAGAACTTAACTACTAACAGCCTATTATTGCCTGGAAGCCTTGCTGATTACCTAAATAGTTGATTAATACGTATTTTGTATGACCTATGTATTATATACTATATCCTTACAATAAAGTAAGCTAGAGAAAATGTTACTAAGAAAATCATCAGAGGAAATGCATTTATAGTACTGCAGTCCAGTTATCCCCCCAAAATCTGCATCTAAGTGGACGCACAGTTCAAAGCCATGTTGTTCAAGGGTCAGCTGTAGTTGACTTCTCACTTAGTGCGTGACAAGTAAATGACAATATAATTACCATTGTTGCTCCCCCCAGGCTACATGGGCCTAAGGAAGGAAAAAAGAAGGATGTGGGTAAAAACAGGGTCTCCTCTCAGGGGACTCAGTGGGACTCCCGTGTCTCCCCTCCAGTTTTCCAGGCAGACAAACCCAGGGTGGACAACAGGGCACCAAACTTCTTGCCACTCTGCCCGGCTCCAGGCATACCTCTCATGGGCGGCCTCTGCTCCACGTGGCCTTGACCTGGCTTGGCCTAGCTGTTCTTGCCACTGTCCTGGGCTTGTGACAGGCTCTAGCCACACCTTCCCAGGCGCCAGGGTGCATGTATGTTCTTCCAGAGTGACGGAGGGCACCCTCCCTAGGACTGGTGCACCCACCTGGGTCACGGACTAGTGTGAGACTGCTCTTTCAGTGACCTTTGACCCTCTTATTGGCTCCCACAGTAGGACGGATGCCATACTTGCGGTTCTCTGAGGTTTGGATGGGAGGACATTTTAGTCATCATACACAGTGTCTGTCATCCTCATTCCCACCCATTCACGCCTGAAGAGAACTTTGGATAAAGCCAAGGATCTGCATCTGTCTCTTTCCTCCCCAGGATGCTGTGGCCATGGGAGGCAGGCAGTCTCTGAGCTCTGGCGGGAGCTCTGGGCCCATTTACGGTAGCTTGGCTCTTGCTCACTAAAGGTCTGCTGGATCCTCGGGCAAACACAAAGATGGTCACCTCTATTGTGTCATTGCTACATACTCCATGCATGGCAGGAAGAGATTTTCTAATCACCCACCTATGAGTAAGCACCGTCTGTTCCGGTGTCCGCAACCTCTCTTAACTCTCCAGGCAGCAGGGTAAAGGGTTCTCTCACGTAGAAGGGTCTCACCCAGTAGCAGCTCGTCTGGTATTCATCTATAACCTTCCGATGATAAATACTAGTTTTCTGCTATAATACATATTTCCTTCCTCTGAAACATCACTGATCTTATGATTTATCATTTTCAAGAGAATCCTACTTTTGCATGATTGGGTCATTCCAGTTACTGGTGCTAGACTGCCTGGGTTTGAATCCAGCTCTCGACGGGCTGCATGACCCTATGGGCTGCATGATCCTACGTGCTTAACATTTCTTTATCTGTGAAGTAGAGATATTAAACGCATCTTCTCCATCGGTTGTTATTAGTATTAAATGAGTTAACGCACGTAAAGGGCTTAGAACCATGCTCCGCACAGTGTTTTGGTGTATCACATGAATTAGACGTCTGTCTTATATCTCAGTATCCCCACACAGTGAGATCTGCAGGTGAGATCAGTTATCTAGCTCCAAGTGCCGAAAACGACAGAGACAGAGCGTCCCAGCATGTTGTGACAACAACCTGCTGACAAGCTAAAGACTGCACCCTGTTTGGAGGAGGAATTTGCCTGAAAGCAAAAACAGGAGCACAGTTCAGGCAATTAATCACTCTCATCCTCCGCTCCCAGAACATTCAGCTTCAGCAAATTCAGGAATTTCTACACGTAAGAAATTGTGAACAGAGAGCTGGCCAGGCTGACATGGCGAAGCTGCCAGAGCCACACAGAATGCTGTCACCTTCCCATTGAAGTTCTGCTCCGACTGAGCAGCTCTGCACCTCGGCCTGTGACACCCTCTGGTTTCCAGCTTAGGGAGGTAAGACGCACACCTTGGCACACCCTTTCCCAAAAGCCAACCAAGATCATGAGTTTCCCATCTGGAAGGCCAGGTCTGCTCTGTTTATGCACAAGAAGAAAGCCAGGCACTGCTTTTCAAGTTTTAACTGGACAACACGATGAGCAATTTTGGCTCTGTGGGCCCTCAACATCCTCAGGGGACCATGATGGGATCTCTGAGCAAACGTTTACGGATCTGATAGTCTCTCCCTATCATTTCTGCTAGGATGTGAGCACAAGATTTACATCCTTATCCCTTCACCAGAAGACATCCAGACAGGTCACTGTAAAGGGTTCCTAGTCTCAGATCTAAAAAAGTGAAGTTATGATTCTATCTTCTGGGATGGGGAAGAGCAGGCTGGACACATAGTAGGTCAACAGGTCAAGGCTGTTTCTTCTAATGATGATAGGAAGCATATCTACTTAGGGTGATGCTCCAAGTCTATCTTTTTAGGACATTTACTTAAAATAAGTGAACAAACAAAAAACCCCAAACAAATAAATAAAAAAACCCTGGCATTTCAGGATGAGGGGAACCACACACTGGTTGTTGTCAAAAATTGAGAAAGAAGTGTAATCTCGCTGCTCTTCTACACATATACTTGGCAAAATCAGCAAGGGACACAGGTACTTCCCAGGATTCCCCCACACCACCCACTCTGAGAGGTGGGATGCCACTGGGGATATAGATGGAGGCTGGGGGGGGCGGGGCACACAACATGGGTTCAAGTTTCAATTCCTTCACTCCCCACTGGGGTGGGCTTCAGGAAAGTTCCTAGTTTTCTCTGTGCTTCGATTTTCTCATGCACAAGAGGACTGCTATGAAGACGGAATGAGATAATTTATGTAGATCATTTAGGATACTTGGTATGCAATAAATGTGAGCTATTATTCTTTGGTATTGGAACTGACTTTAAAGCGACTCTTAAAAGTTGTTTTTAAGTTTACAAGTATACATTGACAATTCTTTTCAATGCTTAAAAAATGATAAACATCTTAAGAAAAAACTGGTATGATAGCATTTACATTGTTTGTGGTAATACCATTCACAGGTTACAGATCAGAAAGTCAGTTTCTCCTCCAAATTTTAGGACATCAGAACTACAAATAGAGTTTTATAGCATAATAAAACCTTTTCCCAATCTAGATTATAAGTTTCTATAACCCAAAAAACTGAAGGCTATCAGACTCAAGGACATACTACAAGTCTGTCAATTTCTTTTAAAACCTTGGTGTATCATAAAAAACAAAACAAAACAAAACAAAAAAACTTGGTGTATCTCGTAGCCTAACAATTATGTTAAAATCAGAGGTTAGGGATTGACATTTACTGAAAATCCTGCTGCTATTACCATGAAAAGACAACAACTAAATTAAGCTACTAATCTGAGCATTAACTATTAGTATTTGGGTAAAAGCTTTAAGATGGAATAAAAAGATGCATGCATTATATACTGCATTTCTTTGGCATTTATTAACAATGATTTTTTGGTTTAATTAATGACTTTACTTTCACAAATAGAGTGGTAACTGCCTCCCTATCACTTGTGATCCATTGGTGAGGTATTTTTTAGTTTCTGTTTCTATCAGCCAGGGGGGTTATGCTATGGTAACAAACATCCCCCAAACTCAATGGCTTAAAACAACAAAGATTTATTTCTCACTCATGCTACACGCCCATCACAGAGCAGAGATGCTGCCCTGAATCACCAAGTCATATCCTCACTCAGGGATACAGACTCGGGGAGAGCAGCCGTCAAGAGCTTTGCTGGTCACCACGGTAGTAGGTATGCAATATGTAGAATTCTACACTAGTTCTTAAGGTCCTTCCCTTAAATGTGACACATCTCAGCTCTATTCGCATTCCATTAGGAAAAGCAAGTCACATGGGCCAAAAAATTGCCCCGGGGACTCAGAAGAAGATTTAATGACTATCCCCAGTGACCACCACACCATTACAAGGAGCTTTGTAGGATTCTTTCACTTGAATTTAGAGGTTATAACATGTTCTGTATCTAATTCTGGCACCAGGAAAAGCTTGTCTGCCTTTTCCATGCCCCCTTGCTATATAGAGAGCCATGTTCTGGCCTATGCAAGGGAGGGAATTAGCCCTTTGCATCCAACAGGAATGAACTTGATTCTCCCTTTGAAGAAAAGCAAAATTTGGATACGAAAATAAAAAGAAGACATTAAGGTCCCAGTTAATTTGTTTCTTGTTGCATTATATTGTAACTAGAGGGAGGAACACACAGATTTCTTATTGTTTCCCTGTTTTGAAGAAACCTTCCTACAGGTACCTGGCTGGAGACGGATATGGTCTCCATTTTTTTCAGTTGATGAGAAACTAGACCTGGAACTTGCACTTCTTATTATTTATTTTAAAACTGGAAAGGACCTCAGATGTGGGAAAGGAGACTGCTAGTTGTCTTCATGTATCTACTCCCTTCTCCTTCTATATGGTGCGGCATACGTGCCAACGACATGACACGGCAGCCATCTCACACCTCTCTCCTAGCTGGGGGTGAGCACATGACCGTGTTCTGGCCAAAGGGGTATGAGTGGAAGATGTGCATCACTTTTGTATCATGCCTTGGAAGGAACAGGTGTGTCTTCCCCTTGGCACCTTCCCTCTTCTCATTGGCTGATCTGTGGACATGGGGACAGATGCTGGAGCAACATTTTTATTTTTTTTTTAAGATTTTATTTATTTGACAGAGATCACAAGAAGGCAGAGAGGCAGGCAGAGAGAGAGAGGAAGGGAAGCAGGCTCCCCGCTGAGCAGAGAGCCCGATGCGGGGCTCGATCCCAGAACCCTGGGATCATGACCTGAGCTGAAGGCAGAGGCCTTAACCCACTGAGCCACCCAGGCGCCCCTATCATTTTTAACCACAAGATGGAAGCTGTGTATTGAGCAAGGCAGAGCAACAAGATAGAAGGAATCTGGATCTCCGAAACGATGAAGCTTCTGAAACAGCCCTGGAGGGTGTATGTTAAGACTATATGCGAGAGAAAAAACATGTTTATAATAAAGTGTTAACTATTGCCATGTCAGCTGCTTCAAATTTCTTGTTTTCAGATGAAGAAACTGAAACCAGAGAGATTAAAACATGTGTCCAGGGTCATAAAACTATCTTCTCTGTAGGCTGTTCATCAAAATGATGGAAAATTACTTATCTCTTAGGATAATGATCATTATAAGTCCTTTCTTATTTATTTAATGCCATACTAAGCAGGAGGAACAGTAGAATTTAATGCTAAGAACTATACCATTTCAACTTTCTTAGGATGATCAACATATCCTATTAATAGAAATTACTTAATTCAATGTAGATTGTCAGGGTTCAGAGCTAATGAGAAATTCTGGAGGTTGTGGTTAAGCCAATAGCCAAACCATCAGAAGATATTCTTGACGTACATTTCCCCAAGTCCACAGGAAGATGCTCAGTGGGTTGTCTGTATTTGTACTTCCTTCTGAGAAGGAACAGTAGGCCCTCAGACGTGATTGGAATTTGGCTCTGATGGTGTAAGCACCCAGACGTAAGTACACATACAAGAAACCACAGGCTTAATTTACTAAAACGAAGTCCACCCATTAGACCACATATGTTTCCGGTTAACTTTTTCATAGGAAAAGAAGAGAAAAAAAGGTTCTCAATTCACCATTTCTTTGATATCCTCATTTGCTGTCTTAAATGACATTCAATAGGAATGACGCTTTTTGACATGGCCCGTGAATCTGATGCTCTAAGGAGCTGCGAAGTGCCTGGGAACTGTTTCAGAGAGCAAAAGCATCTGACCTTGTTGGTTTAAGCTTTGGCTATAGTTCATGGAAAACCAGAATCCTTTCTTTCCTTTGAAATTATAGCTTAGAAGCATTTCTTTAAGGTTCTACTTAGTGTCCTCATGGTTAAGAGGGCTGATATTGAGTCTTAACATCACAAAATCAGGGACAACTAAGACTGCAGTAAACCAGTCATCAAAATGCAAAACCATTCGGTTCGCTTTTTTCCACCCCTCCTTCTGAGCTCCCACACAGTTGACCTGAGTCATTTTCACTCCTAGCAGAAATCAGTTAGCATGAATGGGGCTCACTTTCCTACAATACACTGTTCTCTGTTTCACTTCACTTCTACTTTTCATAATCTTCAGCTTGGAACTCAGAATCTCTAGAAGGGAACACATTAATGCCAATTATTTCTTAAATCTGATGTTATCCATCTGTTTAAAAAAAAAAAATCAAGGGCTCCTTTTTGCCTAGAGAATGCCTGAGCTTTAACATCATAAACCTTCAAGTCTAGCAATCCTGCCTCTTGAGACCTATCTTCCCCCATTGTTCCTCTTTGTCCCAACTACCCTGGACTATTTTCCATTTGGGGACTTTCTCCCCCCAACCTTCTTATCCTATGCCTGGAGTGACTCCCTCCGCCCCTTTTTCTATTTATTCTCCATGAAGTTACTCTTGTTGCTAGCCCTCTCTCCTACTCCCGCATAGACACACACTCATTCCCTAGACCTTCCTGCCTACAGTATCACTGGTCTAGCTGTATTGTAACTATTTATGTATCCACCCATACTGCTAAGCTATGAGCACCTCAGCAAGAAGGATCATATCCTAATTTTATTCTAAACATCCAGGATAGTTCTTGGCACACAGAAGATGTTCAGCGCATGCTTGCTAAATCACTGTGGGGATAAAAGAAGAAGAAAGGATCCTAAACTACAATGAAAAAAATATCCCAACTAAATGTGTAAAAGAAATAAAAATTTATAATAGTGTCTTTTTTGTTCCCTCTTTTATGTTGAGTCAGAAAGAAGCAAAAAATTGATGGTGTAGAGAGACTGGATGAGAGGCAACTGGTATCTTTACACTTGGAATCAGAAGATCCAAATTTGAGTTTCCTCTCTGCATTTTCTGCCTCCTTAACTCCAGGCAATTTGCATTTATAAAATTGAAATCTAAATCACACCTCATTCCACAGTAAATCTCAGGCAACAGTTGGCAGAAAATAGCCCTCTGAGATTGTCCTTTTTAAAATTAGTTTAAAATAGAGATGAAAATAACCTGCTGTACCTTCCTCACAAAGTAGGAGGTTCCAAGGAGCGGGCGGCCTGGAGAGCGCTCTGTAAACCACCGGGGGACATGTAAATGACATGCATTATTATCTGAGACAGGAAAGAAAAGGAGACAATCCTTAACAACAATCCTCTCTGGAATGGTTACTGTGGACCAGACAAGAGAGCAGGTGTTAGGGATTCAGAGAAAGCCTGGAGACTCAGGACTGCCCTGGTAAGGTCTCCCTCAGACAGACCCACCTGCTCTCGGATGGACTCTCTCTACAGCTAACTTCCGTCTCCATGGGTCTGAGCATCATGGCCTGAGGGCAAGTCTGGATATGACAAAGGAACAGGTGCGCATCCAAGGCCAAACATACACCAAACAGAGTCACCACCAACCCTCAGCCCCACCCCCAACTGGACAGGATACAGCACAGCTGGTCATTGCTTACTGAAAACAACACGTATGATATAATTTAACATTTTCATTTCACATAAGAAAGTAAATGCAAATATCATGTTAGGACATTTGTTTTTGAGGTTGTTTAGGAGGCATCATCCGTTATTCCTTAGCATCCAACCTGGTTGAGTACTGGATCTAGAGGAAGTATTAAGAAATCAAAGGCTACGCCTCCTTTAGCATCATGTTAAAGATTACACTCATTTATTTATTCATTCATTTATCCTATAAATATTTATTTGGTGCTTATGACATGACATGCCAGGTAGTAAGCAAGGTGCCCGGAGCACAGCCACCGACAACCAGAGGTAGCCTAAAGCAGTTACATATGTAACTTTAATTACAACAGTGATAAGGGTAACAAAGGAGAAGTACAGAGTTTCATGCTACAGTGAAATCTTGGGGGAGGGTGGAGGGGACGGGGGGTGGGGGGGTGGGGGGGGTGGGGAGGGGTGAGAGAATGTTCCCTGGCAGAGCACATTAGGGCTGAGACAAGGGAGACAGAGCTGGCCAAGGGAAGGACAAGAGAAAAGCTCAGGGGCAGGAAGTGCAGGAATGCAGGATCTGCGTGGGAAGGAGCTCGGCCAGGAGGGGAGGGGAGAGAGAGAGAGGAGCCCAGAGTGCAGGGCAGGGTCATCCCCACTTGGGTCAGAACCCGAGAACTTTCAAAAGGGGAGTAACATGATCAGATATGCATGAAAAAACAACATCAAAAGGTGACTTTACTACCCAAGACAGTGGTAAGAAACAGAGAGAACTGAACCAGGGTGGGAGGGGGAAGACATCAAGGTTGTGTGCACGTTGTGGATGAAGATACTGAGCCGCCAAAGCAAAGTCACGTGACCAAGAACACACAGAGAGATCCTGGACAAATCTCCCTTTTCTAACTCTTGGTCCAGGGTTGGTTTTTGTTGTTTTATTTTTTTCTACAATAGCACCCTCCATCCTATAACTGAATTTGGAATCATGGCTTTCCCACTCTCTGACTCCCACCTACATAATCATAGAACTGACTTTGCTTTCTCACCACTTTGAACTGAATGATGCTACCAGTAATAGCAAGTCATTTCTTAGGAACCTGCCATGTACCAGGCAACGCGGTCGGTGCTTTCCATTTCTGATCTTCGCCACAATCTTGTAAGGTAGGTTTATTTTTACTGTTTCATAGTTGAAAAGATGAAGGCTCAATAATATCTTGTACGTTGCTCAAGGCCACACAGAAGTTAAGTGGCATTGGGGGTCCACAGCCACTTCCCTCTGGCTCCAAACCTTGCCATCATACCATACTGACTCTAGATCTTATCATTGTCAAATGCCCAATTCTTGTCTTCTGGGAAAAATCAGAACAGGAATGGCAAACTTTCTTTCCCTCAATTAAAAAAAAAAACAAACCTGCATGAAATTTTCTGAAAAGTTAACTATTTATATACAGCCACAAGGAATAAGAATTGAGAAAATTCAGAAGAAAATTTTCATTTTTCATCTACCACACTAATGACACACACATTCTTAAATGCTCTACCAATCTGTTTCAGGAGATAAATATTGGCAGTAACCACATGGCTGGGCGAGATGAAAATGTCTTCTTAAAATGGTCTGATCTACAATCTCGACTGGAGGAACCACACTGCTGATTACTGAAAAGGGTGGGAGAGCAAAGAAAAAAGAATTCATCTCCGGTAGATCTGATCCCAACCTCCCAAACAGGTGGAAATGGAATTTAAAGTCAGCTTCCATATAGCAGACACTCTAAAATTAGAGAGGGAGTTTAATAAAATATACCCCCCCCAAAAAAAATCTGGCCCTAATGAGAAAGTTACATGATCCAAAGGAAAAATGAAAACAAACAAACAAACAAACTAGGAAGATCTTGGAAACAATTATAATCCCCTGATGCAAATGTTGCCCACCATGTGAGAAAGTTTTGGAAATGGCTGTTATTCATTCTCAAGGAGGTAAAAAGAAACATCTCCATTAAGAAATAAGAACAGAGCAGGGTATACTCACTCTACGAAGAAGAATAAGACCATCAATGCATGCACTAAATATTAAAATCAACACAGCAGAAAAACCGAGTTAGTGAATCAGAAATAGATACAAGAGACATACATGGAAGGTTGAAAAATAATCAGACATTGAAAAGAAGGTGAGAGATGACAGGCATAGAAAATAGAGTGTGGAGATGTAACTTACAAGTGAGGGGAGTCACGAACAGGAGAAGAACCAACAAAAAATGGTCAATTTTCCAGAATTTAGCACCAAGGCCAAATGCAAAAAACCTATGGATTGAGACTGGAAATACTCATTGTGTTCTCTGTTATATTTGTAAGCAAAAAAATATACAAAGGCACACCTAGTTAAGATACAAAGCATTCTGAAGTCTAAAACCAGAAAACCAGATAACTTTCAAATAGGTGAAAATTAGTATAGCTTCAGATTTTCCCTGTAAAAATGGAATCTAACAGAAGAGGCAGGGTAGGAGTACGAGGACTGGGGGACTGAGTGTGTGTGTGTGTGTGTGTGTGTGTGCACCAATGGGTGACATGAAACCTGTAAGAATATTTAAATAGCTTCTGCATGCTAGAAAGGCTGTACCAACCCACTACAAACTCTACAGAAAGTGGAAACTATTACTACAAATAGGGATAGAATAAAAGAGGAATTCACTTAATGGGGGAATAGCAGTGTTGAAAAGGGGATGGGTGACCATGGAATCAATTTTCCATTCAGCATTAGGTAAGCAAGATCATCAGTTGAAGATAGTTGTAGATTAAAAAAAAAAAAAAAAAAGGAGCCATAAAGAAAAATCCTGAGTATTGAGCTTGACAGATCTCATAACTGATGAAATTATTGAAACAGAAAAGAAAAAAATTATAAATGATACTTCAAGAGAAACAAACAAGAATTTTAAGATCCTCAGAATAAATTAATGAAGTATGGGCAAGGGAGAGAAAAAAAAGAAAAAAAGTCAAAAGGCACTAAATTACTCATATTCTTAAAATACAGTTATTTTGTCCAAAGAGGTAGCTATCACCATCATTACCACCATCACCACCACCATCACCACCACCACCACCTCCATCATCATCATCACCACCTCCATCATAAACATCATCATAAGCAGCAGCAGCAGCATCACCATCACCATCACCACCACCTCCATCATCATCACCACCATCATCAGAAGGAGCAACGGCATTACCACCTCCATCGTCATCACCACCATCACCGTCATTCCACCTCCATCATCACCATCATCACCACCAGAAGGAGCAGCAGCATCACCATCAGCATCATCACCACCTCCATCATCAGCACCACAATCAGCATCATCAAAGTTATCACTGATACAACACTTACTATGTGGCATTCTAAGTATTTTGAATGTGGTGGGTGCTATTATTGTCTCCATTTCACAGATGAAGAATCTGAGGCCCAGAGTGACAAAGTAACTTGCCCAAGGCCCAGAGCTAAGTGGGATCCTAACCCGGCTTAACCACCTCACTCTCCTACTCTCCTATGACTAGTTGTGACTAGAAGAACACAACATGTACAGGATGTGCTTAAAAATAATCACTAGTACATTTGAGCTAATAATGATCATTCTAGCAGCTACTATTTGCAGAGGGTCTATTATTGCCAGGCATTGTGTTAAGCATTTTGAAGACATCAGCTCATTTAATCCTAAGAGCCTGCAGGATACTGTAAAAGAGCTTACATAAAGTTATTGCAAAGATCAGAAAGGTATTAAGATTCCTGCCCAAGGTCACCCAGCCAGTAGGTAGCAAAGCCATGATCTGAACTAGGGTTTATTTCATACCAAAGCACAGACTCCTTTCTTACTGCACTACATCCCATTCAGGGACAGGTATTTTTCTATTCAAAATGGCACTGCAAGATAAAAGGGTATCAGACCGACTGTGTCTTTTAAAAACGCGCTGCTTCCATCAATGCTAATAGCTCAGTTCAACAGATGCTCCCCCACTCCCTCCTCAGGCTGAGGCTACCACTCCTCTCTTCAAATTCCCTCCTCCCACGGCTGTCCGCCAGCTCTCCTCTCACCTCACTGCTCTTTCCTTTCTGTTCTTTTCCTGGGATGTTCTATCTTTGCCCAGCTCCTGACTTGTCAGTGCTTCTGGCTTTGGGCAAATGGTCCTCTTGTCACCCTGTGATAATGATGACCAAATAGTATACATACCCAGATTTCTGTACACACACACACACACACACACACACACACACACACACACGTATATGCACCTGCCTGCTATAAGAACACTCACATGTCCCTGTGGACATACAGTATCTCTTTCAAAATGACTCAAGAGGGGCGCCTGGGTGGCTCAGTGGGTTAAAGCCTCTGCCTTCGGCTCAGGTCATAATCCCAGGGTCCTGGGATCGAGCCCCGCATCGGGCTCTCTGCTCAGCGGGGAGCCTGCTTCCTCCTCTCTCTCTCTCTGCCTGCCTCTCTGCCCACTTGTGATCTCTGCCTGTCAAATAATAAATAAAATCTTAAAAAAAAAAGACTCAAGAGCCATTCCATTCAAGAAGTTTGTTCATTCTTGCCCTCCTCCTTCCTGCTACATGCGGGTACCTATCATAGCCCTGACCACATGAAGCCAAGGTGGTCCTTAACCCAATTACCTCTCCCACCAGACTGTAAAATTCCTTATCTTTCACTTCATTTCTGTTTCCAAAACAAGGGAGTCCAGGTCTGGTAAAGGTACTCAAGAAATATTTATTAACTGAATAATAAAAATAAAAGTAGAAAGAAAGCATTAAAAGGCTATTGCATTAGGTGACCCACCACTTTAAAGAACGAAAATAGGAATCATAACCTGCAAAAAATAATATGGCCTTGGGTGCCATTTTTCATTCTCAGTTCAATTAGCAAAGAGTTTTAAAAAGTAAAAGGCACGTTGCTAGAGAAGCTATCAACTGGGCCTCTCGAAGGCATGAGGCAACGTATGTCAAAAACAATGAAGCTATTCATAACCATCAACCCAATGAGCCCACTCCTGGAAACTTACCTAAGGAAATAAATCAATAGAAGAAGAGGGCTATATTTGGGGATATGCTTACAGAAGCATTATGTGCTATATAATAATGAAAAATGGGAAATAGATGAATACCCAACATCAGGATAAAAGCTAAGGGAATCAATTTGAAGTACTCTTACACATCCATTAAAATTTAACATGATGACTATAAAGTAAAATGGAAAATGATCTAATGCTAAGAAAAAACTGGAATGCAGAATCACACGCCAGTTATGACTGCCACTGTGTAAAAACGATTACTTGCACCCAAGCAAGGACAGAAACCATCTGACGAGAATTCACAAAAATGAAAAACGTGTTGCGATGATCGGATTTTATACAACTTTTAAAACTCAAATTTTAAGATGCGATTGCTGCAATATGACATGAAACACAGGTTGTGCCCTTAATTAGCTGTACTACCTCAGGCAAGAAGCTTAACTTCTCTGAACTTCGCTTACTCATCTACAAAATGAGAAAACTCTATTTCTACCTCTTAGCGGATTAAATTATACGACAAACACTTCCAATGTACCTGGCACTGTTCTAAGCACTTTACAAATATTACCTTGTTTAACTGGCAAAACAACTTGGTTAAGATGATGTACCAGGAAGCTCAGTAATCTACAGTGACAACAGCAAGATAACAGTAACTTTCAGTAGCTTTCCAATGACCCCCGCATCAAATCCAGCCACAACAGCAACTGCTAACGTGTAGCGAGTGTCTGCTAGCGAGGCAAGCTTTGCACTAAGGGTTTTCCTCGCATTATTGTCTGTGGCCCTTACAACAGCCCAGGACAGAGGTACGATAATTGTGTCCTCACGGTATTCAGGTTCGGAGGTCATATAATGTGCTAATTAAGGAGAGAGCCAAATCTGAACATGTGTCTGTCTGAGTTCAGGGCCACAGATGCTTTGACACTATGTAAGGATGCTTCCAATTTTTGCTAGGATGGCGTACACAGTCCTTCAGAGTCTGACCACAGCCCACATTCTCCTCACTCCAGATCTGGGGGAGTTCTGAGTTGACACCAAGACCTTTTAAGACCCTGATCTTAGCTCCTTCTGTTCTTCACCTGGTCTTCCTCTAAAACTCCCCTTTATCCCTCAAAGTTCCATCTCCCTGTACCTCAAGAGGCATAATTAATTGTTCCCTTATCTTCTATCCATCCATCCACCCACTCACCCATCCATCCACCCACCCACCCATTCATCCATCCATCCATCCACCCATCCATCCATCCATCCATCCACCCATCCATCCATCCATCCATCCACCCATCCACCCATCCATCCATCCATCCACCCATCCATCCATCCATTCACCTACCCACCCTGCCACCCATCCACCCACCCATCCATCCACCCACCCACCCACCTGCCCATTCATCCTTCCATCTATCCATCCATCCATCCATCCATCCATCCATCCACCCCCTCACCCATTCATCCATCCACCCACCCATCTACCTATTTTTAAAGTAGGCGCCACACACAATGTGAAGCCTGAACTCACAACCCTGAGATCAAGAGTCACATGCTCCCCCACCTATGCCATCACCATCATCCCCCACCCAGGCCCTCCCATCTGCTGCTCCTTTAGCTAGTAATTCATGTTAGTCAGTCAGCATCTACCATATTTTATCTATGCTTCTCTACCAGGCTGTTTCTTCCCAGTTATGTTCCACGAAGGCAAAGACCATGTTCTCCAGCTTTGTACACTGTTGTATTCCTGGCTTCCAGCATGGTTCCCAGCACATGACAAGGACCCAACTGCTACTTGCTGAATGAACAAAACACTTCCAGCTGGAAGGATGTTTCCAGGCTTCACTGGGCAACACTGGAGCACCCTTTGCTGTGTGCAGAGGGTGGAAACATCAATCAGGAGCCCATACTTTTCTATACCATTTTCCACAGAGCTTTGATGGAGGTAGTTTAGCTAAAATGAGGATACAAAGGAGACCCACCACTCGGACTTCCTAATGTACTATGTTTGGGTTAAGGGTGCATAGTGCTATGTGGTTACTTGTTGGGCCTGTTAGCATAGTCCATGGAAATTGCTTGCTCACTGCCTTGCCTTCCCCTTCTAGAAAGGACTGTAGGTATTCCACATAATCCCTAAAACCAAGGACAGTAGCTGGCATGTAATTGGTGATTAAGGAATATTTATTGAGTGACTGAGTGAAGAAATAATGGGTTTGAGGCATTTTTCTCTCCTTGGGTTCTTGAGAAAATATTTCAACTTACAGCATGCTCTACTAAACCAGGGGCAGACTTTAAAAAAAAAAAACCTTTCAATTTCATGATTCTCCCAGAATTTTGTGTAAATATTAAATGAATAACTTCAATAGTTAAACTACTTGCCCATCTATGTTATATCCTTCTGTACTGTCTTCAATGACTAGGAAATCACTGGGAGCTCTAACTATAGAGGATCTATTTTTCCTCTAAAAGCAGAAGAGAACCTTTTTAGAAAGTAAAAATGTTTCCCACTTAACATTCTTTAAAAATGCACAAAATAAGAAGATTCATTTGGTGGACATGTTCTGTCTCTTTATCTTGACATCAGTTTGGTGCTGAGGAACTATTATTAGAAAGCTCTCAGCTGAAGAAGATGCCTTCAAAAAGGAAGATAAGATGTAGGATACTGTGTGTTCAAAGCTAATTTTAATTATACAGGCTATAGGGTTACTGAGATATGCCAAACATTTAGCTAATTAGCAGACTCTTGAGACAAGAGGGCCGCTAGAGATAGACACAGTTTTTCCTCATTAATGAGTGATGACAAATTCCAGCTAACACACATTTTTACTTGTACTATAAATTCACTGCATTTGTTCTTTCTTAAATCCGAATAATAAGAACTAATTTAAACTTGAAACTTAGACACTGAGATTAAGATGGAAATCTTCCACTTTAAAAACAATGGCCCAACATCAACTGCCATATTGGGAAAATTGGAAGGGGAGAGTGGGTAAAAAATTACTTATAAGCTCAAAGACAAAAATTACCTAATTTATTCCTCAAAACCACTCAGAAAAGTATAAATCGTTTTTCTTATTTTATAAATGAGGGATCAAGGCATATGGAATTTGAGTAAGGTCATCTGTTTAGAAAGTAGCTTGGCTACATTTGATGCCAGAATGCTTCTCTTAGGCTCATTACTGATGTCAGCCTGTATCTGAGAAGACCTTATGAACAACATAACTGGTTTTTTGCTTGTTTGTCTCCCTGGATTAGACATATTTAGCTCTTTGAGTATCTGGTACTTCTGTAAAGGTGTCTTCTTCAGGACACAAGCATGAGGTAGATGCATTTCTCTGGCAGCTTTTCTTTCAGAATAAAAATTAGACCCACGGATACAATCTAAATTTCCAATGTGAAACCAGTGGGATTGCCCACAAGGCTTTTCACAGAAAGTGGTCCCTACCCATCCTGAAATTTGAACAGGTGGGTGGCTGTAGCAGATTGAGGTTCCCAAAGATGGCCGCTGTGGTACCTCCTGTTTCTGGTGCTCCTCTGCCATCAAACCTTTCTACTTCCCCAACAAGAGGAGAAGGCTCTTTTTCCAGTCCCTTGAATATGGGCAGGCTCTGTGACCACTCTGACAAACAGAACTGGAAGAAGTGCCACTGCTTCTAGGAAGTCAGTCGTCAAGTGAGAAGCATGACTACTATCCTCAGACTACCGTGTTGGGAGAAGCCCAAGCGATGTGGAAAGTCATCTGTAGGTGTTCGCTGATGGCCCAGTTGAGCTCACAGTCAACATCAATTGCCAGCTCTGTGAGGGAGCCATCTTGAACACCAGCCCAGCCAAGCCTTTGGGTAACTGCAACATGGGCCAACGTCTAAATGCAAGTGAGCGAGAGATCCTAAGCAGGACCCGTCTAGCTGAACTCAGTTAATCCACACAACCACAGCATAATGATAACTTATTATTTTAAGGCACTGCATTTTGGAGGGGTCTGTTACACAACAGATCATCAGAAGAGTGGTGTTGGTTTTCTTCTAGAATGAAGCAACTACTTCTTTAAAGCAATTGAGGGTAGATTTTGGGGGGCAGGGGATAAGCAATTTTCCAGTTGAGGGTTATTCCTATAAAGGACCGAGGGACTATGAAAATGTACCTATATAAACATTCTTACATTTTGGGGGCTACTTTTCAATAATTGGCCATACAGAGGTATTATGCTTCAAAGCAGATGTTTTATTAAGAAAACAGAGTGGGTTCTCAGCAAAATGATTAGAAAATAAGGAGTCAATTAACGATAATGCTGTCAAACTATTCTTTTTTAAAGCAATAAACCAAACACGGTTTAGTCCCTCAACAGCCTCAGCATGTTAATAACTTGATTTACTTTTATATTACCTGAAAAATTCCACCTGAGCTGATGAGAGGGATTTCAGCACTAATGATCCCAAGAAAGAGAATAAAATGCTGGGAACAGAATGATGTTCCAAAAATACTTGAAGTTCAAGTATAAGAGAAAATAATGTTTAGATAAAAAATAAACTCGTATCTAGGGAATATCAGAAGGCTAGCACAGATTTTGCCAAATCTCTTCAGGTTTTGGATCTATTGCTTGTTTTTTGTTTTTTTTTTTTTTTTTTTTTTTTCTAAAACAATGACCTTAAGGCCAGTCAGGATACTGAATCGGGAAAGAAAAATTTACTGGTATTTAAAATCCCGCACTTCTAAGCAAAGAGAAGGTAAATATACTTGAAAAAAGCTTTCAAAAACAAGGCAAGAATAAAGGAATTATGGTGCTTGATTACCACACTCCATTCCTGGGTCAATTTGGTTAATTCAAGTTTTCTGCCCTTAAGTCTAACAATAAGATTTAAAAATTATTGCCATTTTGCTAAATAATGGAAATAGTTTCACAACAGTACTTTCATTATGTCTTTTAAAGAACTCCTAAAAAGACAAAGCAGTTTGTCCACATGGTGACTGTGTTCCCTTACCTAGTTTATTAAGTCCTGATAAGTTTTATACTGGCTGCATTCATTCATAGACTATGTCACCTGTGGCAGAATGAAGTTTCCACTGATTCTCGAAAAAGGAACTGGGTGAATGCTCCTTTCCCCGCCACTCACAGGGATGTCCATTACAAGAACCAAGAGCAACAGGGGCGCCTGGGTGGCCCAGTTGGTTAAGCATCTGACTCTTAATTTCAGCTCAGGTCATGATCTCAGGGTCATTTTGAGCTCTGCTTGATGGAAAAGAAAAATGTCATGAAACAAAAGGATAAAATTTAAATGAACAGAAAAAATCAGAAACTCACTGAAATATTATAGGAAGAATACATTGTATACATTTTATAATTTGATGACAAACTAAGATTTTAAAATTGGAAGTTAATTTTCCAATGTAAACCGATGATATGAAAATATTTAAAATGACCAAAATTTTAAAAATAAAACAAAGGAAGGGCACCTGGGTGGCTCAGTCGGTCTGTCTTTGGCTCAGGTCATGATCCAGGGGTCCTGGGATGGAGCTCCACATCAGGTTCCCTGTTTAGTGGGATGTCTGCTACTCCTCTCCCTCTCCCTCTCCCCCCCCCCCCCCCCCCCGCTTGTGCTCTCTCACTCTCTCTCTGTCAAATAAATAAATTATTAACAAAACAAAACAAAGGAAGTTTTTAATAGCCAACATTATGTTTAAAATAAAAGCAATTTTTTCCCATTCATCCCTGCAGGTATGTTGTTTGTCTCTGCCTTAAAACAAGGCAAAATATGGGGAGCCTGGCTGGCTCAGTGGGTTGAAGCCTCTGCCTTTGGCTCAGGTCATGATCCCACGGTCCTGGGATGGAGTCCCGCATTGGGCTCTCTGCTTGGTGGGGAGCCTGCTTCCTCCTCTCTCTCTGCCTGCTTCTCTGCCTACTTGTGATCTCTGTCTGTCAAATAAATAAGTTAAAAAAAAAAAAAGGCAAAATATCACTATATTGCAAAAGCTCAGATGCAGAAGAGTCTTTGTTCAGGGAGTAAAAAAATCTACCATTGCCCCAACTCAGAAAATACTGGTATTATTAGCAGGTGATCTCAACGTGCTCCCAAACTGATGGATACTTTTAAGAAGCAACTTTTGAGAATATTTTCTACAGCAAAGTGAGTTAAGACCAATGATATCCAGGTCAAAGACTTTCACCTCGGCTCAATTCTCTCATTTACAAGACTACAAACAGCCCTGAGGTTAAGGTAGGAACGTTGCAAGTTTTAAGGCTCCTGGTGCATGACAATGAGGAAAGGTGCCCTTCCTCAGGAGTGTGAAGCCTGCTGAATGACCCCAACTCTCAAGCAGCCAGTGAAATGATACTGTCCAGCTGTATTTATATATTTAATTCAACACTGTTGGAATAAATGGTGGCTATTTAAAAATCATTTTAAAAAGTACTACTATTCCAGTTCTGTATCCTAATTGAATGGGAGGATACTTATGGTATCTTCAAATATTCACAGTGTGTACAGGACAGGTCTTGTTGTTGTATTTTAATTCTAGTATAGTTAACGTACAGTGTTGCATTAGTATCAGGTGCATAATATAGTGATCTGACAATTCTATACATTACTCAGTGCTCACTGTGATAAGTGTACTCCCTTTATCTATTTCACCTATACCCTTACCCACCTCCCCTAGGACAAGTCTTTTTTTCACAATTAACTGTCATAATTTAGAATAGTTTTACACTTAGAGACAAGTTGTGAAGACAGTACAGAGTTCCCATATGCTGGACACCTGGGTTCCTCTATTATTAACACCTTACATGAAGATGGTACATTTGTCACAATTAATGAACCAATATTGATAAGATACTCGCATTTCCTTGGTTTTTTTTTTAACCTGGTGTCCTTCTTCCGCTCCAGGATTCCTTCCAAGATACCATATTACATTTAGTTGCCATGTCTACTTATGTTCCTCTTGGCTGTTTCCTGATAGTTTCTCGGGTTTTACTGTTTCTGATGACCTGGATAGTTTTCAGGAGTACTGGCCAAGTATTTCTGCAGAATGTCCCATAACTGGGCTTTGTCTGATGTTTCTTTTCATGATTCCACTGATGTTATAGGTTTGGGGACAAAGACCACAGAGATAAAATGCCATTCTCATCACACCATATCAAGGATGTATGCTATCAACATAACTTATCGCTGTTAATTTTGATCACCTGGCTGAGGCACTGCTTCTCAGGTTTCTCTACTGTAAAGTTACCTGTTTTCCCCTATATCCAGAAGGTAGTCTTTCTAAGAAAGTCACCACACACAGCCCATGCTTCAGAAGTGGAAAGTTATGCTTTGCCTCCTTGAGGACAGAGCACTACACAGATGATTTGGAATTATTCTGCACAGGAGATTTATGGATTATTCTCATTTATTTAGTCATCTGTATCAGTGTAGACTCATGGATATTTATTGTACAATTTGTTCAAACTAAATACATTGTTTACTATACCAGATTGATAGCATGATCTAGTAGGACAGTATTAATTTTGTTGCTTCAATTGTTTCAGCTTTGGGCATTGAGAGTTCTTTCAGTTGATTCTTGTGTCCCTGTGACATATCCCACCATTGTGTGTGCATGTACGGGTGCACATGGGCACTTCCTAGTTTTACAGCACTACAAAATGCTCCAGGATCATCATATATATTCCCCAGCCCTATAATAAGCCACGTATCCAAGGAGTCCTGGTAATTTTTTTGGAGAACGGTACTAGACACAAGATCTGGGTGGTGATTATGCTTGCTGCTACGGGGTATCGCTGCTTCTAGGTCCTCTCGGTTGACAGCAAGAAAATGTGTGTGTATGTGTGTGTGTACACACCACGTCTCTACACGTGCACATACATTTATAAACACATGCATGTACATGTGTATCCATATATGTATACAAATATATGCATGCCCACTTGTGTATGTGTGTCACACACATACACATATCTATCAATATTTCTACATGTATCCATCTGTATCTACATTGGCTAAACATCAATTCTCACTGATGTCTCCAGCTCTGATCCACTGCCATAGGACGCTGCTGCTGCTTTTTTTCTCCCAGAGAGAAATAGTGTTGCGCGCATGCGCAGGGGGAGGGGCAGAGGGAGAGAGAGACTCTTCAGCAGGCTCCATGCTCAGCGTGGAGCTGGAGGCAGGGCTTGATCTCATGACTCTGAGACCATGACCTAAGCCAAAATCAAGAGTCCATGCTTAACTGACTGAACCACCCAGGCACCCTTCCACAGGATGCTTCTAGCCACTTCCCTTGTGTGTTTACAACCTCCCACTCCAGCAGGGAGAAACCTGGCTCCCCAAGCCAGCCACCACTAATTAATTGTAGTGTTTTTAGAATTGTTAACTCTTAGCTCCACAGTAAAGGAGTAGAGTGCTTATATACAGTTACTTTTACTTATAGTTTTAATAGACTCTATTCATTTCTGAAGTTACAGTCAGCACGTTTCCGCCCCCCCACCCCCACCCCGCCCAAACTTTAGTGAGGTTACTTTATGTATGTATAATTCTATTAGATTCCTTTATCAGTCTACATTCTACCCTGGACCCCCTGACCTCCTCAATGTTTTTATAAATTTTCAAACATTAAAGTTCACTCTCTTTTTTTGTAGCACTCTATGCATTTTGATGAATGCATAGTGTCATGTATCTACCATTACGGTATCCTACAGGATAGTTTCACTACCGAACAGACCCTTAGATACAGAGAACAAACTGGTGGTTACCAGAGGGTGGGGGATAGTGATGGTAAAGGAAATTAAGAGATAGACACTTCCACTGATACGATAAATAAGTCACAGTGATAAAAAGTGCAGTACACAGGATATAGTCAATAACATTGTAATATATTGTTGTAACAGTGTATAGGGACAGATGGTGACTGTGCTTATCCTGGTGGACACTGAGTAATAGACAAAATAGTAGAATCAGCATGTTGTACACCTGAAAGATAATACAAGGATGTCAACTATACTTTAAAAAAAACCAAAAATCCCCTGTGATTCACCTCATGGACCTTCCTTTTCCCACAAACTCCTGGAAACTACTGATCTGTTTACCACCTCTACAGTTTTGCCTTTTTCTGAATGTCATAAAGGGAGAATCACACTGTATATACCTTTCAGACTAGGTTCTTTCACTTACCATTATGTACACAAGATACATGTTTTTGCATGAACGGTAGCTCATTCCTTTTTCTCACTGAATAATATTCCGTTTGTGGATGTAACCAGTTTGTTTGTTCATCCATTGAAGGACAGCTTGGTGGCATCCAGTTTTTTGGTGATTATGAATAAAGCTACTACCAATGTTCATGTAAAGATTTTTGTGTGACCAGAGTTTTTCTTTTCTTTCTTTCTTTTTTTAAATTATTTTTTTCTTTTCAAGTAATCTCTACACCCTATGTGGGGCTTGAACTCACAACCCGGAGATCAAGAGCCACACCTTCTATTGACCGAGCCAGCTGGGTGACCTGATCATAGCTTTTCAAATCACTTAGGAAATTATCTTAAGTCTGTTATTGCTGGACACATGTTAAAACTGTGTTTAGTTTTGTAAGAGATTGACTCCATATTGTTCAGAAAAAAATTATTTCTATGTATATTAGGCATAAACAGTTATGTGATTTATGACTGATTTTATTTATTTTTATTCATTTCTTCATTTCCCAAGAATTTTTAAAGTAATTTAAGCAAGCAGCACATATTTAATCATGAAAAAGTTAATTTCAAAAGACAAGAGAATAACAGAAGTGAACCAAATCCAATATCTATGTATTGTTTATCTTGCTTCACTAGGCCACCGGCTCCCAGCCAGCCGATTCTTTGGTATGAATTTACACACTGTGAGTGTTAAGACATCACACAGACTGTGAAGCATTTCACTATAATGAGATTCTCTATTTTTTCCTAACAGCTAGTGCTCCCTGACATTCTTTTCCAGGAAAAGTCAAGGAACCCGGCTTAGCATTTGAGAAACCCAGATTCAATGTCAGTGCTGCTGTGCCTCACTTCTAACAATGAACTTTCTGCTTTGTTTCTAAGACCAGTCTTCACTTCATTTTCCAGTTCCAATCAAAAGATTCCTATCTTGTTTCTGGTTTAAGCGCCCTCAACTGTACAAATCCATCAAGTATTTAAAAAAAAAAAAAAAAAAGTTTGTCTCCAATTAAGCAAGCCCTGAACTGATCAAGTTATGAGAAGTCTGTCAGTAAATTAAAATCTGTGGTATAACATCACACGCTGACAGGAAAAAAAAAACGGAGTCAGCTCATTACATTTCGGAAAGTATCGCTGTCATTACCAATTGTTTTAATTTTCAAAGGAGGAGGAAATTTGGCATCTCTTCTCATACAGAGCACCGAGGAAATAAATTAAATTAGACTTATTACGAACACAAAGCAGGGAGTTACAATGGCATCTTCATATAGCTATTATAATGCTGACAAGCTAAAACAACACATCCTCCACTCTCTAAAGATGATGCATGAATTTTTTATGCCTGGTTATTTATTTCCATCTTTTCTGAATGACAGGTATAGAATCCCTGGTTAGAATCACCACGAGCTTTTTAAAAACAAATCATGGGGGTGGCAAATCCTGTATTTCTGTTAATATTGGGTATGATTTGCTCACAAATAAAGTCCATAAGAAGAGCGAGACCCTTATCAAAGTCCAGACTCGGAAACATTACTGTTGTCTTTTGATGTTCTCACCTCCAGGGCATAAATCATTAATTTGGAGTGAGGTTACGTCACTGAGTTTGCCAGCTGATGAGTGAAACTTACATGCGTTGGTTTTATTTTTAGCATCGCACAGCAGATAAGACAGAAATATGAACGCGTGCAGAAAAGGCACACCGCTGTGTTTCTGTTGTGGACGCTCTAATAACGGCGGACAGGCCTCTGGTAGTTCCCTCAGCTGTTACTCATCTCCCCTCATTGTTGAGATCTCATCATCTCCCCGCTGTTGAAACTGTGCCACTTGGGTAAAAAAATGCCCATGTTTCTGTGAGATAAATAAATCAGGGCATCGAGAACGACCGTGAGAACCAGACAGAATCAGGCTTTGAAAAGGGCTCCTTTCCACTTTCTGCTGAAATATCAGGTACTGTTCCTAAAGAAGAGGCCAACAATCGAACTTTAAGGTACTGTTGGTGTTTGCTCCACTTGCTAAAGTTAAACGGGGAAAGTTTCAGAGGATCCAATAGAAGCTTATCCTTTCCCGGGCAAGCGGAGGTCAAGAGTAACCATGCTCCACCACTTTTAGCCAGCACCTGGCCGCCGAGGAAAGCATATTTAAAAGCAATCACATTTTGCAACAATGCTGAGAAAAGGGAAGCCATTATCAACACCCCCAATCTTTAAATGAGAAGAAAGGAGGTCTGTTCTATTTATTCTGTAGTTAAAAATGCCGCAAACTGGCTAAAGCCTGTGGCTCTCTGTAAACCAGAAATTAACGTGGTGACGGAAACGAAACAAAACAAAAACAAAAAAACCGCAGTTAAAACACACCAACTAACCAAAACACTTCATCACGCCCCATCAGCCTCCCCACCCACTCATTATTCATGCCACGTCTCCCTGCTTTGCTCTCGCTGTTCTGTTGCTTGAAATCCCTTTCCCAACCTCATCTGTCAGTGAAAACTTGCTTTCCCTCAAGGCCCCGCGGCAAGGCCAGCTCTATGAATCTTCTTGGCTCTCCCAGTAAGGGTCACCCATTTCACTGCTTGTCCCCCAAGACTCTGTTAGAGACAATGCCTAGCTGCAGTGAGAGTGGAGTCCACTGAAGTAGGGATTTATTCAAGAAATAAGTTGTACCAGGACCCTAAGACTGTTCGTCCACATTTGGTCAATTCAGTGTTATTAATATGGGAAAGAGAAAAAAGTCATTTCAAATAGGATTTCAGTCACAGTTTGCTATGCCTGGCATTTTACAGCGGTCGCTCTAACGCCCACCTCTGATTCACCGACGTCTGTGTCTACTGAGCATACACTTGATGCCCCTTCCTTGTGGGAGAATGAAGGGCGCCATGAGGATATAGGCTGGCCTTACTTGCATTTCCACGGTGGAACAACAATGAGCCTGAGGAAGGCATCCAGGTGTCCTCTGAATGAGTAACAACAATTATCCCTATCATTTGCATTGCACGTTGTGTTTACAAAGCACTTCCGTGGGCATTCTTTTATTCTCATAATGTTCTGTTCCTGAATCAGGAACTGTGCTTCCGTACGACACTTGAGACTTAGAAGGCTGATTCGACAAATCCCTCATCCTTAGAGAATTAAACTCTACTTCTGTTCTGCTCTAAAACAAATCACCCCAGTGCCCGAAGAATCTATAAGACGGTGCATGTGCCTGGTTCCAGAAGCACAAAAAGGACGTCCTCCAAGAGAGACAAAGACGTAGCACTCCTTCCCCTGATCGCTTCTACACCACAATAAACACAGTAAAAGGAAATGATACTACCCAAACCCTCCAGTCAAAGAGCTGTTATTCCCTTAAGAAACTAAAAGGTTGGGGTGTGTGGGTGGCTCAGGTGTTAAGCACCTGCCTTCGGCTCAGTGGATCTCACCGTCCTGGGATAGAGCCTGGTATCAGGCTCCCTGTTCAGCAGGAAGCCTGCTTCTCCCTCTCCCACTCCCCCTGCTTGTGTTTCCTCTCTCGTTGTGTCTCTCTCTATCAATAAAATAAAATAAAATAAAATAACTAAAAGGTTCAGGCGATCCTCTAGTTTTGCAGAAGAACCAGAGGCTGATGTCAACATCATATGCACGAGAGAAGAGGGAATTAGAATGGGGGTCCTTGAGTTGGAAGCAGGTGAACTTTAGGGAGGGGTCTTGTGCTAACGTGACTGCTTCCGAAGCTGCTCTAGGAAGAGGCTTCTCTTGTCTAAAGTCAGATACCCTCAAACCGCTCTCCATCTTCACTTTGGTTTGGGAACCTTTAGTCCTATTGAATTTCCATAAACCAAAAATTCTCTACCTCAAGTCCAGATGTCCCCCACAACCCATCCAATTCTAGCCCCAGCCTGAGCTCCAGTCCAACCTCTACCTGGAAGGAGGGAGGGGAGAGAGAAGAGGTACTTCACAGAGCTTGACCCCTTGTCTGGAATATCAGCTTTACTCTTTTTTCGGGGGGGGGCGGTAAAGATTTTTTATTTATTTATTTGAGAGAGATAGAGAGCAAAAGTAGGCAGAGCAGCAGGTGGAGGGAGAGGGAGAAGCAGGCTCTCTGCTGAGCAGGGAGCCCAGTGCAGGACTGATCCTAGGACCCTGGGATCATGACCTGAACCAAAGGCAGATGCTTAACAACTGAGCCACCCAGGTGCCCCCATCAGCTTTATTCTTGTCAGTTTATTTTACCTTATTCTCAAGATTGCTAAGAGTGTTTAAATAACTTAGGAAATTGGGACAACTCAAAGTTATGGTCTTTTGCTATTATATTAGCTGCTCTGTAGAGTCACGGAAGTAAACACGGTTGTATTTGTATTTGTTAAAAGTGAGAGTTTAAGCGGACTCTTAGAGCAGTCCCAACTAGGAGAATTCCTTTATTGGAATGTCTATAGCTTAGTATAATAAACATTATTGATTCAAAGTTTACAGTGTTCATTCACATAAGTAGGCAGAGAGGCAGGCAGAGAGAGAGAGAAGAGGAAGCAAGCTCCCTGCTGAGCAGAGAGCCCGATGCGAGGCTTGATCCCAGGACCCTGGGATCATGACCTGAGCCGAAGGCAGAGGCTTAACCCACTGAGCTACCCAGGCGCCCTCACCTAAGTTTATTTCTTACAGGTATGCTCTAATATTTAGAGTAACATGGTGATTGTGGTATGGAGCACTTAGCCATCCTATTGACCTATAGTTACAAACGGAATCACAGACTCATCCCTGGTTTCTGACTGCCCATCACTACAGTGCTTTGTAGAACACTGGCTGCCCACAGGGAAATGCTTGAGCTGTGAGGCAGGGTGACTTGCCGATTTTCGCCAGCTGGAAGCCACTGCTCCAGAGAGAGCTCTCAGTGGTCTCTGGGGCATTTCCTCTAATCAAAGATATCTCCCAAGTTTTCAATTCTGGAATTGGATGCTCTGATATTCATTGGAAATCTAATGTACTGGAGAGACAGAAGGAAGCTCTCACAAACTCAGCAAGCAGGAGGAGGACGTAGCCACACGTGAGTCTGATTCCACTCTCCTTTCCTGCTAAAACATATTAGAACATTCTTTTTATAGTGTCATTAGATTGTGCTCAGGAAGTGATGACTTAGACAAACACGTCTCAGATCAGTCCTCAACTCTATGGATAAGGATGAAGTCAAAAGCTCACCCAACCGTGAGAAAGGTGATAGGATACAGAAGAATCTTCTCACTTATACAAAGATATCTGGAAATAGTGACTCAAAAGCCATTGTAATATATGTAAATCTAGGAAATAAATATGAAAAAAAAACCCAACCCTCCATAATCAAAGAATTTATTAACTCCTAAGGGAGGATAGCTTAAGAAGGACAGATGTTAAGGAAAACAAGACAATGTTTTAGCAAATAGTAAGGGGAAGCACTTTAAAACTCAAACTGGAATGTCTTTCATTAGTCAAGATGTTTACTTTGGAGAAGGAAGGGACTGAATACCGCCAACTCTGGAGCAAATTACCTATTAAATTATTTATACGTAGTTAACCTACATAAATGAAGTTGGATGATCCCTAAGCTTTCTTCTACTGCCTTTTGTTAAGCAACATCAGAAAATGACAGAAAACAGAGGATATTTAAGATAATGTGGAAAATGACATAACCCCACTTACATTACAGATTCCCAAGTAGTCACAATCTGAGCTTTGCTATTATCATTCCCCTTTTCAAAAATTAACTTCAGATCACACAAATAAGATACTCCTATTTTCTTTAAAAAACTAAAACCAGTAAGTTGAAGGGTAAAAAAAAAATCCCCTTTTACCACCGCATACAATTCTTTCTCATCCTTCCTACGTTATCCAGCTCCACTGCTGACAGTAGCCAACAATGGCATTTTCTATGCCAGAAACCATGCTGATTTACAAGCATAGCTTCTTTAATTTTCACAATTTCCTGCTAAAATGGGTTCAATTATCATCCCCATTTTGCAGAGGAGGAAACTGAGCTTTGGCATGAATACATCCCCATTACCCAGGTACCTACTGTTACTGGTTTGGGACACATCCACCCAGGTTTCTCTATAAATCCTTATACATGTATAAGCATTCACAGAAAATGTAGCATGTTGCTATTCTGTTTCATTAGAAAAACCTTAAATGGTGTCATGCTACACCATTTGCAGCTTTCTCCATGACAGTTCCTGAAGCTCTACCTCCTTTTCTACTTGCTGTCTAGTATATTATAGCTGTACCATTCTCCTAGGACAAGAATGAAGGTTAGTTCCAGTTTTTCAGTAGAAATGGTGCCGAAGTGAACAGTCTTGTGCAAGCTTCCTCATGCAGAGAGACAGCTGCTTTGGGTGCGTACCAAGATGTGGAAGCACTGGGTCATGGGCGTGCATGTTCTAATTTTAATAGATACTGCTACGTTGTCCTCCAAGATGTTGGCCACCGGCATGTGAATACTTATTTTCCTACAACCATGCCAAAATCTGATATTATCAAAGCTTCGAATTTTTGCCAGTCTAAGGAATCACGTTTTAATTTGCATTTTCCTGATTAAAATAGAAGTTATATTAGGCAATGCCATCCGGACTGGTAATTAAATGGTAAAATGAGTTAAAGCAGGACAAGATAAAAATGTAAATATACATTAAGCATATGATTTTATTTTAAAATACAGGGATGTTCATTTCCTTTCATCTTTTGACGTAGGAACAAGGCTTCTGCTATAAGTAAGGGAGCCACATACAGACGCTCCTTGTGTACCTCCTGGACTAATCACACGCTTATTTTTTTTTATTTTTAAAGATTTCATTCATCTGTTTGACAGAGACAGAGAGACAATGAGAGAGGGAACACAAGCAGGGGGAGTGGGAGAGGGAGAAGCAGACTTCTGCCGAGCAGGGAGCCCGATGCGGGGCTCAATCCCAGGACCCCGGGATCATGACCTGAGCTGAAGGCAGGCGCGTAACGACTGAGCCACCCAGGCGCCCCTATCCACATCCTTATAAGCACATCTAAGATCCCCTGGTTTGGTTTCCTAACTGAAGTGAGAATGTAAAGATGTTGTGAAATAATCTGAGTGCAGAATTTAATTTAATTTAATTTAACAGCAAGCTTTTTAGTATGTGCCTTCATCAAGACTTTCTAAAGCATTTAATTTAATTTTCAATGAAACAGCTCTTCTTTCCACACTTGTGTTTCAGTGGTTTACATATTACTTAATAAATTACATAATTACAATGACATTCAACCAGTATAAACAGATTTGGGAACCATCATACGGGCTCTTAGAAAACACATTTAACTGCGGGAGCACAGGCACCGAGGTGTTCTAGAGAGTAGCCCAAGAGCCAATCGAGCGAGCACGCCGTGGGCGGCAGTCAGCATCTTTCGGAGAGGGATTTATGAGAATCTTCTTATGCAGCGAGTTGGATAGAGAGTATCCATTGTACCAATGATGTGGAACATCTTTTCATATGCTTATTACCCAACATCCTCTACTGTGAACCATCTGTTTCTGTTCATTCCATGTACCTGCTTTTCTCGTGGATTATCTTTTTCTTAATTATTTATAAGCGTCCTTTAAAAACCTCATATTGATTAACCTTTTGCCTTTTAGAGGTCATAAATATTTTCTTCCACTCTGTTGCCTATCTATTAACTACTTTTTTGTAGTTATTCTGTTTCGCAGAAGCATTTAATTTTAATCTAATGAAATAAACTACTTTTCTTTCTTCTTAGCTTTGGCTATTCATTTTCTAGGCCTTGTTTAAGAAAATCTCCGTTTGCGAAGATTCTAAACATATTTTTTGATGTTTCTTCTAATACGTCAATCGTTTTGCTATTACCAGGCCCCAGATGACGAACTCAAAGTTCAGAAGTTTTAGGTGTTTGACCAGAATGATAAAGCTAGAAACAACGAAGGTCGGCTCTTGACTGAGGCAAGCCAACGCAACAATTTCACATCACCTTCCTGAAGAAGGAATTAAAGTCAGAGAGAAGTAAAGTGGGATATACAGATGTCTAACAAGGATGAAAACTGGGACAAATGCACATTTCTGCACTGAGGATACACAAAGGACTGACCTATAAAGGATTCATCAACCTCAGAGAAGCAGCATAATCTCCTTCGTCCATAGAAACTGTGGCCAAAGGCTTGAGTAACTGGAGATCTGAACACTCCTGAGGAACTAAGCGGTGCCAACTGCTGTGACTCAGAGGTCCAACTACTCCTGCTCACTCACTCATCCACCCATTTCAGCAAACAAAAACACAACGAACACCCAACACGTCCCAGGCGGTGCTCCCAAGCTCCACACCCTCATTTTTGTCCTCTGCTACATTCCCCCACATGGATGTTCTTCAAGTTCCTACAGCTTGGCTTACTCAAAACCAAAAAAAACCACATCACAGTGTGCCTTGGATTCTTGTGGTCATTCAGGTCACATGCCTTCGGTCTGCTACTGGAAAGTGAGCTGTCTCAGGTGAGATTCACACCAGATGCACCTCTGAGTGCTCCAAAGCGCAAAGTCTAAGGACTCAGGCCGTATGGGCTTTCTTCACTGGACTCATTACATTTCTGTGTGATCAGCGGCTTCACTTTCTCTCTCGTGGACTACACTGTGATATTTTTTAAGGGTGAATGAAATGAAAGGGAGGGAAGGAAAAAACATCTTGTATTTTCATCAGACCTTATCTTCCTAAGTGATTTTCCCATTTCATTTGGGGTCATTATTTATTCTCACATCCACCAGTCCTCTTCCCCGCGTTGGCACGGGCATTACTATGATCTTCCGATTCCTCTGCCTTCCTTTAACGTCTAAAATATTAGCTGTTAACTCTTGTTGCTTCTACTGCAACTTTGTCCAAATCATTTCTGTTCTCTTGGCCACCGTCTTGCTTCAGGCTCTCTGTCTCTCGCAAAAGCTATTATAAATGGTCTCCAACTTGGGCACCCCACACCAATTCATTCAACACCCACTGCTGCCTCATAAACTTTCCTGATTCACGCTCTCATTCTTTGCTTGAAACCTTCCAAGTTCCCTACGATCCATGGAATTCACTCAGACCTCTCCGCTACACTTGAAGGCTCTATGTAATACACCACCTACATTTTGGTTGTAATGTCCCACTGCTGTCCTACTGATACCTTCTCCTCTTCCCTTGTACTCCCCAATCAAACAGGACTACACACTTTTAATTAAATACACCTTGCATTTTCCATCTCTGTCACTTCTGCCTGGGCCAGTCTTCCTCATTCTATCCTTCGAGGCCCACTGCAAACACCAGCTTTTTCATGAAGTAGATCCAGACACCCCAACAGACAGGATGGCTGCCTCCTTTGATATCAGCAGCACTTTGTATTGCCTTCTTGGAATCAATCTTGTTTGCTTGATGCATTTAACCCTGTTTTATTTATAGTCCTTAGGTATCTACCTTGTGTACTGCCATAAAGTACCTTAAGGTAAGGGTCAGTGGTTTCCTTATTTTGTGTTTTCGGCAGAGTCTAGTACAGAGTCTTGTACCTACAGGCAATCAATCAAATATTTGTCAGAGCTGAACTGTTCTCTAAACTTTGCTGTAAGCTCTTTGAGGACAGTGACTTTAAGTATTGCTGTGCCTCTTGATACAACTAAAGGCCTTATACATAACAGGTGATTGAAACACATTTATTTAAATAACTTCCCAGTTCCAGAGCAAGATTTTTCAAAATACATGTAATGCTGGCATTAACCTAAAATATTCACTTAGAAATCTCTCACCAATTAACACAAAAAGGAAAGAAACACTGACCCTAACATTCTTTTCCTTTAGTTTTATATGATAATGCCTAACTCGTACCAGGTGCTTATCATGTGCCAGACTTTGTACTCCAAGCCCTACAATGCTCATCTCATGTAGTCCTCACCCCAGCACCACGAGGCCCTGCCTTTCCCCCACTTGATGGCAAGAGGTGCAGGGAAGTGAAGTAACTTGACCCCACACGGAGCAAGTGGCAGAGCTGAGATTTGAACTCAGGCAGTTTCTCCCTCCAGAGCCCATGGTTGTCACCATCATGGCACCCTACCTGGACAGAGTTTACTGAGCCCCTTAATTTTAATAGTTAAAAGGGGGAAAAAAGCTTCTAAAAATACTAAAACAAGAACTTCTTATCTTTTAGATTATTTTAATAGATGGAAAAATAAAGAATTGTTACATCTGTTTCATCCAACTCAATGTAAGCTTCAAATTTAAGAGACCTATTTGTTTTTTTCTCAAACAACAGGCAAGGTCCATACTCAACTCTGCATCCCAAAGGACGGAAGAGATGACAAAGATAATATACTAACAGACAACTGAAAAATCATTTAATTTTGGAAAGCTATCCAGAAAGCTCAGAATCAAAGAAAACCACTTACTCCCCCTTCTCCATGCAAGTCTTTACACACTCAAAAACTCTTGTTGGTGGTCTGGACTCTGATTGGTTGGCAGACAAGGGGTGTGAAGGTTGTCACAGATAGTCTACAAGTTAAAAAAAAAAAAAAACAAAAAACCAGAAACGTCTCTCTTTTTGAATTTTCATTCAGTCTGCATAGAAAAGCACTTGTGCCAATTCTGGCCAAGTGCTGGAAAAGAATATATTAGCACCAAGGAGCTGAGAGACTGCGAAATTGGAGAGAAGGAAAAAGTTGTAACGGCCTTAAATATGATGAGGACACATTGAAGAAAAAGTCGCACACTGTAAGATATAAGTCATTGCTTCCCTTAGGGTTTCAGAGATACAAGTATGCTAAGCAGGGATGGACTCCAGTGTTAGATCCAAGGAACACCACTGCCAGCCTGATCACCTGTGTCTCTTCGACCTCCAACGGAAATATTAAAGATGAGATTTATTAACTCCAGCTGAAATTATATCAAGCACGGACAAAGTCTGATCTTTAGTAAAATGAAGCAGAAAAATACCAGTTGATGCTTCAACTCCTTGGGTCATCTATTCATCTACTCAAAGTTAGAAAAAAATCATGTAAAAAGTCAGATCATGGTAACTTCCACTATTTGTTGTAGCTACTGTTTTCTAGATCTAAGTACTGATGTTAAAAACAGACCATATGTATGATGAATTTCTGTGACTCAAGCAATACGTTAAGATCCAAATCCCATTTATGAAGCAAAATTTTATTACAGAGTATTTCCACTCTTTCATGATGATCTAAAGTACTCAGTTGTTAGTGACTTCAGTATTTCAAGGTGTAGATCAGATGTTCAGAGAAGAACAGAGGAGAGAAGAATTAGCCCATTATGTTCAATAATGTATCATGGAAAATGACAGCCTAAAACACTCATGAGCACCAGCCAACTCCCTCTGCTGTAGCAGAAATCACAAAAACAAAAACAAAGCACATAATGGAAAAAGGAGTTTAAGTCAAGTGAAAACACCTTATGACGTTTCACGCTTCTCAAAAATACATCCACTCAAACATGAAAAACAGAGCAAATAACTAACCCCAAAATCAAATGCAAAAACCATGCTGCTCTAACACAACTGAATAAATGCAAATTCATAACAGTTTGTAACGTTTTTTTAAGAAATCAGCGAAAATGGCATTAACTAAATGTTTTCACAGAGGGGGAACATTAAGTTTTAATACATCTACTGATTTGCATGAGAAAACTTTGTTTCAGACCACCGCAGCGCTTCACTCAAAAGCCCCAATACCCTTAACACCGTGAAGGCGAAGTGCAGACTATTTTGGTAGAGATCTATCTTTTTTTTTTTTTTTTGAGATTTTTATTTTAAGCATTAGGTTTGATATATGGAAAAAAGTAATGACAAGATGGGATTTATATTTATGTAGGTAAATTAGAAAATTAAATTCAGAGCTGGACAGAGTGACAGATCAAGTGATATAACATAGAAATTACGGCCAACCAGGCTCAGATTAAAAAACTGATGAGAGATCTCAGCCTATCACTTACAAAGAGAGAGAGAGAAGCTAAGAGAATGTCAGTCAGTTTTGTAATTTAGGTTAATTTTGTTTCAGATTTGAGAGAGGAATTGTACCATTAAATGTGAAACTTCTAAAGCACTATTTCTTAGGTGCCTTCAGAGTAACTCATTATGACCTCATAATTTTGTAGTATCTTCCAACATATTTGAAACTTCAAGGACAGGATATTTTAATACTGGAATTAAACTGAGAAAGAAGTTTGCTTCAAAATAATTTTCACTTTACTTGCTTCCAACATTAATTTGTTATAATAGTAGTTACAGAAATCTCTACCCAGGGGATTGATGACCTGCTCTCCGAAATGGACGTTATACAAGTATGGTAGAGACCTATCTTAAAAGTACATCCTTTTCCTCTCCAAGACAACTTTATCCACAACACTCGAGTCCTGAGTAATGAAGCTTAGGTGTTCATTCTAAGAGTGAAAGAGGTGGAGAAAAAGAAAAATATATGTGAGTCCTCCCCCCAATAAATCTCAATCCTACTTCACGCCTTTTCCTTCACAGTTAACCATTTTAAGACGCTAATAATTTTACCGTATTTCCCCCAGGGGTGTTCTCTATCAGGATTAAAAAAGGGCTTATTCAGGAACAAACAGGATACAGGAGTGATGGAGCGGCTTCCAGGCAAGCTATAAATAGCAACAGCATTTTCAAGAAATCTTGTGCCGGTGTGTAAGTTACAGCTGAAACAGGCAGTGCAGATTTTATTACAATGGTGTCACCAAAATTCATTGTTATATGAGAAATGCAATCTTACCAAGTTTTCTTGGTTCCTGGTTGCTATTTTCTGCTCCTCTTCTGCCCCATTTTTCATGTACTTGACCTCTTCCACCGGTTTGATCCTATACTCGTCTGAGCACCAAAAAAAGAAAAGACATTTTATAACTTTTTCACAACAGTAGAAAAGTGTCACTGAGAAAAGCCCCCAGGAGCGTAATTTGTCAGAGCCCTTTCCCTGCAGCCTTCGTATGTGGTTCATTTGAAACAATCCGGAAGACGCTTAACCAGCCTCTTTCTAGAAGGTGCTCTCCTCTGCCCATTGGAAAGAGCCTGGCACCATGAAGGCAGCTAATGAACATGGCATTGCCTGGTCCCTTCACAGAGAGCAAAGGGCAGCGGAGGAAACAGAAGTTATTCTGCCTTTAAAGACTATCTGGGATCCACACATAACAGGGCATTTCACATAATGGTCTAAGGAAGTTTCTTCTCCATGAGAACATTAGTTCAAAATGCCTGTGGCAGCAACTTTCAGCAATACACACACACCTTAATTTCCCTCTTTTGCAAAAATGAAATATTGCTTAAGACTAAAGAGTTTAATTGACCAAGAAATAGATACCAAAAATAGGGGACTGAAATTTTCCTACTTGTGATATCCATATTAAACGTGGAACAGTCTGCAATCACTTCATGTGCTGCACACCTATGTGTGCATATGTGCACGCACACACACACACACACACACACACAATTTAATCTCTGTACAGTCAGAGGCATGATTAGCCACAGGATTTAAGGGAGCTCATAGGTATATCACTGCAGACTGGAGAGGTCGTGGGCCTCTAGGTAATGGGATCTCGGCTTCCCAACAGCCAGAGAGAGAGAGAGTACAATAAATCTCAGTCTCGTATATAGCACAGGACAAACTCTGGAGAACATAACAGCTACAGCCCTTCTCCAGGGCAGCGGTCTGGGAATGACGACGCTTCTGTCAGATTCCCGTCAACAGGAAATGACTTGGGAACCCTAAGGTCCAAATAGGTGTGACTTCGAGTCATCTCTAATTTGTTGGAAAAAATCACAGAAATTGTGCAAGTGGAAAATGCCACCAATCAACAAACTGACGGTTGCCTAGCATAGGCATGGAATAATGCCCATGACAGTCTACCTGAAAGACAGACGTTTATCGCCAAGGCAGTTTGCTTTTCAGTCCAGGAAGTTGTAATGTAATAACCCTCAACACACTACCTCCTTCCCCCAAGAGGTTTGCTAAAGCAACATTTCCCCAAGTAATTGTACTGTTCAAATGTTTCTCAAAATGATCATCCTTAGGAAAGTAGTATGTTTGCATGTATCTGAATAAAGATTCTGTGTTCATGGCTAGGTCAATTGTTTTTTTCCACCTGACAATTCAAGGTAGTTATTGATTCTGCTTCTTTCTGAAGAAATTAGGAAGACCGGTGTGAGGTTACAGTAATGAGCCCTTCAGGAATACGGAGTCCTAAATGTATTAACTAGTTAATAGGTGAACTCCGATCCACAGTCTCAACACAGAAGAATTTCACATTCCAATTTGGCTTTAAGAGGAAAAAAATGAAAGTAAATGAACAAAATGGACACATCTAATTAAGGATTACTTACTCAGAAGTTAGAAAAGCACTTGTTAATTACAAAAAAAGACATCGACAAATTATGCCTCCAATATAATTACACAGAGATAAAAATAAAGGTTAAAAAAAAAGAGCTAGAGATGAGCCTCCCTAACTTCAATTTGGGGCATTAATATTTATAAACCATGGTTCACTTGGATAAATACTAACATTTCACTGGACTAAATTGTGATCTTAATTACTTCTGGTCTCTATTTACATATAAATTATACACACACGCACATATTTTTTAAACTTAATTTCAGTGGATTTCTATGACTGTCTGTAGGATCCTACCCCTCAGGTGATAGCACAAGGAAAGCACAACATTTTAGGACCCAAGCAGAACTTTCTGAAAGATGGTACTTTGCCCACCACATGGCCAAGGGTCTGTCCTGGAGAAGATCGACCCTTGCCTTGTCCCTTCCTCCCCACCCACTAAGCCAGGGCCCACCGTCCACACTCTCTGGGCCGTCCGGCAACATTCAGTCTTCATTTGCTTTTTTATCCTCCAGGGAATGCAACTGAATTGAAAGTAGTAGACAACCTATTAATATTTTCCTAATATGTTTCTTCAATGAAATGGGAAACCCGCTGGCGACATGACTTTCAAAGCAGCATTATCCCAAATATAGACTTTTTTTTTTTTTTAAAGATCAAGGCAGAATCATCATCAATTCAGAAAGAGGATAGGTTTTAGCGTGTCATTAACAACCACGGCTGGCCGGCCGATGCGGAACACAAAGAAAGAAAAAACAAACAGCCACGACTACAAAGCCAGACCTATCATTATTACTTACACAACACACTGCACAAAATCCATTGTGGTATAAAAGAACAACAAAAAAGCCAGCAAGACCCTTCGATAAACCACAATTTGTACAAAGCAAATACTTTAAAAAAAAAAAATGGTCTGTTACATTTCTCAGAGGCTGGGAATGAAGATGTCCATCTGGAAACAGACAACTCATCAACAAATGTGTCACACATTTCCATGGCGATGCAGCCGTCAGGAACAGCACTCGCCAGCAAGCCTCAGTGCGGACGGATGGAGCATCTCGGGTTCTGACAGCGCACCAGCCAGGCAAAAATCCCGTTTTCCTTTGTTTAAGGCACAGGGGAGCCAGTGTGGGACTCTGGGCCCCCTTCATCAAGCCCCACACTGGAGGCAATTAGCACAGCCACCAGTAGAAGCCAGAGCGTCCTGGCATCAGAACAATGTGCCAACTTGATTAAGAGGAGGGAGAGGCAGGACCATCTTCCTCCAGCTCCCTCACACCTGTTCACAATTTTTCTTTTCTTCCTGTTGATCTTGTCAGGTGGCCTATTAAAATGCACGTCAGGAACAGGAGGCTGACACCCTGTTCCGAACCCGCTCCCCCTTCTCTCCATGTAAACAGTCGCAAGCTGCGCTAGTCAAAATAATTCTGGGGTAAAAGCAATGCACTGGTGATATTTTTAGCATTTTATTCCCCATCCTACATCAGAGAGGGGCCGGACTGTTTTTGCGATGGCTCTGGCATGAAGATAGTTTCCCACCAAATCTTTGGGCTTCATTTTGATGTACAGTATATATTATGTATGTGTGTGTGTATGTGTGTGTGTGTACAGTATTACAGCTTTTAGAGCTAGGAAGGGATCAGTCGGCTGCACATGCTTTAGGCGGTATGGACTCACACCATTTTCTGGATCCTGTCAATTCTTCCATCATCAACAACTCACTGGCCCTATCCTAATTCTCCCAAGTTTTGCCATAAGGTTACCTTTGTAATCAAGGCAACAGACTTTCAGATGAGCCTGTTAGATGGAGATAAGTGCTGGATGAGTTTATAATGCCAGAATTATTTTAAAAAAATTTAACAGTTTTCACAGATGTATACATTAGATGGGGAAGGAAGAAAGGCAGAATGCCTTATATGCTATTCTCTCTAGCAAGAAGGGATCTTACAGTTGTTTGCTAAAATGGTGAAATTTGCATCTGCTTTCATACCTTCTTGCCCAGTCTTCTTTTGATCAATGACACATATGTGGTAATAAATTTGTTTTCCAGGACTGTTCCAATTTCAAAAATTCTGTGTTAATGTCCTTATATTAAGAATGTCCAACATCTGGGCATCTTAACTGAACACTCTGGATTGCCTCTTTATCCAGAATTTGCATGAAGATTCTTTGGTAGACAATTATGATATGCTCAGGAGAACATGAGAGCTTGGGAAAGGTATTGCAAGAAGTATTTACAAACATAAGCCACTGGAAAGAAAACAACTATACTCACCTTATGGCATACACTTGTTCCTCTGGGGTTCCTCCCATTGAACAGCCTGTCTCCCAAGCTAACTAAATTTGAGCCTTAAACACCCAGTACAACTTCAAATTCTTGCTTAGGATCTTTATTTCCTTACTTGGCAGGATTTTTCAAGAAGCAAGTATTCATAATGGCTAAAAGCTTGGCTTCTAGGGGTGGAATGCCTAGCCATACAACCCTGGGCAAGTCACTCATCCTTTCTGTGCCCCGATTTTTTCATTGGTATATTGGGAATATCTACAGTACCTAATCTCACACACAGAGTCACATGAATTAATACATGAAAACAGTGCCTTGTCTATAGTAAATACTCAATATCTGTTAGCTGCTGCTTTAGAAAGCTCTGCTGGTTCTGCAGGGAATACTATTCCTGATGTACAAAATCCATCAAGATACAAAAAGAAAAGGCATGATATAAACATCACTAACTAATTAAACCAAAAATTGTGACTTAACTGCATTAACAAATGAAGAGAGAGGAAGTGAGAAGGGGATTTATGATCCATTTATCATCCATAATAAGGCTTCAGTATTTTTCCAGCCATGCGCCTACATTACTTTAATCAAAATACTAACTATAGTACCATAGTACTTCAGTTAGAATAATTTTGAAAGAATAATAAACAACTTCTATGACTGAGAAAAGTGATCATTATTTAAGTGAAACCAGGGGTACAACAAAATGGCGCCCCTCTATCTTCCCTTATGTTCCCATTCAACAGTTGCCATCGGCACCACCTCGGCGTAGCCTACCTTGAGGGCCGAGAGCGAACAAGTGAGATCCCAACTAAGAACAGGCAGAATGACTGTTTTCAAGCCAGAAAGAGTAGAGGCGGCTCTACAAACCAGCAACTGTAGAAGGAAAACCCTTTTCTGGAAGGACAAAGAGGCAGGACTCTCTGAAACTACAAACCAAAGATGGATCTGTGGGTCAAGTGCCATGGGAAGACACGTCTTCTCACTTCGGGAGACTCCAGCTCACCCGGGGCGCCTGCTTCCACTGGTCCCACTCAACAAACAGCATGTACTGTCCGCTGGGTGCTAAGCCCTGGTCTTTCTCAGGGGTTCATCAGGCGCAGTGCATAATGTGGACTGCGTGCCTGTGTTGTAACTCAAACTGTCTGGCACACAGAAGGTGTTTAATAAAGTCTTCTTTAAAAAAGAGAGAACAAAGCAGAGAGCTGACTTTAGTTCATACATGAATAACTATTTCCCCCAATCAGTGAATGCTTCAGTCCTGTTTGTCTCAGGGGTACATTTTTTTTTTCCTGCTAGATTTTCCAAGGAAGAAAAAGCATCTCTAAATGAAAAAAAAAAAAAAAATCCCCTTCTTTGCATTTTTTTTGCATCCAAATGCAATGGGTGTGAAACTGCTGTCAAGTACATTTTTGGTTTATGGATGTCCTCAATGTGACATTGAGGGTGTCACATAAAACAGTGCCTTGTCTATAGTAAATACTCAATATATGTTAGCTAAATATATATTATTATATGTTAGCACATTGCTAAAAATGTGCCTGAACTGTACAGGCACATCACAGACATAATGTGGGTTCAGTTCCAGACCACTGCCATAAAGCAAATATGCAATAAAGTAAGTCAAATAAATGTTTCGGTTCCCCACGAGATATAGAGATTGTTTACACGATATGATAGTTTATTAAGTACACAATAGCATTGGGTCTAAAAAATCCAATGTACATACCTTAAACTTAAAAATACTTTATTGCTACCTGTAACACCTTCTGCTGGGCTCATGGAGTAGAGTGGAAGCAACACAATTTTTCAATATTAGAAAAAATTAAGGAAGAATAAGTTTAGATCATTTGCCAAAATAGCAATCAATATATTTCCTGCAATTTGACTTTAAGGGCCCTACCATAAAGAAACTGGATCCCAAAGATTACAGGCAACATCCATATTTGGGTGGAGGTCAAGGAAGTCCAACCAAAAGAACTGGATTGACTAAACGTGACAAATCTGGACTGAACAAATGTTCTCTGTAAAAGGGCTACTTTGGAGATTATGATTCTGACTTTGGAGGCACTATGTGATTGGCAGTGGAAGGAATTACATGTAAAATTCCTAAAATATGTATTGACTTTTGAAAAATAAAAAATAAAAATAAAAATACTTCATTGCTAAAAAATGCTACCCATCATCTGAGCTTTTAGCAAGTCATAATCTTTTTATGAGTGGAACTCGATGTTGATGGCTGCTGACTGATCGGGGTGGTGGCTGCTGAACTCCGGGTTAGCTCGGGCAATTTCTTAAAATAAGACAGCAGAGAAGACTGCCACCTCAAAGGAATCTTCCTTTCATGAACAATTTCTCTGTAGCATGCAATGCTGCTTGACAGCATTTTATACACAAGTAGAATTTCTTTCAAAATGAGAGTTGATCCTCTCCAACACTGTTGTTACTTTGTCAACTAAAGCTACATAATATTCTATCTATCCACACATCTATCCAACCATCCATCCACCTATGTGTCTATCCATCCATCCATCCATCCATCCAACCATGTATAAATGTATCTACCTATCCATCTATCCATCCATGTATGTATGTGTCTATCTATCTATCCATCCACCCTTCCTCCCATCTATGTATCTATGTATCAGTCTATGAATCCATCCATCCATCCATCTATCTTTTGTTATCATTTCAACAGTCTTCACAGCATCTTCACCAGGAGTGGTTTCCATCTCAAGAAAACACTTTTCTTTGCTCATTCATAGTAAGCAGCTCCTTAGCCACTCAACTTTGATCATGAGATTGTAGCAATTCAGTCCCATCTTAAGGTTCCATTTTGAATTTTAGTTCTCTTGTTATTTCACTACATCTGCAGTCATTTCCTCCTCTGAAGTCTTAAGCCCCTAAGTCATCCATGAGGACTGCAATCACTTTTTCTGAAATCCTGTTCCTGTTGGCATTTAGATCTCTTCCCACGAATCACATATGCTCTTAATGGCATCTAGAATGGAGAATCCTTTCCAGAAGGCTTTCAGCTTACTTTTTCCAGATCAGAAAAATCATCTCTCTATGGGAGTTACAGCCCTATGAAATGTATTCCTTAAGTGATAAGACTTGAAAGTCAAAATTATTCCTTGATCCACAGGCTGCAGAATGGATGTGTTAGCTGACATAAAAACAACGTTTGTCTCATTTTATGACTCCACTAGAGCTCCTGGGTGAGCAGGTATAATGTCAATGAGTGTTAATATTTTGAAAACAAAAACAAAAACAAAAACTTTTTTTTTTTCCTGAGCAGATCTCAACAATGGGCTTAAAATTGTAAACATGTTATAAACAGATGTGCTGTCATCCAAGATTTGTTGTTCCATTTCTAGAGCATGGGCTGAGTATATTTAGCATCGTTCTTAAGAGCCAAGGATTTTGGGGATGTGAAATGAGCACTGGCTTCAACTTCCAGTCATCAGCTGCATGAGTCCCTAACAAAAGAGTCAGCCTGTCCTTGGAAGCTTTGAAGCCAGGAACTGACTTCTCCTCTCTAGCTATGAACGTGCTAGCTGGCACCCAGAAGGCTGTCACATCTATACTGGAAATTTGTTGTATCGTGTAGCCGCCATCATGGATTATCACAGCTAGGTCTTCTGGATAACTTGGTACAGCTTCACCATCGGCGCCTGTGGCTTCCTCCTGCACTTTTGTTATGAAGACGGCTTCTCTCCTTACGCCTCATGTCATGAACTAACTTCTGCTAGCTTCCAACTTTTCTTCTGCAGCCTCCTCAGTCTTCACAGAATGGAAGAAAGTTAGGGTCTTGCTCTCGATTAGGCTTTGGCTTAAGGGAATGCTGCGGCTGCTTGGATCTTCTATGCAAACCACTCCAATTTCCTCCATCGCAACAATAAGGCTGCTTCCCTTATCATTTGTGTGCTCCCCGGAGTACAGCACTTTTAATTTCCTTCAAGAACCTTTCCTTTGCATTCACGATGTGGCTAACTATTTGGTGCAAGAGGCCTGGCTTCCAGCCTATCTTGTCTCTTGACGTGCCTTCCTCCTAAGCTTAAGCATTTTTAGTGTTTGATTTCAAGTGAGAAACGTGTGACTCTTCCTTACACTCAAAGACGTGGAGGCCATTGTTGGGATATCCACTGCCCCGATTTCAATATTGTGTCTCAGGGGCTAGGGAGGCCCAGGGAGGGGGAGGGACGTGGGAGAATGGCTGGTCAATAAAGCAGTCAGAACACACACAGCGTTGACTGATGACATCCCCGTCGTACATGGGTGTGGCCTGTGGCGCCCCAAACAATGACAAATAGTAACATCGAGATCACTGATCACAGATCATCATGACAAGCATAATAATAATAACAAAAAGGTTTGAAATATTCCAAGAATTACCAGAATGTGACCCAGAGACACAAAGTGAACAAATGCTGTTGGAAAATGGTGCCAACAGACTTGCTGGATGCAGGGTTGCCACAGACCTTTGATTTGTTTTAAAAAAACAAAAAACAAAAAAAAAGGCGGTATCTGCAAAGTGCAAAGTGCAATAAAGCACAATAAAATGAAATGCAGTATGCTTGTATATCACTGGGCTCTGCTTCTCAACCTGCCTCACCCCTCCCGTCATCCTCATCTTACAACACATTTTGTGTCTTATTTTTGCAGCAGTGGGTCGGGGCCTGATATCTGCTGGATTGAACAGGATTTTGTTATAGAGACATTACAGAGCAGAGAAGAGTGAAAGCTTTGATGACTTCAGCACAGCTAACCCTCCTGCACTTCTAAACCCTCCCCCTCTTGAGAGCTCGTATTGGGTATATCTAAGAAGCTGCTGTGTGCTAGGTTCTGTGACAAGCAATGCAGGGGTTATGGAGGTGGCTGGGAGTGCCAAGGAGAACCAGCCGTCTGGAGGGGAAGGCTCATGCTCTGAGCGCCCCTGTCCTATCCTATCCGAAGCACATTCCTCAGCACGCACAGACTGACCCCATTCCACTCGGCCATTCCTCACCAGGGCTGATTCTAAATCTGGAACAATCTTAGGCAAGCCAGAGACCGGGTTGAAGGTGCTCATAGACCATTATCAATTCTCTGAGTCAGGCAGTTCCTTAGTGATAATTACTGTACCTTGCTTGTAGAAAGTGATTTCGCCCTCTCCAATGTAATTGTTATTATTAAGCAATTTCTAGGGTAATTATAAACTGCCCATTCTAAATGTTTTGAACATTTCAAAACAAGGCTTTGGTACATTTAATAGAAAACACTCTCAGTTCTTTTCAAATCCACCTAATAAAGGGAGAGTGATTTCAAATTAAGATTGTTTGACACATTACGTGCTAATGATCTAAAAATAGAAGTTGTTCAAAAGTAACAAGCAAGAAAATTAAATGTTTAGACTTTATATGTGTGGAGAATAGACATGGAGAGGTCTGGCCCGGGGGTTTCTACTAGGGGAAGTAGGAACATTGTACATATTTGTACATTATCTCCCATGATTTCAAAATCCCCCCATGTTAATGTCACAAACAGCAATTCTCCTATGCCTACTGCATCCTGATTCTCTGGTGAAACCTAATGCTTGCTTGTATTTGAAAACCAGAGAGAAAAGGCCTTGGGGGGTACTGATTCCATTTAGTCTGGCTTCAGTGGTATAAAACTCATTTCAGCACCCTCATCCATAAAGGGTACTATCCTTTCCAAAAATAGGCAATGAATTGAAGGGTGGAAGTGGTACCTAGTTTTTATTTTAGTTTGAGGACACTGAGCGTTTTTCCATGGGTCGATATCAGTCATTTGTACTTCCGTCTATGTGAAGCATCGCTTTGTATCTGTTGCCCTTTTTTTCTTATTGGAGTTATATTGTTTTTCTTACTGACTGCTTATGAGCTCTTTGAAAACTAAACCGATTTAGGACACACTTCTGGCCCAAAACGGTCTGGGCAAAAACACTCTTGATTTTAGTTTGGACACGAGAAAGTGGAAGGGACTAGCCGCTTCCTGTCTTTGAGTCAAGTGTGGGGGGATCTTGTGCTGCTTTTCTGTGTTTCTTTCCTTCAGCATATTTACTGGGCACCTACGATCTGCCAGAGAATATAGTGTTCAGTCCTGGGCGTTATGTCTAGGAGGAGAAAGCAGTCCCTGTTCTGAAGAGCTCACAGCCTCTTCCGGAGGAGTGGGTGAGGAAGACACAGGAAAATAGGGAAGGAAGGACACAGTCTCTATAGCTACGAGAAGGACATGTATTGGGTGGTTGTGATAAAAAGGAGATAAAAGGGTGAGACCCCCTAAGGAAGGCTGGGGAGAGCCTTGGAGGAGGTGACGTATCTCAGTGGAGTCCTGAGGAGCACTAGTGTCGGGAGGAAGGACAAGTTCAGGCAACAGGCCAGTGAGCACAGAGGCCAGTGAGGCAAATGGGAACTACAAGCAATTCAATATGGACGACATGAAGAATTCCAGGGGGGCACAGTGATGTTAAGAGAAGAGCTGATAGGACCAGTCCAGGAAGACCTGATATGCAAGTCCCACAGAAGAGTCAGCCTCTATTCTGAATTGAATGGTGGTGGACTCGCTGTGCCAGTGCCCAGCACTGAGACCACCAGTTAGGTCAACTGTCTGTCCTTCGAACTGTCTGTCCTTAACCACCTCTTCTGGGAGACTCCAACCACCTTAACCCAAGGCTTTCTGCTTCTCTCTGAAAGAAGCTGCAGCAAAGGAAGAATGAGTGGACATTTTGAAATGGGCCAGTTGGTCGAGGAAGGTTAGGAAGAACACGTAAGTAAGACAGGGAAAGAGCCAGAGAGAGAATTCACAGAGAGTTTTAAGGGAGTAGAGTCTTTATCTTGGATTCAGCTGATGGGGTGCTGGTGGGGCACTGGTAGGGCACCCCATATGCCAGAATGTGTTTCCTGTCTCCCCCGGCAGGTGTGCCTTCAACTGGGGACGGGGAAGTATTGTAACACTAAGAATAGGGAGTGGTTGAGATGGGGGGTGTATAATCTCTCCTAGGGGCAAAAAAGAATGCCACTGACTCTGATGCCAGCTCCTTCCCCTTCAATAGGACAACAGATCACTCCAGATGGAGCACTGGTTTCAAAAGGCCTTTCTCTTCCAGACCTGCCTTTGGGACTTCCCAGCTACGTACCATGGAAGCAGGGTACCTCTCTTAGTGAACTCTGTGTGCTGGGATGTGTGCATGGGGTGCTTGCGGTCTCGTAGCATTCTTAGGTCTTGTCCGTGTCTTCGAGAGGACAAGATGAGGGGCGCCCACTGCTGCAGGGATGAGAGGGCGATAAAGCCTCTCTCACTATAGCACCTTTTATAATTAACACTCGACCTGCAGGCCCCATTCCCCAATCATATAATCATTTCAGAGGCCAGACAACGCATTTCCCTCATTCATTTGGGGTTCATTATTCAGTGACCAGGAACTATTATCCAGTCATTAAGGGCCCCTGGACATTCATCTCCTGACAAGTTCCCATAAAAGACACACAACCAGATCCAAATCGAGCCCGGATTCCTTTATGAATGCATATGCACACTGAGGCTTTCGAAAGGGGCAGGGGGTAATTTCTATACCATCCAGTAATAATTTCCAACCAAGAAATAGAATGAGTGGTCGAGGAAGATCCAGAGCCGCTTTCAGAGAGGAGGGCCTGCGTGGTTGTTCTGACAACAATTTATCAAGTTTCTCAAGAGCCCTGCTCTGACTTTTCCCTAGCGCTGGTTCTCCACCCACCGTGGACGCAGGGACTCTTGAAAAAGTTGGAGGCCCGAGAATTCCTCTCTGCTATTCTCAGTCCACCTCCTGTTATCTTAGATTAACATTCGTGATAAAAGCCTGCCCATCATTATGCTCTCTTCTGCTGACTTAATCCTCACGTCAGCTCTATGAGGCAGGAATCATGCCCTCTTTCTGCAGATGCAGAGATCAGTCTTTGATTGGCTGGTCTAGTGGCAACGCTGGTTCAAATCCAGGTTAGTCTGAGCTGGGGGCCAGGTTCTTAACCACCAAGTCAGTTTTGGTTTTTTTTTTTAAACCACAAAGCACAGTAAATAATTATTTACTTAATTATTTAAATATTTAAATAAATGTAATTTAAAAAGAAATTATTAAATAATTATTTACAGTAAATAATTATTTGGGGAGATGACATAGGCATAAAGTATGAATGGATTCAGACAGAACTTGGATAAATGTGTAAATCATGGAGATATGAATAAAAGTTACAAAGACATCTAACCTTGGCAAGTAACATC